>NC_134854.1:125088973-125422098 GCF_049852395.1 Peromyscus maniculatus bairdii
ATTTGTTAATTTTCTACTATGATTAGTTCATAAATTAATCTTTGTAATATATATATATATATATATATATATATATATATATATATAGGAATTAATGCTGTCTATACTGTGGAGAGTTTCTTTGAGGATCTTGAAATACATCCCATATAGATAAGGGGGATATGAGGATGACAAGTGTTTTCTTTCAGTCATTGAAACAGACTATACCACTTCCTTCTCAACATCATGGCTTATGATGAGAAGTGGGATGTAATTTGTATTCTCTTTTTTTAATGTTTAAATAAGATGCCATTTTTTGTTATTCCTTTCAAACTTTTCAAAGAATCTCTCACAGATAAGAGGAAACTACTCTATAAAGATTTCTGGATTTCTTCTGAATAATTCCATATAAAGACATAAAAGATTTTTATGAATGAAGCCAATGTCTCTCCCTTTGCAATGGCCTCTCTAGAGGAAGAGGAAATGTACTTGCATATTCTGCAGATTCTGACTGGGATTTTGTAAATCATACTAACAAGAATGGACTGACAAGAGAAAAACCATGCACCTAAAAGCATTTAGATACAGGTAGCAAGAAGGAGAAAGAAAAACAAGGTAAGGTATTCTCGGTTTCTAGGGGCAGCAGATTGTAGGAACCAATTCTAGGGAAATATAGTTTCAGCAGAGTTAGTGGTCTTTAAAATATCATAACAGGTACAAAATTATTCCGTATAGATACAAGGTTTTGAATCTATGTCATTCTATGTCTAACATAATATTTCCTTCTACTCCTTTTGTGAAATATTCATAAAAAATCACATGCTGTAATTTATGATGTCCCAGATTATACTCTATAGTCCAGGTTAGACTTGGATATTAAAGCTTCCTCTGTCAGGCTTCTGAGTGCTGGGATTATAGGTGTATCACTACACCCAGTTAACATAAATTTTAGGACTGATAACTTGTTCTGAAGTATTGTCCCTCATACAGAAAGTAGTTATTGGCATTTGTACATATAAAAGCAAACCCAGTACTGTAAACTTAAAGGGTTTATTTTTTCAGAAATCAATTTTAAAGAAATATTGGTAATTCACTTGTCCAACTTTGAATATAGGAATTTTTGAGTTAAATGAGTTTAATTATTATCTTCATCCTTTCAAAAGAGTTGGGGTATTTACTGAGTCTGGGTTATACAATGATTCATAATTTATTTTGTGTCAATATCTTAATTTATTACAATAAGAAAATGACACATTTCATCAATGAGATACTAAAATATGTTCACATTGTACTTGGATCCATGTCTCAATTAGTCATTCAAAATGGTTGAGAAATTGTTGAAATTATGGGGAATGTTGAAAGGGCATTAGGTGCTTTCAAACAGTTTGTAATCCAAATGGGAAGACCATAATAAATAATGCACACCAGGCCACAAGTAAAACAAATGTAATTTACCCAGTAAAATCTAAAGATAGATTTTTAAAATTCTAATACAACAGATGAATCTACAGTGTTGTTGCAGTTCAAGCAAGTTGTTCCATTTTATACTGCTGCTCAGCATTGTGGGAAAGATATGGAAGCTGGTTTAGTATGTGGGAGGATTTTTTTTTTTAACTGTGCAATGCCATGAACATTATAGTTCACAACTGCCAACCTTACTTGGGTGGAGAATGATTCCCCAATCATCATATCAGTGTTCTGCTTAGGTAACTTCATGGGGCAATGGTCTACTTTTTATCTCTACCTAGTACTGTATGCTGTGACTGTGAACCTGCAAGAAAATCTCCTATGCTTATTTGAATTTGGGAATGATTGTTTTCTACAACTATTTCATCACAGAGAGGAGTCTGCTAATCAAAGTACAGATTCAGTTAAAGTAGATGGGCAGGCTTTGCAAAACAGGAGAACCCTGGGTGATGTTGTTGTTATGTCTATTGTTAACATAGTCTGTTGAACCTTCAGGTTCAACAGAGCGTGGTGTTGAACAGGTGTTTCAGAAGGGTTAGGAAAATACTTTTTTCAATTTCTTTTGTGGGTCTAGGTTTGGGATCACTTTTGAAATAGAGTTGCTGGAAAGAATCCTGTGTTTTTGTGTGTTTGTATTGTCCAAGAACCATTAGTAGAGATGCAAGAACTCTTTTTGCACAAAATAGACTCTTAAGTATCAACTAACTCCTCTGTTTATGGGTACCTGGCAGCCATGCTGAGTCCACTCAACAGGATGAAGAATATTTCAAGTGACTGGAAACAAAGAAGTTTATTTTTCCTTTGTTCCTTCTGGATAAAAACTATGTGTTATTTTCTACAGTATGTTTGGCTGTCATATCATGGTCTGAGGAACTTTGAAAATAGAAAGGAATATGTACATGATCTCAAATGCTACAGTCAGATCCAACTGCTCTTGACAGAAACAGGAGATTAAAAACTAGCTAAACAATTTAAGACAGGAACTTGAGAGATTCTTGTCCTTGGCTAGAAGGCATAAATATCCTTGGGTCTATCAGGGACCCAGAAATTCCAGGAGTGTTTGGAGGCTATAGTTTCTAGTCTGGTCTCTTTCCATGGTTTCTATGCTTTTCAAAACTGCTTGGAAGCTATACATGGGAGTATGACTAAAATGCATTTCAGAGATAGCAGTCCCTTTGGGTGAACTGGTTTGGAAAGATAGATCAGCATTTTCATGGTGGAAATTAATCCCACCTTAATAGTGGTGGGATTAATATTTGGACACTGTATACTCCTCTCATTTATTGTAAATCTACACTCAGATGATCTTGGGGCAATTTAACTCCATTTATCTGGGATCTTCACCATTGCCTTATGAAGACTGAAATTCAGAAAAAGGTGCTGTGGGATGGTCTGTATGTCAAATTGCTCTGATTGGTCAATAAATAAAACACTGATTGGCCAGTGGCCAGGCATGAAGTATAGGGGGGACTAACAGGAGAACTGAGAGAACAGGAAGGTAGAGGGAGACACTGCCAGCCGCTGCCATGACAAACAGCATGTGAAGACACTGGTAAGCCATGAGCCACGTGGCAAGGTATAGATTTATAGAAATGGACTAATTTAAGATGTAAGAACTAGATAGCTAGAAGCCTGAGCCATTAGGCCAAACAGTTTAAATTATATAAGTGTCTGTGTGTTTATTTTATAAGTGGGCTGTGGGACGGCTGGAGTTTGGCGGTACCCAGAGAGAAAACTCTCCAGCTACAAAAAGGAGAGACCCTAAGCTCTTCTTCCCCTAAATTTCAGACCATATCCCAAATGACTTTAGACTCTCACCTTCCAATGAGGGAATATTTTATGAGAGAATATTTAGTTCCTTTTTGAAATTGGTCCTACCTCCCATTTACCTCCTAACACTGGAGAGGTAAACATCACAATAGTGCCACCTTAGGATTTATAACACCATATAAAATGGTCTGGGAAAGGCTCCTGTGTGGAGGCTTTGAATCTGCCTAAGGTGGGTACAGCCTCATAAATGATAGTTCAACCTTAACCCAAAGTAAATTCCCATGGGAACATTCCCTGGGTTTAGAATCTGCATTTACAAGTGTGAATTGGATGGTTATATGTATGTTGATGCTGCAAACAGGACCATTGAAAATAATAATAATTGTGTATGTGTGTGTGTGTGTGTGTGTGTGTGTGTGTGAGAGAGAGAGAGAGAGAGAGAGAGAGAGAGAGAGAGAGAGAGAGAGAGAGAGAAGGAGAAGATGCTAAGACGTCATTGATAATCATTAAAGGGAAGATACTTCTTCCTGGTCAAAATAATAAAATAGGAATGTACCTCTGCTCTTAGGGGAGAACTAGATATTCTGATCCACTACAGAGACATTACATACTACTGTCTCTTCCCTTAAGAGTTAATCCATGTAAGTCTATCAATCAGGAGACCACCCCATATGAAAGATGATTTGACTGAAGATGTGTTAAAGACAAGGGAGGAATAATTAATTATCCCCTTAATGAGACAGTGTACTTTTATCTTTAAGAAGCTCTTCCATAATATAGCTGCTTGCAAAACTTGCACTATTCAGTACTTCTAAACCTAACTACTTGTATTTTCTTTTGTTTGCTTTTTCCTCTTGAATGTGGTGACAGAGACACAGACATATCTACTTGTTCATACTCATTAACCATATATAGAATAGATATGTTCTATTGGCTGTAACTTATCCTTTATTAAAGATAATTTTGTAAAAGGGGCCACCTATATCCAAAAGTAACGTTCAATAGCAAATAAGTATTTTCTTGTTTTGAGGGACAATAGTCTATGGTAGATATTAAAAACAAAGTCTTGTTAAGAATTAATACCAGAAGAACTAAGAACTTGGTTTTGCTGGACAGTGGTGGCACACACCTTTAATCCCAGCACTTGGGAAGCAGAGGCTGTTCAATCTCTGTGAGTTCAAGGTTACCTTGGTTTACAGAGTGAGTTCTAGGACAGGAAAGGTTACACAGAGAAACCCTGTCTTGAAAAACATACAAACAAAAAAGAATATAGTTTAAAAAGCTTATATTATTTAAAAAAATTTGAGTTCTGGCCATGCGGTGTTGGCACACGCCTTTAATCCCAGCACTCGGGAGGCAGAGTCAGCGAGATCTCTGTGAGTTTGAGGCCAGCCTGGGCTACAGAGTGATTTCTAGGAAAGGCACAAAGCTACACAGAGAAACTCTATCTTGAAAAACAAAAACAAAAAAAAATTAAGTTCTGAGTTTATGTGCATGTAGGCATGTATATGAAGAAGCAAATATCTCATTGCTGATAACCCAAATGCTGTAATTTCTTTGCTATAAACATTAAAATCTAATTTCTTAAAAACTGTAATGTTTCAAATTCATATATTATTTTTGAAATATTCTTATGTGAACTACTCCCTGTTATTCTTGCATGCCTCTTAATTCCCACCTCTCAGCTGGGAGTTTACATTTGTACTTTACTGTAAATCACTGAAGATTCCATGCACTCGTTAAATGAAGATTCTAGTATGAAAGTACAAACCGATATAATGAGCTCAAATATATTCTGCAATACACATTTTTGGTGTGATTTAATAGATTTTCACAATAGATGTATATACATTTTTATCTTTATGTAAGTAATTTAAAGCAGTCCAAACATTACTAAATGAGACTATGTCTAGTTCCAAATTCATTTGATGTGACTTAAATTTTTGTCACCTTTCAGATGAGTGCTCATCCCTAAACAAAACATTTGTACTGTTCCATCTAAGGCTCAGGGCACATTGTGGAAGAGAGTGGGGAAAGAAGATAGGGAGGAAGGCTATGGAATGCTGTCTTCTTGTTAAAGTAGAGCCATTGCAGCCATGACCTCACCAAAGCTATGGGGCCCGCCCTGAGTCTGCACAAGAACTAGCTTGTATACAGTCAGGCACAGATTGAGGAAGGACTCAGAGATGACTGCAGAACACAGCCGAACCATCAGATATGGCTAGATTCGGGAAGGGGAAAGGCACTGTCTTCTGTTGTATGGCTCTTATGAAGAGTTCCAATCCAGTGCTTACATAGATGGGTCCCAAAATAAAACAACTGATTGTAGCAAGAATCTTAAAAGTTCTTATGAATAAAATCAAACCTGGTCCCAGTAATTGGGGTGAATGCTAGAAGATCAGAGAAGCAGAACAAGCCACAGCCACCTCACCTTGCCAATTCCTCAGCTGATCCTGTTTTCTCAGACTGGAAGCTTCTGAGTCCTCATCCAAATGGATCTCAGCTGAACAGTTGCTCAGAGCCTAAAAGCTTAACCAGTCAGTTCCTGGTTTCCACGCCTTATATACCTTTCTGCTTTCTGCCACCATTTCCTGGGATTAAAGGCTCACTTCATGGGATTAAAGGCATGAGTCACCACGCCTGACTGTTTCCAGTGTGACTTTATACTCACAGAGATCCAGATGGATCTCTGCCTCCCAAGTGATAGGATTAAAGGCGTGTGCTACCACTGCGTTACCTCTATGTTTAATATTGTGGCTGTTCTGTTCTCTGAACCCAGATATGTTTATTAGGGTGTACAATATTTTGGGGAACACAATACCATCATAATTAATAGTCATGATTCTGGGAAAGGGAATGGCAGCAATGAGGGGGCCTAGAAGTTGGCAGGTATGGAGGGATATAAGAAAGCATATGAGGGAAGAGTAATTAGAATGTATTGTGTAATTTTGTAGGAATTGTCAGAAAACAAAAATAACTTAAAAAAAGAACATTAAAATAAAACAAATCATTTGTTATGTTCAGAGTTTGTTACAAAGGTATCTTGGGCATCACCATTTTATAGCTCATAATTTCATAGGGATTTTATGTCCAGCATTTAAAACTTTTATACTATACCCTCATCAGAAAGCACATATCGTAAGTTGGGTGAGACTTAACAAATACATTAACATGTATTTAAAACTCTGTAACTTAAATTTTACATCTTCCTAAAAATTCCTCCTGTGACTTTTTTTGATCAATATACTTCTTCCCACTTCACAGATGTACCCACATTCATATTTATTCCATCACAGATGAGTTTTTTCTACCCCAGGATTTACAGAAATTGAATCAAACTGGTCTCTATGTCTGGCCTCATTGACTTACCAACACATTTTTGAGATGTATGCACATGAGTGATCTGCCCCTTAATATAGATACATCCTAATGAGAGTAGAACTATACCACATTTATTTATCCATTGCCCTATTCATTATTATTTGATTTGCTTCTAACTTGAGGCTATTCAAAATAAATATTTGTGTTGTTTTGTGCCTATACAGTCTGTTTCTTTTGGGAAGAATATTTAGAAATGTTTTTCCTGGGTCATAGAGTGTGGCTAACGTTGTGACAATCAGCAAATCCTACTTCTAAAGAGAATTTACATTTTACTTTTACCAGCAATTCATCAGAGTTCTAAAGCAACTATTTTAAAACTGTTAACTAAAAAGGAATTTTGTTTCAGCATTGAATAAGAACCATGGTGTAAAGAAACCATTTGGTCACTGTCATCATGGTTTGATAAGCTGTAAAAATTAAAATAAGAATGTGCTACTTTTAGCTGCAATGGGGTCATTTTGTAGAGCAAGAATGAAATGTCAAACAGCAAAGTCAAATTTGAGCTCCTGCTAATTGTGAGGCAGAAACAGAAGCACATGGCTAGAGAGAGCTGCCCTTGGCCGATTTTACAACTGCCACATACACTTCAATATCAAATTTATTTTCAAGTATATAAACATTGAGTTGGTTTAAACAGAAGTCCTGGAACTTGCTATGCATTTCATCTCAGAAGCCTGCATCAGCCCCCATTCCTCACCTACTTAATGGTGATGTACATTGCATGGCCAGAAATAAATGCTTGCTCTCAATTTTGTCCTAAATCTTTAGTGTCTCTGCCAGTGCTGACATTTCTGTAGTTTTTCACATCTCTCTAAGGAGGTTTTAGGGTCAGTGAGAGCTCAAATTTTAGTTGTGTCTCTTGCTAGCCATTAGAACTCGGGCAAATTAGTTACCAGAAGAGAGTGAGAAATGGGTCTGTAAATACTGCATGAGAACAAAGAAAGCACCTAGTATTTTAATAGTGAGGCCAGGAATTTGCAGCTATCATCTATTACAGTATCAGAAACCATCTTCCTGAACTCTACACCATGGAAAAATAGTAGCCCTGTATGTTTTCCAAATACTTGCTTCTCTCTCTCTCTCTCTCCCTCCCCCCCTCTCTCTCCCTCCCTCCTCTCTCTGCTGTATCTTTATGCCTCACCTCTGTGGGCTTGTCTGCCTTTTCAGGTTAGGAATCTGCATCCTCATGGTCCTGCTCAACTCTGATGCCATGACATTTGTCTTTCCCGATATCTCCAAGCTTTCTCCCTATCAAGGCAATAGATAAATAAAAATTCCTGTCTGGTCTGGTGATCCTTTAAAACTATTTTTTTTCTGCTTTGATTTCAAACCACCAGCAGATTTGACATTATTTGGAAGTAAATCACATTGGAAATAAAGACTGGAGTGCTTGCTCATGTGCCTTTCTCTTGGGAGCTGGAAGGATTACCACAATGTCCTCACTATCTTCTTTACCACCAGCCTAACAGCTCATTCTTATGATGCTCCTCCATGGGCCAGGCTCAGCACCAAGAGCTTCATGAAGTGTGCTGTGAAATCCTCACCACTAACTGCCCAAGGAAACCAAAATCTAGCAAATAATTAACTTTTAATATCTGCACTCCATGGCTAATACTCACTGTCTCTCAACCATAACAGGTGTGGGGAAAGTGCCTATTATATAAGTAAACCAGAGACACATAAAATTAAAAAAAAAATCTCACGCACATTACCACCTTCCCCCAAATATTCCTTGGAATATAGTAAACTGATTTCTTTTTCCAGATGTTATTATTTGTGCATGTGCATGTGTGTGTGTGCATATGCATGCACATGTGGATGTATGTATGTGGGCACACATACATTGAAGAGGTCGGAGGAAAACTTGCAGGAGTCAGTTTTCTCCCTCTATCATGTGGGTCTGAGGAGTTGAACTAAGGTTGAAAGGACTGGTGGCAAACATCGTTACTCTCTGAGCCATCTTGCCAGTCCAAGTATAAGAATTTCTAGATGCCTATTATGGAGAATGGTTATTGTATGAAAACATCAGGAGGAGAGGCAGGTAATTTAACCAGGAGCTATGATCAATATGAGGCACTCTGTTAACATCTAATTTCTTGTCTTTCATGAGTCTCACTCCCTCATTTGTCCCTAGTTTCTACATGGATTTCAGTGTAAATACTCAGAAACTGGATGATGATGGGGTGAATGACTGAAATGTCTAAGAGCTTTTCAAATGCTTATCTGCCGTGTAATAGCCAATGTGTCTGTCAACTACTACAAAGTGCACCTGTCTTTAGTATTGAACTCTTGTACTAGTTCATTAGAGAATGCAGAGCTATTTTCTGGCATTTAAGAGATAAACTTCTATCACAAAAACAAAACCCAGAACAAAATGAAGCTTTCTCCGTGTCCTTGAAACTCTTTCCGATTTAATAAAAAGATGTGTTGTCTATAGAAGAACTTGTGATTTAAGTGTGGTTTATTAGTTATATTGTAACTTTTGACACTGAATGCTATTTTTAATCAATTTTTTTAACTTGGTAATACAGCAAAGTAAGCCCACTTCAGTGGATAGTGTAATAGGTTTTGACAAATGCAACATCATCAATCAAGACACAAAGCACTTCCACTACCTGAAGATGTTCTTTGATTTCTCTCTCTGTCCATTTCCTCCCTTTTTTACCCGAAGGCAACCACAGTTTTGCTTTTTGATGCTATAGATCAATATTGCCTCTTTGACAACTTCACATGAGTGAAATCAAACAATATCTACTCTTTTGTACAAGTCTTATTGAGATGTCCATGTCTTTGAGATTCACCCAATTACATTTTGTTTTCAGAGGTTGTGTAAGTTACTTGCAGGCATCAAGAACTTAAAAGAGCAACTAATGTTCTTTATCCATGTGGGCATATAGCTATTTTAGCACCATTTGTTCAAAAGGTTGCTTCCTTTGGGCACTAAACTGGCATAGCAACTTTGTCAACATTTGGACTTGGGCTTGTCTAAGAAGCTCTTTGAAATATTTTACTATACACATATGGAAGTATTCCCACTCAGCTTAGAAGAGCTTTATACAAATTTGAAATCAGGTATGAACTTTGGAGATTGAGAATTTGGCTTTTTTTACTTTTTTTTGAGATTATAGTATTATATCATCTCCCCTTACCTTTCCTTACTCCAAACTCCCATACACCTCCCCTTGCTCTTTTTTGAATCTACATTCTTTTTTCATTGATTGTTGTCATATATATATGTCATATATATAAATATATATGTCATATGTATGTAAATATATATGTCACACACACACACACACACACACACACACACATATATATATATATATATATATATATATATATATATATATATATATAAATGCAAGCTGTTAAGTCTTGTTACTTGTATGTATGTTTCAACTCCTGACCATTTGGTATGGGCTAACAAATTGGTGTGCTCCTCCCTGAGGAAGTCTGCTTCTCCTACTCTGAGCATTCTTGGTCCTTTGTAGATTGTGAATAGTTGCTCCTGGGCTTTCTTCCCTTCATTTTGGCATGTCCATTGCGTTCTCCTTGTTCATTTCAAGTTTGGGCAGTCATTTTGGTGAAACTTTATGTGTATAGATTCAGAAATTGCTAGCAGACACAGTCACACAGGAAACTCCTGGGTCCTTTGGCTCTTAGAATCTTCCAACTCCCTCATTCACAATGTTCCCTGAACCTTACTGAGGTGTGTGCATGTGGGAGGTGGGATGTAGATTTATTCATTGGGACAGGGCTATACATCTCCGCATTTTGATTGCTTATGTTTTCTGTTATGGTCTCCATCTGTTGCTAAGAGAAGTGTGTTGAAGGATGAGGACTACACTTATCTGTCTGTGGGTATAAAAACAAACATTTAGAATGTAGTTAGGGATAATGTTGGTTCTACTTCAAGACCGTGATTTTACTAACCCTTTGTAGTTGGCTAGGTTGCCAGTACCAGGCATAGTACCCCTCTTGTTGAGTGGTTCTTAAGTCTAATCAGAGAGTTATGTGTGCCAATACCACAGTCTTAGGCTCTTAGGGTTATTGTGCCATGCTAAATTTTATTTTATTTTTTCAAACTTCTTAGTCTATTTTAGATCTTTGGTTTTCTAAAATTTTTAACATTATGTTATCAATTTCTACTAAAATTTGAGAGAATTACAGTTATCATTTAATGGAAGTCATGCATCAGTTTACTAAGATGTAGTGTCTCAAGGTTTATGAGGGATTGACTCACAAAGGATACATTATCATTTATACTTGAGTTTACTTTCATTTTTTGCTTGTATTTTTGTTTATATTGTATGTATGTGAATATGTCTGCATTTGTATGTGCCTATATCCCATTGTGTGCCTGTGGAGGTCATAGGGTAGTGTACAAGAGCTGGTTCTCTCCTTCTGCTATGTAGGGTCTAGGGATCAAACTCAGATCCTCTGGCTTGGCCGCAAGCTCTTTCACTTGCTTTGCCACCTGACTGGTCCCTTTTCTTCTTCTTTTTCCTTCTTTTTGTTGTTGTTGTTGTTTTTTGTTTTTAGAGACAGGGTTTCTCTGTGTAGCTTTGTGTCTTTCCTGGATCCCGCTCTGTAGACCAGTCTGGCCTCGAACTCACAAAGATCTGCCTGCCTCTGCCTCCCCAGTGCTGGGATTAAAGGCGTGTGCCACCACCACCACCACCCCACCCCCCCCCCCCCGCGGCCCTTTTCTTCTTCTTTGATATCATAGTTTTCATTATTAGTATGTCCTCCTCGATTTTATTGCATACATTCCAGGTAACTTGAGACTTTTTGTGCTGCCTAGTTTATGACAACTTAACTCAAGGTAGAATAGTTTTGGAAGAGGGAATCTCAATTGAGAAAATCCTCTCAACAGATTAGCCTGTGAGTCATTTTCTTGATTCATGATTGATGCTTGAACAGTCCTCCATACACACACACACACACACACACACACACACACACACACACACACACACACACACACGAGAGAGAGAGAGAGAGAGAGAGAGAGAGAGAGAGAGAGAGAGAGAGAGAGAGAGAGAACAGTGCCAGCCTAGGGCTAGTGGTAGGGATGCTATAAAAGAGAAAACTGCGTAGGCCATGAGAAGCAAGTCTTCTTCATGGCCTCTGCACCAATTCCTGACGACAGATTACTGTGCTGCAGACTTCCCTGGAAGTATAAGCTAAAATAAACCTATTCCTCCCTCATGAGGCTTTTGGCCATGGTGTGTTATCAAAATTGTAGAAACCCGACTGAGACAATAGTGTTATCATTTTGGTTTGTTTTGTCATTCTCATTTTAATGTTTTTCACTCAGTAGTTATTTAGGAGTGCATTGCCATGTGTGTGTGTGTTTGTGTGTGTGTGCGTGTGCGTGCACGTACATGTGTGATTCCCCTCATTTTTGGTGTTAATGATTGCTAATTTTCTTTGCTCAATATAGTCTTTATAACTTAAACTGTTTATTACGTTATCAATGCTACTTTTGTGGTCTAATATAGTATATTTTAGAGAATTCCCAAGGCTGTGAGAGAACAATGTGCCATAAAATAATCACTTATTCTGATTTGCTTATTGTATTGTTGGAATGATTATATATCAAAAACGTCTAAATTTTCTTTGTCTAGATTTTTGTTACCAATTGAGGGGGATTTGAGAATCCTATCTTTTATTGACTGTTTCTATTATCTATTTCTTTGTTTTAGATCTTTCAGCTGCTTCCTTTGTTTTGGAACTCTGAAGATGATTATGTTTGCAGAGATGCGTTTAGTTGAATTAGGAAATTCTATTTATTTATTTTTTAAATTACACTCATGATATTAATCACATTTGTGGTATTCATAGATTACATTCGCAGTATTCATTCAATTATATATATATTTAATTTTAAATGTTGATTGTCATTTCTTGAAGGGGGTAGGAGCTCTTAAATACAGGCTTACAGCACAATGGGGTGACCCCGAGGGCAGAAGTTCCCTACTGATGTTTTACAATCTTGCATCTAAGCTGTTAACGCCCATTATTCAGGATACATAGACAAGGAACTTCCCTTAAACATTTAGGAGGGTGGAACCTAGCAGGGAATTAGCAATGGGAGGATATCAAGGCCAAGGTCTGCAAGCAAGGCAACAGTCACCCAAAACGGGTGCCAGGGCCCTGCAGGCCCCCCTTTTATTAAAAAATGAGCTTCTGACTTGGGTTGCATGGGACGGCAGCAGGTCACCTCACCCGTCATGGAGATGCCTGCCCAGGCCACAGAGGTGCTCTGTCTTAGGTTGGTGAGTGCCCCCCAGGAATTAGGAATGTTTTAATTGTATTATGTCACTCTCTACTTTTGGAACATTTGAATGCATGTTAAAATCTAATAGCCACTTATGTTTTGTTGACTGCTTTTGCATGGAACATTTTTTTCCTCCTTTTTCAATTTCAACATATTGTGTTTTGAATTTAAAGTGATGCTCTTGCTGGCTGCCTGCTCCTCAATTGTAATTTTATAACTAGGATTTTAATCTCTGCTTCTGGGCAATAACTTAATTCCTTTAATTTAACGTAGCTACATATGAGGGTGGACTCTACTATCTTACAGTTATCTGCATAACAAGTATCTTTATCTTTAGATCCTGCACTCCTTCCATTTTTTTTTGCTCACTATTTGTAGTATGCCAATTTAGTTCAGTTATAATTCTTCATGTTACTTTTTGAATATGCTTTAATGTTTGCTCTATGCGTTACCCTTAATTTCTTGGTTTATGTATTTTTAAATCATTGTTATTGATTTAAAAAACATGTTGGGAAAGAAAAATTCGCTATTACAGCAAAAGAGTTGAAACCTTAAAATCCAGGGATGGTTGATAATGACATAACAGGATTTTATTTGGAATAGAGGAAGAAGAAGTAAACAAGCTGATGACTAAAGACCTCTTCATTTAAGCCAGACTCTTGTAAAACATAGCTTACACCTGGGATTTGAATTATCTCACCTAGGTTCAATTTCCTCTTTCAAAGATTCTTCTCATCAAAATTACATGTACTAAAGAGACTGGCAAACACTTGTCTCTTTCTGCTGAGCTTCCTGCATAACTCATTCTCCCAATTTAGTTTGGTCATTTAATATCTTAGTTTATAAAGATCATTTGGATTAATAACAACTTGATTTCAAGAACACACAATATCATATATGGTATATCAGGCCTAGTTAATTTATGACATTGCTATCATTTTGTCATTATCACTTATCATTATCAATACAGATTTATAATCAGATATTATGTAATTGTTTCCAAAGTAAGAAAGGAAACACACAAGTTACAGACCAAGAAACATGGACACCATCTTTTTGATGTACTGTATCCTTACTGACTTTGTTTCCCATGGCCTTGGTCAGTTGCCAATCTTAGAGGGAATGTATACTGCAAGCGAAGTTGATCTCTTCGGCTTTTTAAATGTTTTGCCCTTTCCTTTGATTTTTTTTTAAATTAACCGATTATAACAGGGCTCCACATGGAGCTTTCTGAGCTAATTTACATTGAACTCTTTTGAAATATTACCAGTTTCATAAACCTAGGGGCAGCCTGGTCCCTTATTTCTTCAAGTACCTTTTCTGGCTCCTCTTCTCTTTGCCATCTTTACTACTGTATTTTGATGGGGGTTTATGGAGAGTGTCTACAAGTCTTTTGGGCTTTGTTTATTATCTTCAATCCTTTTGTCTTTTGTTCCTCTGACTGGATAGTTTCAACTAATCTATCTTCATGGAATTTTTTTTGTTCTTTCTGTTTAAATCTGCTATTGGGCCCTTCTGGTGAAGTGTTAACTTGAGTTACTGTACTTTTCATCTCAAGAATTTTATGGTATTACCTTTTCACAAATTCTTCCTTTTTCTAATATGGCCTATCTGTTATGCTGGAATTGTCATGTCTGCCTTCAGTATTTCAATAAAGTTCTCCTATCCCTGAGCTTGTTAAAACGACTTGTCTTGAACTCTGTGTTAGGAGAACAATGTCTGTTTTTGCTCAGCAGCCCCCTCCACTGACTGCTTCTTTTGCTTTATATCTTTGTTTATAAGCTATCAGTTCTTGATTCTCTGTAAGTCTCATTTATTTTTTTGGAAAAATGGGAGATTTTAAATGCTATAATAAAGAAATGTTAGAAAGTGTATTATTTTTCTCTTCCTGTATTTTGTTGTTTGTTGTCGCTAACTGCAAATTTTTGCTTGGTGACTTTTTAAAAATCTCTATTTTGGGTTCTTTGAACTCTGAGTGGAAGGATTTGATGAAGACCTGCCATTTTGAGCTTTATGTTCTAAAGATTCTCTCTACATGTGATGTCTGGCATTGCTGACATTACATGGAGATCTCATTCATGTAATATCTGGGTCTCTGTATCTGTTTCTTTCAGCTGCAGGAGGAAGCTTCTCTGATGATGCCTACATAAGGTACTCATCTATGAGTAGCAAAATATCATTAGGAGAATATATATATATATATATATATATATATAGTTGTTGTCTCAGCAACAGCTTTTGTTATTTATGGATTTCCATGGGACCCTCTTGGCCAACAGCTCAACTGAATGCAATGCAGTCTTGGTACTGGAAAGCAGCTCTGGTGACAAGAGATGAACAGTTGGGACTGTCTTCCCCATTATTAGGAGAAGTCATTAGGATTGCCTTCATGTATTTTAGTGAGTTTCCACTTACACTAGGTTTCCATACCATCCCTCACAAGCCCCTCATTTCCAGTTGTCTCTCCAGGCATTCTTTCTCTCATTCATGTCTCCCCTCCCCCTTCCCCCCTGATCCTCTTATTCTTCCTATCCTCCCCAATCCAATTACAGAATCGCTTCTATTTCTCTCCCAGGGAGATTTATGTGCCACTGCCCTCAGACCCTCCTCTATACCTAGCCTCTCCGGGTCTATGGATTGTAGGTTGATTATCATTTAATTAACAGCTAATATCCACTTATAAGTGAATACATACCATATTTGTCTTTCTGGGTTATCTCACACAGGATGATCTTTTTCTAACTTTACCTATTTGCCTACAAATTTTATGATGTCATTTTTAACAGCTGAGTCTGTTTTGTAAATGTATTACATTTACTTTCTTTGTTTTTCTGTTGAGTGACATATAGATAGTTTCTAGTTTCTGGTTATTTTAAATAAAGCAGCAATGAATATAGTTGAACAAGTGTTCTTACATTAGGATGGAGTGTCCTCTGGGTATATGCCCAAGAGTGGTATAGCTGGATTTTGAGGAAGATAGATCTATTCCCAACTATCGGCAGAACCATCATATTAATTTCCATAGTGCCTGTGCAAAGTTGCACTCCAACCAGCAATGGCAGAATGTTTCCCTTTCTCCACATCCTCGCAAGCATGAGCTGTCACTCGTATGTTTGATCCTTGCCATTCTGGCAGGTATAAGATGGAATCTCAAAGCAGTTTTGATTTGCATTTCTCTGGTGGCTAAGGATGTTGAAATTAAAAAAATAATTAATTTTTAAATAATATTAATTTTTCCCAACCCTATCACCTTTTTTCCCTCCCTCCCCCCTCTCCTTCCAGTCCTTCTCTACAACCTCCACTCTTCTCCACATATATACCTACTCCTTTCTCTTCAGAAAAGGGCAGGCCTCCCATGAACATCAGCCAGCTATGGCATATCAAGTTGCAGTAAGACTAGGTACCTCCTCTCCTGATAAGACTGGAAAGCCAACTCAGTAGGAGGAAAAAGTCTCAAATGCAGGTAACGGAATCATAGACAGCCCCTGCTCTCACTGTTAGAAGTCTTACAAGAAAACCAAGCTACACATGTATATGGATGCATGCTCTCTGATTGGAGGTTCAGTCTCTGTGAGCCCCATAAGGTCAAGTTAATTGATTCTGTGGGCATTTTTTTGTGGTGTCCTTGGCCCTTCTGGCTTTCATAATCCTTCCTCACCCTCTTCCATAGGATTACTCGAGGTCCACCTCATGTTTGGCTGTGGATCTCTGCATCTGTTTCCCTGAGTTTCTGGGTGAAGCCTCTCTGATGACAATTGGGCTAGGTAATGATCTATACCTAAAGCAGAATATCATTAGGAATCATTTCTTTTCTTTTTATTTGCCAGTCATGTTTGGTTATATCCTAGGTCTCTGAGCTGTCCAGCCTCTGGGTCCTGGCCCTCCAGGCAGTGTCAGTGGTGGGTTACCTCTCATGATATGAGTCTCAAGCTTGACCAGTCATTGGTTGGCCACTCCCATTATTTCTGTGCCACCTCTACCCCCACATATCTTGTAGGCAGGGCAAATTGTAGGTCAAAAGTTATATGATTGGGTTGGGGTTCCATTTCCTCCACTGAAAGTCTTGTCTTGTTACAGAATTTGGCAAGTTCAGGCTCTGTATTTTCCATTGCTAAAAGTCTTAGCTCAGGGCATTCTCATAGATTCCCAGAAGTTTCCATCCCACTAGGTTTCTAGTTCATCCCAGAGATGCCCCTGATTCCAGTTGTGTTTCCCAGTATTCTCTCCCTCCATCTTCTCCCCACCTGATCCCCCCTGTTCACATGCCCGCTCCCCAGTCCAGATCTCTCCCCCATCCACTTGTGATGTCTATTCTATTTCCCCTTCACAGTGAGATTCATGTGTTCCCCCTTGAACTTTCCTTGTTAAGCTTCTTTGGGTCAGTGGATTGTAGCATGATTATTCTTTACTTTATATCTAATATCCACCTTTAAGTGAGAATATAACATATTTGTCTTTCTGGGAATGGGTTACCTTACTCAGATTGATTTTTTTTTCTAGTTTCATCCATTTGCAGGCAAATTCCATGATGCCATTGTTTTTAACAGTTGAGTAATACTCCATTGTGTAAGTGTGCCACATTTTCTTTATCTGTTCTTTGGATGATGGACATCTAGATTTTTTCCAGTTTCTGGCTATTGTGAATGAAGATGCTATGAACATAGTTGAGCAGATGTTGTTGTGGTATGGTAGAGCATCCTTTGGGTATATGCCCAGGAGTGATACAGTTGGGTCTTGAGGTAGGCCACTTCCCAATTTTCTGAGATACTGCCATATTGATTTCCAAAGTGGCTGTACAAGTTTGCACTCCCACCACAAATGGATTCCTCTTGTCCCACATCTTTGCAAGTATGACTTGTCATTTGTGTTTTTGATCTTAGCTATTCTGACAGTTGTAAGATGGAATCTCAGAGTAATTTTGATTTGCAGTTCTCTGACGGCTAAGGATATTGAATATTTCTTTAAGTGTTTCTCTGCTATTTGAGATAGCCACATTGAGAATTCTCTGTTTAGATCTGAACCCTATTTTTTAATTGAATTATTTGGTTTGTTGATGTCCAGTCTCTTGAGTCCTTTATATATTTTGGAAATCAGCTCTCTGTCAGATGTGGGATTGGTAAAGATCTTTCCCCATTCTGTAGGCTGCCATTTCATCCTTTTGACAGTGTCCTTTGCCTTACAGAATCTTCAGTTTCATGAGGTACCATTTATTAATTGTTCATTTTATTGCCTGTGTGATTGGTACTCTGTTCAGGAAGTTATCTTCTGTGCCAATGCATTCAAAGCTAGCCCCCATTTTCTCTTCTATCAGGTCCAGTGTATCTGGTTTTACATTGAGGTCTTTGATCCACTTGAACCTGAGTTTTGTGCAGGGTCATAGATATGGATCTATTTGCATTCATCTGCATGCTGACATCCAATTAGACCAGCACCATTTGTTGAAGATGCGTTATTCTTTTCATTGTATATTTCTGGCTTCTTTATCAAAAATCAGGTGTCCATAGGTATGTGTATTTATTTCTGGGTCTTCAATTTGGCTCCATTGGTTATCCTGTCTGGTTTTATACCAATAGCTGTTTTTATTATTATTATTATTATTATTATTATTATTATTATTATTACTATAACTCTGTGAAATCAGAGCTTGAAATCAGGGACAGTGCTCCAGATGTTCTTTAATTGTACAGGATTGTTTTAGCTATCCTGTGTTTTTTGATTTCCATGTGAAGTTGAGTATTGTTCTTTTAAGTTTCCCAGCCACTTGAGATTTCTGTTTAGATTGAGAATTCTGTTTAGATCTGTACTCTATTTTTAATTGGATTATAATTTTTTTATATCTAGTTTCTTGAGTTCTTCATATATTTTGGATATTAGTCCTTTATTGGATGTGGACTTGGCAAAAATATTTTTTGCATTCTGTATACTGCCAGTGTCCTTTGACTTAAAGAAGCTTTTCAGTTTCATGAATTCCTGTTTATTGTTGAATTTAGTGCCTGCACTTGATTCTGTTCTAGTTTTTTGTTTAGAAAGCCATCTTCTGTGCCAATGTGTTCAAGGCTATTTCCAACTTTTTCCTCTACAAGGGTCAATGTATCCAACTTTTACGTTGAGGTTTTGATCCGCTTGCACTTGAGTTTTGTGCAGGATGATAAATAAAAATCTATTTTCATTCTTCTACATGCAGATACCCAGTTTGACCAGCACCATTTGTTGAAGTGGTTGTCTTTTTTTCCTCAGTGTGTATTATTGTTTCTTTATCAAAAATCAGGTATTCATGTGAGTGTGCATTTATGTCTAGGTCTTCAGTTCTGTTCTATTGATTAATTTGTCTGGTTTTTTTTTGGGGGGGATACAAAATTTTTTTCTTTTATTTTATAATTAATTTAATTTTACATATCAGCCATGAATTCCCCTGTCCTCCTTCCTCCCAGCCCCCAGCCTCCCTTTCCCCCCTGCCGCCAATCCAACCCTAATTCCCACCTCCTCTAAGGCAAAATCTCCCCTGAGGAGTAATTTGTCTGTTTTTATACTAAATACCATGTGGTTTTTATTACTATAGCCCTGGAGTACAACTTGAAATTGGGAATAGTGAGACTTCCAGTAGTTTTTAATTATTCAGGATTGTTTTAGCTATCCTGTTTTTGTTTTTTTTTTTTTTCATATAAAGTTGAGAATTGTCCCTTCAAAGTCTCTGAAGAACTGTGTTAAAATTTTGATGAGAATGCATTCAATCTATAGATTGCTTTTAGTAGAATGGCCATTTTTACTACTGTGTTAATCTTACTGATGCATGAGCAGTGGAGATCTTTCCATCCTCTGGTACTGTCTTCAATTTTTTTACTTCAAAGACTTGAGGTTTTTTGTTTGTTTGTTTGTTTTTATCAGATAAGCCTTTCAGTTACCCTAAGGTATTTTATTTGAGGCTATTGCAAAATGTGTTGTTTCCTGATTTCTTTTTCAGTCTGTTAGTCATTTGTATATAGGATGGCTACTGATATTTTTGAGTTAACCTTGTATCCAGCTACTTTGATGAAAGTGTTTTTCACCTGTGGAAATTCACTGGTGGAAATTTTAGGGTCATTTATGTATACTATCTTATCATCTGAAATTAAACTTACTTTGGCTTCTTTGTTTCCAATTTGTAGTCCCTTGATCTCCTTCAGTTGTCTCATTGCTTTAGCTAAGGATTCAATATTGAATTCAATATTCAATATTCTATTGAATAGCTATATAGAGTGGACAATCTTGTCTTGTTCCTCATTTTAGAGGAATTTCTTTGAGTTTCTATTTCATTTTATGTTGGCTATAGGCTAGCTTTAACTGCCTTATTATGTATGTCCCTTGTATCCATAATCTCTTCAGGACTTTTATCATGAAGGGATGCTAGATTTTGTCTAAGGCCCTTTCTGATTCTGATGAGATGATTATGTAGTTTTTGTCTTTCAATTTGTTTACATGGTGGGTTATATGTATGGATTTGCATATGTTGTACCATCCTTGCATCACTGGCTGAAGCACACTTTATAATGCTTGATGATCTTTTTGATGTGTTCTTGAATTCAGTTTACAAGAATTTTATTGAATATTTTTACATCTATGTTCATAATGAAAATTGGTCTGTAATTCTCTTTCTTTGTTCAGTTCTTATGTCATTTTGGGTATCAGGGTAACTGTGGCCTTATAAAATGAATTGGGAAATGTTCTCTTTGTTTCCCTTTTGTGGAATAATTTGAGAATAATATCATTAATTCTAACTAAAGTCTTATATAATTCTGCACTGAAACCATTTGGTTCTGAGCTTCTTTTGGTTGAGAGATGACTACTTATATTTCACTATAAAAGTTCTATGTATATTGTTTATCTGATCTTGATTTAACTTTGGTACATGGTATCTATTGAGAAAATTATCCATTTCTTATATATTTTCAAATTCGGTTTAGTACAGGTTTTTAAAGTATGTCCTTATGCAGCAGAGGATGGATCATGATTTCATATCCATCCTGTTAATCTTTGACTTTTTATTTGGAAATTGGAACCATTGGTATTGAACAATATCACTGACTAATGATTGTTGATTCCTGTTATTTTGTTGTTGTTGTTGGTAGTTGTACTGATATGTGTGCACGTGTGTGTGTGTGTGTGTGTGTGTGTGTGTGTGTGTTTACCTTCTTTTGATTTTCATGATGTGAAATTATTTATTTTCTGTGTTTTTATGGGTGTAGTTAACCTCCTTCATTTGGAGTTTTCCCCCTAGTAGTTTCTGTAGGGCTGGATTTGTTGTAGACAGACATTTTTTAAATTTGGCTTTATCATGGGATATCTTGTTTTCCCCATATATTGTGATTAAACATTTTGCTGGGTAGAATAATCTGGGCTAGCATGCAGTGTCCTACAATCTGTTCTGTCCCTTCTGTCTTTTAGAGTTTCTCTTGAGAAGTCAGGTGTTGTGAAATATTAGCTTTGTACGTGTTACATATGTTTATGCTGTGGAATATTTTTAATGATGCAAAAATGTGTTGCATTCTTTTATGTTGCATTTGTTTAACTCTGTAAAGCTGTGTTACTTTGTCTGCCTAAAACACCTAATTTGTCTAATAAAGAGCTGAATGGCCAAGCTAAGCAGGCGAGAGAAATAGGTGGTGTTGCCAAGCAGAGAGAATAAATAGGAAGAGAAATCTAGACTCAAGAGGAGAAGAATGAGAAGAGGAGGAAGTGAAAAATGGAGAGAAGGATATCAGGGGCCAGCCACCCAACCACACAACCAGCCATAGAGCAAGAAGGAAAGAAAGAATACAGAATAGAGAAAGGTAAAAGCCCAGAGGCAAAAGATAGATGGGATAATTCAAGTTAAGAAAAGTTGGCTAGAACTAAATCAAGCTAAGGCTAGACATTCATAAATAAGAATAAGTCTCAGGGATGGGGTCCAGGATGGAAAAGACTTCTGGCAATGGCCGAGAGACAGCCGGGACTGACCTACTCTGGTGATGGGATGACCAAACACCCTAATAGTTGTGCCAGAAACCCCATCCAAGGACTGAGGAATCTGGATGCAGACATCCACGGCTAGGCCCCAGGTGGAGTGCTGGGAGTCTAATTGGTGAGAAAGAGGAGGGTTTATATGAGCAAGGATTGTTGAAACCAAGGTTGGATAAAGCACAGGGACAAATAGCCAAACGAATGGAAACACATGAACTATGAACCAAACACTGAGGGGCTCCCAACTGGATCAGGCCCTCTGAATAGGTGAGACAATCGATTGGCTTGATCTGTTTGGGAGGCATCTAGGCAGTGGTACCAGGTCCTAGGCTCGCTGCATGAGATAGCTGTTTGAAACCTGGGACTTATACAGGGACGCTGGGCTCAATCTGGGAGGAGGGGACTGGACCTGCCTGGACTGAGTCTATCAGGTCTGTCTCAGTCCTGGGGGAGGCCTTGATCTGGAGGTGGTAGGAATGGGGGGTGTGCTGGGGGGAAGGGGAGGGGGCAGGGAGGGAGAGAACAAGGGAATCTGTGGCTGTTATGTAGAACTGAATAGTATTGTAAAATAAAAGAAAAGAAAAAAAAAAGAATAAGTCTCTATGTATTTATTTGGGAACTGGGTCTTGGGTCCCTGAAGAGTTAAAAAAAAAAAAAACAAAACTACATTCAGGTATAGTTCTAATAACTCTGCCTTTATTTGTTACTTGGTCCTTTTCTCCTATAGCTTTTAATATTTTTCTTTGTTCTGTATGTTCAATATTTTGATTATTATGTGGTGAGGGGTCTTTATTTTCTGTTTCTATCTGTTTTGTGTTCTGTATGCTTCCCATACTTTTATAGGCTTCTCCTTCTTCAGGTTAGAAAAATTTTCTTCTATGATTTTGTTGAAAATATTTTCTGGGCCTCTGAGTTGGGATTTTTCTCCTTCCTATATTCCTGTTATTCTTAGATTTGGTCATTTCATAGAGTTCTAGATTTCTCAGATGTTTTGTGTCAGGAAATTTTTAGATTTAACTTTTTCTTTGATTGATTAATACATTTCTTTTACAGTATCTTCAATGCCCGAGATTCTCTTTTTCATCCCTGGTATTCTATTGGTGAAGCTTGCCTCTGTATTTCCTGTTTGAATTCCTAAATTTTTCATTTTCAGAATTCCTCAGTTTGTGTTTTCTTATTTGCTTCTATTTCCATTTTCAGATCCTGAACAGGTTCCTTCAATTGTTTGTGTTTTCTTGACTTTCTTTTACTCATTTACAGATTTACTCATTTTTTCTTTAAGGAGCTCTATAGTCTTCACATAGTTGGCTATTCTGGATTTGTCTTTGTTGAGTGAGTGTTTTGTCCCTTGGTTTCTTGTGCCTTGGTTTCATTTTTTATATTTTTGGAGAGTATGATGGTTGTGTTGCCTGTTTTACTGGCCTGCTCATCTAGTATGTTCACAGGGAATATCTGTTGGTATTGGAGGCTGGGGTGCTGGGATGAGGTGAGGGAATAAAAGTTGGGAGAGAAGGTCTTTGTGATCTGTTGAGGATGGGGTTAAAGAGGAAGGTCAGACTGCAGCAGATTTCCTGTTGCACATCTGGGGACTAACCTGGGGGTTTTGGATCTGGAGAGCAGTGGGGAAGGTATGAGTCTGCCTTCAACTTACTTGTTGCCCTAGGAAGGGTGATCCTGGCATTATCAGGAGGTGCTGGCTAGGGCTGGAGACTGGGATAAAGTGACTGAGTCACTGGGGAGGTTAAAGGGAGATGGGCTGTGGGATCCACAGCAGATGTGGGCAAAGAAGAAGGAAAGCTGTAGCTGGTGTGGTGTTCCTGTGCTTGAGATAAGACGGGGGTATTGGATCTTGGGTAACAGAGAGAAAAGAAGGTCTGCAGGCCAAGTACTTGATTTTCTGTAAGACAGGGTCTCTGGATTAGCATGAGGTACCTGCTGGAGTTGGGGAGTAGGATAAAGTGACTCAGTCAGTGGAGAGAGGTTAGGAGGGGATGGACTGTGGAATCCACAAGGAATGTGAGTAGGCCAGTAAAACAGGAAACATAGAACCATCACACTCTCCAAATATCTAAAAAGTGAAACCAAGGCACAAGAAACTAAGGAAAAAAAAAACACCCACCCAACAAAGACAGTCAAGAATCACCATATAGACTTACAATAACCCCAAACTCCGATTACTGTGTTGTAACTATTGCAGCACTGGGGATGAGACTGGAAATTAGATTTGCAGGGGAGTAGGGTGTGGTTTTCAGTTAGCTTACCTGTTGCCTTGTTTTGCTTAGGTGGTGTGTTCCCAATGAATGCCTGATGGTATTTGAGGCTGGGATGATGGGTTGAGTTAGAGGAAAGAAGGTTGGGGAAGAAGATCTCATGAGAATGGGGTCAGAAAGGAAATGGAGACTTCAGCATGTTTCTTGCTACAGAACTAGGGATGAGACTGTGGGGATTAGATTGGGTCTCAGGAGCAGTATCTGGCATTCATTTCTTTAGTATTGATGATATCACATTATAGTCTTAATTGTCTGTTCTTGCATGTCTTCACTCTATCTACAAGAGTTAACCCATAATGGATTTTCTGTGAGATTACTCCAACATTTCTACCATATCTCAGTTTGATTTACTACTCTGTCTCTTCAGACTGTTTTACTTGTCTTTTGGCATGACTATTTGATTGAAAGCTGGTAGAGCTTCATCACCTACTCGGAACTGAAGATGTAGGGTTTTGTGTTAGCTTGACTCATCATTAGACTCTGTGTGAGATTTTTCTGATGCCAATCTCCCAATTTCTCTAGTTTTCTTTCTATCTTCTTTGAAGACTTTAGTTTCCCCAAGATCTTCTTAGAGCCGTCTGTGTTTTCAACCACTTTGATTAGAATCAGCTGTTACTGAATGCAGTCTGCTCACATGGTGATAATCTAGAGGAGGAAAGAAGTCCTATGGAATCTCATGATATGTTTTTAGTCTTCTGGGCAGCCTGTGTGTCTGGGCTGAGATTTGATCTTTGTAGGTTCTTGTCCAGAGATACAGCTTTTCTCATTAAAAAAAAAAAAAGGCAGAAAGACTGCAAGGAACCCTATAGGGCAGACTGACCTTTTAGGCAATAAGCCTTAATAAATCTTTTCTCTTTGAGACCATGTTCTTGTCATGAGAATGTTCTGTGTATATTCCACTACAAAGCTGGAAGATATTTTTCTCTAAGAAATTCCAGTGATGTTCTTGGAGGTAAGGTACATATAAAGGTTCAGGTCTTTCTATGTGCAAGACCTTGGGAGTGGGGTTACTGGGATGCTATCTCATAATAAGCCCCCAGCAATTCTTTACAATTATCACTAAAGTATATGTATCATTTTGTTTACATCTCCTGTTAACAAGTAAAATGTTAAAACAAGGTAACATCAGGAGGTTGGTTGAGAAAGGAAGCAGATATATAATTTCTTTTAATAAGGTTTATTAGAATGAAAAGGCTTCAAGGTTATGATGGGGCCCTGAGATGGGAGAGAAAATATTAGGCAGAAAAAACAAACATGATGGGGTCTTAGACAGGAAGAAGAGCAGCTGTTCTTTAAAGCCTGGAGGAGAGCATAATAAGTGTGAAAATTAAGATGAGAGTGGGGGAGGGAGAGAGACAGACAGACAACAATGAGAGTGATGGTGAGAGGAGGCTCTTCCAATGAGTTGAATTTCCATAAGAAGTCTCTGGACCAAAATGTCAGAATAAAGGAGAAATGTGACATTTGATAACCTTAATGGAAGTGGCAGGAAGTTTCATATCACATGATTTGCTTCAGCACAGTGTATCAGACAAAGAACAAGGGGACCTCGGTATCTCAATGGAGAGCTGTCAAATCACAGCACAAATCACATTATATATATATATATATATATATATATATATATATATATATATATATATATATATAATTTTGTAGATTGCTTCTTAACTCTCCCAGAGTAAGGAACAAAGAGGTATGGCCATATAGCCTGTTGGATCTGGTATAGGGTGTGGGATCCTATTCTAACACTAAGTGGGTCTTGACTTTGATCGTGCTTAATTTCATCTTTCTCCAGATTTAGGCATGACCCAGAAATCTCACTGATGTAGCCAAAGAAATCCATTAACTCTGAAGCTCTCTAGTTTTGCCTTGCTTTAAGAGGGAAATAGAAACTTCTGAATTCTTCACATGAAAGAACAGAAAACAGCACTGGGCATTGACTTCTCACTTCCAATATCCCTCGGTCTCTTTACTCCAACTTTGAGTGTACTGCTCTTTTCTTCTTTAGCTTTTCAGATGAACTTAAGTAATCCTATGAATTTTAAATATGCACTATTGAACTTTTTAATTTAGAATTTTCATTTGGATTGTTTTTCAGCCTGTTGTCTATCTTCTTATTATACTAATGTCTTTGCCTAAATCCTTGCACTTATTTAGAATACCTGCAGCTTCCAATTCAACGTCCTTTTTCAGTTCTGTCCATTATATCTACCTTTTCACAAATGTTGAATTTTCTTGTGACTGTAGATTATAAACCCTACTGTTGGATTATTTTTTAAGATTGTACACTTTATTGTTGTTTATATGTATGTTTGTTGGCTTTTGCACATGAGTGTAGGTGCAGAAACCAGAAGAGGATGTCAGATGCCCTGGAGCTGTAGTTACAGGTAGTTTTGAACTGTCCATAGTAAATACTGGAAACCAAGCTCAAGTGTAGCCAGAAGTTTTCTCTGGTCCCGCCCAGCCTCACAGTCCCACAGAAGCTTAATATTATTAATAACATTATTAAAAATTTCTCAAAGGCTTAATATTATTTACAAACTGTATGGCCTATGGCAGGCCTCTTGCTAGCTAGCTCTTTTATCTTAAATTAGCCCATTTATATTAATCTGTGTTTTGCCACAGGTTCCATGGCTTTACCAGTCTTTTGGCATGTTGCTCCTTGGGGGGCAGGCTGGCATCTGTCTCTCTCCTCTGCCTTTCTTTTTCCTGTCTCTCTCTTGGATTTCCTGCCTAGCTAGAACCTGACTTACCATAGGCCAGAGCAGCTTCTTTATTAACCAATCATAGCAACACATATTCACAGCATATAGAATGACCATCCCATAGAATTCAGGTCCTCTCAAATAGTAGTGCTTGTCTTACCTGCTGAGTCATCTCTTCAGCCCTCCATCTGTTGTTTTAAGGTCAGTTTTGTCTTAATATTAAAGAGTAACTCTGTTACCTCTGCTACTTGACTCAAATTTAGTGAGGTCACATAAGTTAATATTAGTTCTGTGAGTCTACACTTGCAAATATCCAGCTTTGTTATATTTTTCTTATTTTCATTCACAAATGAAACATTTCCTTTTTCAAAGCAGCAATTTGTATGCTGGAGCCTGGATCTCCTACACAAACCACTAGGGCCCCTTTCTCTACTCTATATCCAATAGATATTACTAATTTAGCTTCCTGGAATTCTAACTGTAGCTCCTTTACATATCAAGAACTTCACCCTCTACTGCAGTCCCTCTTTCCTGTACCCTGCTCCTGACCCTGGCTCAAAAAAAAATTGTGACCACTGTATGGACCCAATTTCTTTTCTTTTAAAGATCACAGTCTAGTTTTGTTCTTGTTTTGATGCATGAAGGCATCAAATTTGTCTGTGGTGGTCAGTTGTTCTCAACTTAACCTAAACTAGAGTCACATGAGAAGAAGGAACCACAATTGAAGAAATGGCTCTTGTTGCTGGAGAGCTTCTCTCCAGGTTCCCCAAGCCCCGCAGTCCCACAATCCACTTATAAAATAATCACTCAGACGCTTATATCACTTATAAACTGTATGGCCATGGCAGGCTTCTTGCTAACTGTTCTTTTATCTTAAATTAACCCTTTTTTATAAATCTATACCTTGTCACGTGGCTGGTGGCTTACCAGCGTCTTCACATGCTGCTTGTCCTAGCGGTGGCTGCAGTGTCTCTCTCCTCAGCCTTCTGCTTCCCAGAATTCTCCTCTCTCCTTGTCCCACCTACTTCCTGCCTGGCAACCTACTTCCTGCCGGGTCACTGGCCATCAGTGTTTTATTTATATAGAACAATATCCACAGCACTTCCCCTTTTTTCTTTTTTTAAAAAGGAAGGTTTTAACTTTAACATGGTAAAATTACATATAACAAAACAATTACCGAGCAAGAATTATAGTTACAATATTAAAGAAGATGTCCTATCTATCTTATATTTGTGAGTTTAAGGTTTTATATCTAACTTATCTTTTATCATAACTGAGGAAATTACAACTATCTAGTTTTCAACCACATCAAAGACCTGAGAAGGAACATAATGGTACCTGAGAAATGGTAGATGGATGCAAGCAACTTTCGGGAATCTTGCAAAAGTAGACCAAGACAGCTGGCAGCCTGGACAGTCACCTAATGTTTCTCAGCATTGTTGGTGCATTCAAATTGGCTACAGGCCTAGAGTAACTGACAGACCATTTTTAGAAGCAGGAATTCTGAGAGACCATCTTACCCTGTCTTGGCAGAGTACAGTGGTCGCTTTCCTTGTGTCCCGCTTGTCCAGAAAGGACAGCATTATATTTGTACTGTCAGCTATCAAGGCAAGGGCAGTTCTTTGCCCAGTAGGCCATTTTGTGCCAAAAGGACAAACTTCCAAAGGGAAATGTCTTAGAAGCCCAACATTCTCTCGGGATCAATTGGTGCAGCCAGGAGCAATTGTGTCTCACGTCAACAGAATTCTAAGTTATTTAAATGCCATATTCTCTAGATCTATGAAGTGTTTGAAGATTACCTATCTCTCTGAAATATATCTATGTATACGTAGAAGACTTAACTAACATGGCTACAAATATGATTATCATAGATGACTAATTATTAATCTATTTTTTAATTATCCATTACAATTTTAAATGAGTTACATAAACATAATACCTCAAACAAGAATAGAATATATATACAGTATAACAAAATTAACTTCAAGTTTGTATCAATAAACTAAAATTTATACCAATGTAAAACATTTTAAACATAAACTAAAATCTATACCAATATAAAACATTTTAAACAAGTTGTTCTTTAAAAGTAGGTTCATTAATCTACCCTTTTATCTTATCATCTCTATATCCTCCTATATATCTATATCATATCCCCTTTTCTTTTTTAGAAAGAGATCACATTTATAATCAACCTGTTTTAAATAAAAATATTGGTTTTTCTCTGTCCCACACCAGAGGGCTCTTCTGATTTGGCACACAAGAATCTCTTAACCATTTTTTTTAAAGCAATATGTCTGGGTTTAGAGGGGGAGTGAGCCAATTCCACCTCTAAAGCCAGCTTGGTATATTTGGGAATTTGGGCGTAGCATCTCTTACTACTTCCTGCTGGAGGGGGGCGCTGTATTTTATGGGGATACAAAAGAAAATTTTAGGCCTATGGGGTAGTCCTTGAGGCTGTATTGTGGGAGCCAGTTGCCTTGAAACCGTTCTGGATGTTGTATCATCTGGGCCATGGTGTCATTGGATATCTTTCAGGGGGTCTTGGCTGGTCAAACCTGATGGATCTTAATATGGAACAAATCCATAGCCTCTGGCTTTCTGTGGAAACAAAAGCAGAACCTCTTTTCCAAAGCAACATATCCTTAAATCCAAATTTTGAAGTCAAGTTACCTTTAAAATATACATATTGGTTTAAGTCAACATCTTTTTTGATCAAATGTTTTTTTGTAGTTAAAAATCCCAAAGACAACACAATCCAGATTGTCTGTGTAATATTCATCTTTATGTGGCTTTTTACATTAATTTTTTTGTCTTTTTCAAGCCTACGTATATTTTATACACATTGTAAACACTTATTGCTTTAAGCCTGCAGCCTTCTAAGCCTGAAACAGCGCTGTGGCTGCTGGCTCTGCCCACTTCAGCTTCCCAACATGGCAGTGGTACATTTTCCGCCAGCTCTGGGAGTCATCAAGTCTCAGAAATAGTGGGTCTAAGCTTTTATCAAAGCAGCATGTAGCCCAGAAACCTTTTTTTTAAAAATACTAGTAAAGACTAAATCTACTACACAGCATAATGTGCCTCTGGCAGACCCCTCATTCCTGCCATACTGCCAGTCAAATGCACACGCCAGGAACCCGCCAGTGTTCAAACCTGCGTTTTGCGGCATCTAGCTGCTCATATGAGACAAGAAGCAGGAACCTGGTTTTGGCTCTGTTTAGAATTGGTTATTAAACATTCTCAGGTTTAAGGTGGAAACTCGAGCCGTTGGGCGCCATTTGTTGCTGGAGGGCTTCTCTCCAGGTTCCCCAAGCCCCGCAGTCCCACAATCCACTTATAAAATAATCACTCAGACGCTTATATCACTTATAAACTGTATGGCCATGGCAGGCTTCTTGCTAACTGTTCTTTTATCTTAAATTAACCCTTTTTTATAAATCTATACCTTGCCACGTGGCTGGTGGCTTACCAGCGTCTTCACATGCTGCTTGTCCTAGCGGTGGCTGCAGTGTCTCTCTCCTCAGCCTTCTGCTTCCCAGAATTCTCCTCTCTCCTTGTCCCACCTACTTCCTGCCTGGCAACCTACTTCCTGCCTGGTCACTGGCCATCAGTGTTTTATTTATATAGAACAATATCCACAGCAGGCTCTATCAGATTGGCTTGTAGATATGCTTATGAGGAATTTTCTTGATTAATGGGAGTGGGGAGGCCCAGCCCACTGTGGGTGGTGCCATCCTTATGCACGTGGTTCTGGGTTGTATGAAAGAGTAAGGTGAACAAATTATGAAAGGAAAGCCAGGAATCTGTGCGCCTCCATGTCTGTATCTCTGCTTTAGTTCCTGTCTTTGTTCTCCTGTTCATTCCCTTCCTGTCTTGTTTCCCCTTTATCTTGGACTGTCAAGTATAATGAAGTTCCAGTCCACAAGCTATACTGTAAATTTAAGATAAACCCATTTTCTTCCCAAGCTGCTTTTGGTCAGTGTTTTCTCACAACAACCAAAAGTTAACCAGGATACTGTCTCATGTTTTCATCCATGTTCTAAATATTTAACACAAATATCATTTCTTCTCAGTTACTCATTAATAATCAGAGTAAAAAAAATCCATACTTGATTCCATGCCACTGAATCTTCATAATTTGGGATACCAGGATTGATTGAGCATTATGGAATCACAGAATAATCTAAATTGTATTGAGATTGGTTCACTAAATTCAGGAAAATTTTGTTTTCTTATTCCAAGTTAATTTGATCTTAAAACTAATTTCCTAATTTTCAGTAGTTTGGAATCCTGTGCACCTTCTCTTATTACTGCTGTTTTGAAAACCATCTCATCAAGTGATGGTGTAGATATCACTAGCTCAAAAGAATTTCAGAAGAAATTTAAAGTTAGCAAAATATGATTTATTTTCTACAGAAAGCTGGGATAGGGAAATTTTGAATTCAAGGTCAGTCTGGGCTACAGAATGAGTTCAAGGCAGCCTGGGAAATATTCTTTAAAAATTACCCTTTCTTCAACCTGGGTGAACAGAGGAGGAGACTGGACCTGCCTCCACTGAATCTACCAGGCTCAGCTGAATCCCCAAGGGAGTCCTTGCCCTGGAGATGGGAATGGGGGATAGGCTGGGGGAAGGGCAGCAGGGGGTGCACCGGAGGGAGGACAGGGGAATCCGTGGCTAATATGTAAAATTAAATTAAATTATAAAGTAAAATAAAAAATTACCCTTCCTTAAAAAAATGAAGTGCAGTGCTGGGGAAACAGCTCAGTGGTGAAACACTTGCCATGCGTGTGCCAAGCCTTAGGTTCCAACCACAGCACCAAAAATACAATGTTGAATTAACTAGGATAAATAGCAATAACATTTCTGGAATCCTATTTATGCACCAGGGCATAAGCTGAGCTTATCATACAATTTACTGCACTGACACCCTGCATTATCTTTATATTGTAATTACTAGTATTTTACTAACTAAAAATGAGGAAACAGATAATGCAAGCACAATTACTGCCTTCACTTGATCTATAAAAAAGCAAGTGCTTTAGGAAAAGTACCTATTATTAGAATCCAAACCCAGGTTCGCATCAGAAAAGCACAAAACAGATATTAATTTCTATTTAGGAAGGAAAGCAATATGAATTTAGTGTGTATGACTCAGTATCTTCCCACAATACGCAAGTTTCAAAACTAAGGCATGGTCTGTGGTGAACAAGAACAATTTTCCTGTTAATTTACTAACAGCATTCGCTTGAGAGCCCCAAGGCTTTTCTTACAAATAGCATGCAGCTTCCTTCAGAGACCTTTACTTATTTTCACTTTTATAGTTATTGACATCATTATTCTGTAGGCACAAATATTTTCTCCATTTCTAATTCCTCTCTGCATAAATATTTATTTATAATCAGGCTCACTGCCATTTGTGTTTCTCCAAAGATCTCCTTATGACAATGGTCTGTTCTGCTTTACTCTAGACATGGATTTATTTTTGTTCTAGCACCTCCCAATGCCCTTTGCAAACACTGTAGTAGCATTCATTATGCATTTGTTGAATAAATGAGTAAATGCAATAAATAAGTAATGAAAGCCTGAAGTCCCCTGTCTGCTCTGCGAGTTCTCTCTGCCAATTACTTACTCTCTTTACTTGCCACAGAACTCCACATCTGTAAATCACAGAGTGAGCAATTCTACACAGACCTTAAATTCTAACTTTTTCTTCGTTTTCTTGCCTATACTCCCAGAACTTCTTTCAAGTGCCGACATGCTCACACATATGTGTATACACACACACACACACACACACACACACACACACACACACACACAAGCAATACACATACACAGAGGCTTTTCCTTGTTATTTTAGATGTTTGTTTTCTCTTCCACTCATTAGAAATTCCTTGTAAACACTCCTTCAGTCCTAAGATGCAACAAATAGGATCCTTGTATTCATCAAAGATTCTGCATTGCATACTAAAAGCGAATACTATCTGCAATGATTTACTTACCTATGCATCATGTATTGTGGTATCTGTCAATATTTAAGGATACTTGCTGCTACTGTTGTTGTTGAGGTATGTGTGTTTGTGTGTATAGGCATGAGCATGTGTGTCTTTTCTTTGTGTGTGTGTATGTTGTCAACCAATGATGGAGGAAAATTAAAATTGAGATTTCATTAATTTACTCTGTGTGTGCATGTGTGTGTGTGTGTGTGTGTGTGTGTGGTGTAGTCTTTGGTATAGATCCAATGTTATCAGAAACATTTTTTTAAAATTACTCAAACATGGAAATAATGCAAATACCCACCATGTTACAAAATGGATGAGTAAACTAAGGTTGTATGAAACAATAGCATACTTCATAGAATAAAAATGTAAATTTTTCTTCAAGTGCACTGTATGTTCTTTTATTTCTTAGCACTTTATTATTAAGATTACAATATAATTGCACCCCCTTTCCTCTCTCCAATCCCTCACATATATTTCTCCTTGATATCTTTCAAATGCATGGCCTTTTTATTATTAACTTTGACATCCTGGCATAATGCAAATCTATTTCTGTGCCATATTTTTGGATTAGTTCTTTTCTTAACTTTCCTATTATGTTCTACAATTATTTAATGTATATTTTAGAAGGAAGGCAATATTGTTTTTCTCCCTCTGAATGCCTGTAGACTCTCTTAGATTCCTAAAAGGCGGCTATAGATAAACAGAAGGTAGAAAGAAAGAATGACTTGGTCTGACCTTAGACAGAACCCTGTTTATTCATAGCAAAGGGGCAACTTATCATTCATATCTTCAGATGGCCAAAATGCCTACAAGGAGAAGATGAGTTGTGGTCCTTATAGAGTTAAAATGACTTCTATAGTCTGCAAGTTTTGGGAAGTATAGTTTTTCAGCAGGAAACTATCAGACTCAGAACTGCTTTTACAAAGATTTTGTCTTTGTTAGGGTTACTATTGCTGTGATGAAACACCATAACTAAAGTAATTTGGGAAGGAAAGGATTTATTTTACTCATGGTTTCATATAACAATTCCTTATCTAAAGGACTGAGGGCAGGAACTCTAACAGGGCAGGATCCTGGAGGCAGAAGCTGATACAGACACCAAGGAGGAATGCGGCTAACTGGCTTGTTCCCATAGCTTCCTCAGCACCATCCACAATAGGCTGGCCCTCCCTATCAATCATTAATTAAGAAAATGCCCTACAGGCTTATCTGCATCTCAGTGTTATGGAGGCATTTTCTCATTTGAGGCTCCCTCCTTTTAGATGATTTTAGCTTATGTCAAGGTGACATAAAACTATCCAATACAGATATATTTTTATTTTTACTTCTATATTTTTGTGTTTGTACATGCTCACCTGTGTGTGCCACATGTGTGCACGTGGTGAAGCCAAAAGAGGGCATCAGGTCCATTAGAGCTGGAGTTATAGCCACTTTAGGGACAGCCTGGTGTGGGGGCTGGGAATTCTCATGTCCTCTCTATGAGCAACAGACAATTTTCATCCCTCATAATGATTAAAAAAAATAATTTATATCTACTTTATTTAGATGTATAAGTGTTTTGCATAGATGTATGTCTGTAATACCATGTGTTTTGCATCTGAGATCTCTCCAGCCCCCAGAACTATTTTTTAAGGACAGAATTGTATACTTCATTGCATATAATCTTTGTCACCAATAAAGTGGTTACATGCGTGTGGAGCTGATTTTGAAAGATGTTTTCTGCTAATGGCTCATTTACACCTGGCATTAGTCTGCTGTCTTAGCTATACTGAGAATTGCCATCTAAAATTATGCTCCTCCATCCTTTCCATGTGAGATTTCCTCAGTAATTCTTCCCTGTGCTACACCACAGTAATTCACTCTCAGTGACCGATTTTAACACAAAAAATCTGCTGGAATATTTAGAAATCACATTGTAATTATTGACAGATTTTGAGAAAACTGTTTTCACAATAACAAATCTTGCAGGCCATGAATAAAATAGGATCTTACTTTTTATTCCTTCTCAGTAAAATATGCATTTGTTATGTAAGAAAATACAAATGTTTAAATACCAATACTGTTTTGTGTAGATTAACCCAAAGATAGTCATTAAGTCTAGATCTAGTTCTAGTTGAATAGAGTTGAACCAACAGTAAGAATATGAAAGCAAAGGTATATGTATATCATAGCAGGCAAGTCAACCAATTTCCTCTCTTGTTTTAATCTTCACAGTGTCTGTAATTTGGCCTTGGTGGGTGGGTGGGGCACTGTTTCAGTGTCTGTGATACTTTGATATGGACTGTTTACTCTACGTCTTACCTTTGGATAAAGGAAACTTGTGTTGGATTTCTAATCAGGGAGATTTAAGTGAAATAGAATGTGGAACCTGAGTCCTATTTTTCAGAGAGACATTTTACTCATTGAATTAGGTGTGTTGTTACTGGAGTTTCATGCTTTCAAGAAGGAATGGTTTCTTTGATGCATCTTTTCTCAACAAGATGTTGTCTAGGGAAGAAAATGGTTTTAGTGCATTAATGTCCTGGGCTTGGTTTTCACATAGGAACTATCGTATTAAGAAAAATAATGCAGAGAGCTGGAGAGATGGCTCAGTGTTTAAGAAGGTTTGGTGTTCTTGAAGAAGGCTAAATACAGTTGCTGGCATCCATAACAGGTAAGTAGCAACTGACTATAACTTCAGGTCCAAAGAATTCTCTGATCTCCACAGGCACATACACACACACATGTAGTAGTACACACACATACACAGACACACACACAAACAAACACACGCACACAAACACATACATGAACAAATTTTAAAACAATAAATGATATAGCTGTCATAGCTTTCTATATATTTGTCTATGTAAAAATTTTAACACGATATGCCAGTGGTACTGTCTATAATTCACTTTTTTATGCTGAAAATATTTACTATATACAGTGGTAATATATGTCTACCCTCTTTTCCTCCATTCACTGAATGGACAGATATAGCTATGCTTCAAAGTGGAAATGTTGTAGATAATGTGGTATGGGAATGGGAATATCTCAAAGTGTAACTCCAGAAGAATAGCTACAAAAAGAAAGAAAAACATTCATTGTCAAAGAATTATTTTTCTTTGAGTTTAATGATTTTGAGAAGACTATTGGTAGAAAGTGTGTTTTGCCTTGTTGTAAACCCAGAGCAGAGAAATACAGAACAGAGGAATATTTCAAATTCTGACACTTTAAGTAATTAGTTGAGGTTCAAGAAGCAGTGAGTAGGATTGTGATAGATCTAAAACTGGGTGTATCCTCTTCTGCAGCTCTGCTTTTTGACATTCTGCCATATATCACAGGATCTAACACAAAACCTGCTTTTTCATATATTTACCTGTGTACTTCAACAATACTTCACTTTGTAGCCCTGGCTTGGCTCAGACTCTGTGTCCCTGCTTCCACCTCCCAAGTCCTGAGAATCAAATTTATTACTGACATCATATTCATGTTTACATGTACCATATTTATGCATTTATCATTTGATGAAAAGGTGGGTACTTTTTCATTTTCAAGCTATTAAGGACAAACAATTACAACATATGCATAATAAAAATGAGGTTGCAAATATGTCTTCTTTTCAGCTGAGCTCATTCCAGAAATGAAATGGCTTAGTTTATGGGACAGAAACATCTAACATTTAAAGGAACTGTTGGAGTCTTTCCAAAGTAGCAAAAAATTTGCATATACCGTACTAACACATCAGGTTGGAAACTACACCATCATCTTGACAACACTTGCTATTGCTATTTTAATTTTTCCCATTGTGTGTGAGTATAATATAGTCCATTGCCTTGTATTTTAGATTTCATTAGTGATTAATAATTATGAGTATATACACATTTGGATCAATTTTTTTGTTCTTTTCATTTACTTCTGTTTAATCTTATTTTTAAATTTTTTCTCCCTTACTATTAAGATTAAAGTCATTTTATATTCTAGACTGTTTATTTTTTTTATATATCATCTATGTTTACAAATATTCTTCTCCTTTCACTGGTTTATCTTCTGCTTTTCAAAAATATCTAGAAGAGTAAAACTTTTGTTGAAGTACAATTTATTAATTGCCTCTTTTATATCAGGTTTAATGGCTACTTTATGAAAGATGTAGTATTACTGAAACTCATCATTTTTATTTTAAAATATATTTTGTGGTCTATTCTAAGTTAGTATTCTTCTATCATGTATTATTAGGATCAAAATTCATTTTAATTTTTGTTTTTAGATCGTGAAACCAGAAAACGAACAATGAAGAAGGAAAAGAAACTCTTCAAGAAATGAGAGTGGACTCTTGGAGAGGAAAATTACACATGGGACTGATGGAGAGGACAGAGAGCACTGTGATAAAAACATGTATTAAAATGTCAAGAGAAAACATTACATTGTATCTTAATTAAAAAATCAAAAGTTTAAAAGAATAAAGGGAGGTATTGCAATAGTTTTAATATCATTATTTTAAAAGGGTTTTTGGAATGTCCTTGTCATTTTTGTAGAAAAATCAATAGACTATGTGCCTATTTCTGGACACTCTTTTTTTTGGTTCTATTGATCAGAGTGTCTATTTATACTCTTATTTATTGAATGCCATAGCTTGTTTGTTAGTACTGAAACCAGGTAATGTAATGCTGGCCTTTCTTTCTTTTTTCCTTTCCTTTCTTTCTTGGTTATTTATGTCTTTTTGAATGTGTGTATGTATTGGCCAGTTAAATCTGTCAGTTAATGATGTTCTTTGTTGTTTTAATGAAATCTTTCCATTTCTATAGTTAGTTCTGAAAAAAAAAAGCCTGCAGGTACTTTTACTGATTTCAATTTGAGTTTTCATACCAATTAGAAGGGAAATGACGACATTAACTACTACACAGAGAACAGATTGTCTTTTGTGTGTAGGTTTCATGGGATTTTAGAGACTTTGTATGTTAGACATATTGAGCACTGATAAAGAAATGACTTGTTTCATTTCCATTCTTTAAACAGAGAAATCAATAATGTAATTAAAGCACAACTGACCCTTCAACCCCATTCCTTAGAATGCACACATCTACCCAACTATACCAAATTGCTCTTGTTACAGAATGTGACCATTAGGAAAAGCACATGTTGTTCACAATTACAAACACAATTACACAAGTGAGAATCCACACACACAAACACATACGTACACACACTGCTTAACGTTTTTTTTACTAGCATTTTAAGTTTCTGTTTCCTTCACGCTCATAGAACAACTGCACTACATTCTGTATTTGAGAATTCTCCCAGATGGACTAGCCAGTACTTTATTTTGAGAACTAGGTGAGGTCACATTTTCCTGAGAATACTATAGATTTTTTGTTCTATGACATCATCTGGCCAGTGAAGCATTGTTTTTTTTTTTTTTTTAGCATAACCAATCTGACTTTGTCTATGTTTTCTTTCTAGAAATTCTAAGCAGCCTTCTTACTTACTCTCAGCTTGTAATCACTTACAGTATTTTCAGCACAGGAGTGCATCTAGATTTTCTTGATGTTTGACATTGGGCTGTGGCCACATTTTCAGTAATAGAGTGAAATTGAAGCCCAGATTTGTCCCCTGCACTCTGTTGGTGTATTGCTTAGAAACAAGCCTCAGAGCACTTCATCCTACAGTCCGGAGAACCTATCTACTTTGTTTACAGGTAGCAGCCCAGGGTCATAATTTGGGAAATTTACCATGAACAAGTTCATTGCAGGCTACAAAGTCACATTTATATGATACAAAACTGTGACCTCATGGTCCCCAAGACTAGTAAAGTATTAGTATTCTACTCTGTGCTACCTATTGTTGAGGATGATTCCTGATTTAAAATGACCACAAGCAGCCATTGATGTTGACTGGAATAGAAGTCTGATAGACTTGTAGCACCTGTCTTCCCCTGACATATAGAAATACAAGAATTTTCCTCTGTAAACAGACTTGGGGATATGTACCAGATCCTTTTGTTCAGTTTCACCAACTACTAAGTTCTATATAAAATTCATGTATTAAGACCTTGACCTATGGGGTCATTTACAGTGATATATGGCCTGAATTTGGGGTTGTATTAATGAAAATATTCTATTATCTATCTATGCTGATACTGAACTGGATTCAGCATTAGTCTCAAAACCACAAGGACTCATTCAATCTTTGGGGTGTACTGGGACTCACCCTACAGCTGGTGGTGACTCATACCTTTGAATGGAAATTCTGGGCAAGAAACTACACCTTCCACTGAACCTTCTGCAGGGCCAGGTACCTGGAATATCAGGTTGCAGAAGGTTTGAATTGTTACAAGGCCAGAGCCAAATTATCTTGGATCATCTTTAGTTTTCTTCATAGCTATGTATAGATCCCTCTGAGTGTGAACTAACATCTTTGTGACTCATTATGTAAATCCTTTGGGATTCACAAACTTACAGACAACTCCCACCAACCAAAAGACAAATAACACTATCAGATAGCACCAGAAATCTACAGATGAGCTTTCCAGCTTTGTTTTAAGGAGCCTAAAATCTCCAATGTATCTGAAAATCATCTTAACCTTTGACTATCTTTGTTCCATTACTATAACAATTTCATCCAACTGTTTACCACATTGGAACACAGACTTTGGGGTAACTTAAAGCTGTGTTCTGGTGCCTTGACTACTCCTAATGCTCTCTGTTCATCTGTTTACCTCCATAGGCACATAGACGTGTTGATCATTCAAGGAGATCTCATCTAAAACCATCTCAACTTCTTTAAAGACTAAGGCACAAAGATAAGAGTAACTGAGCCAGGTATGTTGGAGCATGCCTGGATTCTGAGAACTCTGAAGTCTGAGGCAGGAGGATTGCCAAAAGTATGAAGTAGCTTGGTGCTGTGGATATCACTCTGTATCCGGTGAATGTGTTGCTCTGATTGGTTAATAAATAAAGTGCTGATTGGCCAGTAGTGAGGCAGAAAGTATAGGCAGGAAAAAGAGAGAGAAGAACTCTGGGAAAAGGAAGGCTGAGTCAGGAGTCACTAGCCAGACACAGAGGAAGCAAGATGTAAAGATACCGGTAAGCCATGAGCCATGTGACAATGTATAGATTTATAGAAATGGCTTAATTTAAGATGTAAGATTTAGCTAGCAAAAAGCCTGAGCCATTAGGACATACAGTTTCAATTTAATATAAGTCTCTGTGTGTTTATTTGGGTCTGAGTGGCTGTGGCCCCAGGCAGGACTGGAGAAAACTCCAGCTACAGCTTGGGCTTCTTAGCAAAACATCAGCACAACAACAAAGTCTGGAAATTATATTTTATCAGGGAGTGGTACTTCTTACAGGTATTTCCAGCACTCAGGACTTTTAAAGAAGATGGATTGGTAGGAGTTGAAAGTCATGCTGGGTTAAAATGTGTGTTTCTAGTCAGCTCAGGCTACAGAGTGAGACCCTGTCTTAAACAAAAGTCAGTGAGATATCTTACTATTAGTTCTTAAATGTCCTGCTCCAGTCCTCCAAAAGGTGCAAAAGGTATGTGGTTGTTGCCCCAAACTTGGGGCCAGGATTTGCTTGTCACAACTAATCCCTATCACCACATGAAAGCAATATTCTGTAATAGTGGGGCTTCCCCACAGAGCAGGGATAATCATCCTATAAGAACAAAATTGCTCCCATTGAACAAGGACAGTAACAACTTCTTTGGATCATTTTGCAGAGCCAGAACTGAGACAGTGATCAACCAGAAGACTCTGTCACTAGGACTGCTTAGTGATGGCACTTCCCATATCAGTTCTCCCTGGGTCTAAACCTAAGGTTCATAGAGTATTCTGAAGACAGACTTGTGGTCACTGGACCCTTCTGCATTCCTCTTCACAATGTCCCACATTTATTAAATCTTTCTTTGCTTTTTCTGTACTCTTTTCTTTAATTGGGGCTTGGTGGGTTGAGGATACTCCTTTGTTGAACTTATGGAGCTAGAGGCTTTCCCCTCAAACTCCAGAAGGTGTTTCTCTGTGTAGTTTTTGGTGCTGGTCCAGAATCTCGTTCTGCAGAACAGGCTGCCCTTGAACTCAGAGAGATCCACCTGGCTCTGCCTCCTGAGTGCTGGATTAAAAGCCTGTGCCACCACCACCCAGGTTATGTAAAGATTCTCAAGCCTACAGATTTCCAGTAGCTTTTCTATTGTCCATAATAGAAAATACAAATCAAGATCTGTGATTCTGGAGAATGTACTTCATAATTCTACATGCAGTTTTGATTGAATGTATCTGATTATAAACAGAATCGATAAGTAAATCAGTCAGAATAATTCTACAAGGCATCAGCCAGTCTAGTTTAGCTTGAGCCTGAAGAGTCCTGGGGGAGCTCGGAAGGCCAGAAAGAGGGCAGGAGCATCATGCCTTCCTTTCACCTCCCTGCTTACTGTTTACACAAGCAGAGTTGGGCCTACAACTATACTTGCCTTCCCTGGATATTTTTTTTTACTACCTCCAGTTCAGGAAAAAAAATGTGTGTGTTCAGCACCATGATGAAAGGCCTCCAGTTTTTCTGTGATTTTTTTTCCCCCTAGGGAGTCATGAACAGAGGGAAGATCAATGACAGATTAAAACACAAGCAAACAAACAGAAGCTATTCTAAGACAAGCTTACTGAAACACTGGGTTTATTTGTGTTACTAGGAGAAAGGTAGGTGATTCTAAGTCAACCCAGCATGCATGACAATTTGCCCACAATGCATCCCTGGTACTTCTTGCTTAGCAGGTGGACAGTTCTACAGACCAGGTTCTTCCCAACTCACAATGAATGCTCATTACTCAACTTTGGGGAGAGCCCTTGCAAGTCTCTGGGGTTATCTGAGCCTGTGAACCTTGTAAGTTTTCTTAGTTTTCTGAGTTTTATGAGCCTCCCTCATACCCCTCTCTCCTAGAGGTTCAATTGTTACAATTTGGAGGAATAGTTACACAATTATCAACAGGAAATATTGAACTTCCTCATAGTCTGAGGTTCCTAGGGTAGATAGCCCCTGTGGATCCCAGCTTGTAAGGTCTCCTCAACAGTACATCTGTCTTCTTTTGTCAATTACCTACATCAGATAGTAAGACAGTAACCTTGAAGACATGGAACAAGGTCAATTTTTATTACAATTCCTTTTATATATGGAGAATAACAATATATTGATAATTTTATATCATGTAATTAGCATTATGTTCACATATACTTGTGTACACAGAAAATGCTCTAATTATTCTTCATAAGAATTTCTAGTTACCACTGTTTATTTTATTGACAAGAAACAACATACCCAACTATGGCACAGTATGTCATACTGATTGAGAAATATCTATGTATTTCGACTTCCATTAATAGGAGGTTCATACATATCTACCATGTGATGGTGAGCAGGTTACATAATCTCTTAGAAGGTTACTTCCTTGTGGGCAAAAGAAAGTTGTGAGGATGATATAACACATAAATTGCCTAATAAATGTTGTAGCACTTAAAGAAATGAGAGATACAGTTATCTGTATTGTTATAGCTGTCAGAATTAGTACTAAAGACATGTGTAATTGAGTCTATAAAATCATCTCTCCATATAACAATATTTAATGGGACACAATGATGACACTTCTTTCTATCTGACAGTATCTCAATACATTTTGTTTCAGACAAAGAATTTTATTGCTGCAGTACCAAAAACACTTTTCTAAGTGAAAGACTAATTTAGAAGAATAATAAAATTAATGATAGGGATTAAAAAAATAATAGTCATGCTCCTTGAAAAAGTGTGCAAGGCTCCCATTCACATTTTAAAACTGAAATATAATTAACATGTATTACAAAGCACAGATCTCAAGTGTTAATTTAGATTATTTAAATGTATTTTAGTTACTTATATGCAGCATATACTGACCACTTTCGATCCCCATCTCCTTAGCACTCTTGCCCACCACAATCCTCACTACAAATCTCTTTCACATTGTTACCTGTTCATTTTGTTTTGTGACACACAGAGTTTGAACAAACTATGGGTTTGGAGCTATCCCTTGGATCCTTATGGGGTCAGCCATAAAGAAACAACTAAAAACAGTGGTTGTCTCTCTCCCAGAACCTATTGATAACTAATAGTTCATCTGTAAAGAACAGTGCCCTGGGAACCTCTCCCACTTCCTTGACTGACTGTCTATAGGGCCAGTATGATATGGACCCCATGCATGTAACCACAATTGTTTTGAGTTAGTAATGGATGATGTGTGCCTTGTGAACAGTTTTTGTACATCGCAAGCTAAAATTAGTTTCAGTATCTCCTATTTTTTTTTTTTTGGCCCTTCTTTCTCTTTGTCCACATTTTCTGATTTCTGTAATAATAGATTGTTGTACAGTTCCCATACTTGTGAATATCTTTACTCCCTAGCTTCTTACAACAACATAATGTTGGGATTGAGATACAGATACAACTTTATACATATATATATATATATATATATATATATATATATATATATATATGACTGCTTTATTCCTAATGTTTTATTTAGTTTTAGTTTTGTTTTTGAGATAGACTCTCCTTATGTAACTCTGGCTGACATCAAACTGGAGGTCTTCTTGTCAGGCTTTCAACATCTGACATTATGGGCATGCATTACCACAGCCAGCTAGGTTTATTTAAAACTAATATTTCATTGTATAAATCTACCAAAAGCACAGTTTCCTAAGGAAGGCATTTGAGTTATTTGTTCTATAACTATTAAAATGATGTTTCTAAAACATTGCTAAGTCATTTTCATACACATTTTTATGTGCTGAATCACTATGTCTCAGTGAGGCTGATGATTTTTACTTTTTTTTTTTTTTTTTTTTGGTTTTTTGAGACAGGTTTTCTCTGTGTAGCCTCAAACTCACAGAGATCTACCTGGCTCTGCCTCCCGAGTGCTGGGATTAAAGGCATGTACCACCACCGTCTGGCTGATTTTTCCTTTTTTAAGAAACTGTCAAACACATTCCCTAATCTGGTAGAGCAACCTGTGCTTTTACAAGAATGCATGGAAGTTTTAGGTACTGTCTCTCCTCACCAGCATTTGATACTGTTGCTTATTTTATATTTAACCATTTAGGCCTCAGAATATAAAGTACATCTTCTCAAGCCTGAGTTTAAAACCTTGCATCCACATGCTGGAAGAAATGAACCAAGGAAGGAACATGGGCTGTGGCATGTGTCCACCTAACCTACACAAATAAATACATAATAAATAAATGTCATAAAACTTAATCTTTAATCAGTAAAATCGCTCTGCTTTTGCTTTGTCTTTGCCTGGTAACCAGTGACAGACAACATATCATGTGCTTCTTTTTCAGTGGTGGTCCTCTTTTAGTGACCTGTAGTCTCTCCTATTTTTCTACTCTGCCTAGGACTTGTCAACTTTATTAATTCTGCCAGTGATTTCATTTCTGCTTTTATTTGTCTTAACATTATTTTTCAAGTACATTTATTTTCAGTTTTGACTATTTCCAGTTGGTTTGTGTGTGTGTGTGTGTGTGTGTGTGTGTGTGTGTGTGTGTGTGTGTGTTGTTGTTGTTGTTGTTGTTTATTCGAGATAGGGTTTCTCTGTGTAGCTTTGCACCTTTCCTTGATCTTGATCTGTAGACCAGGCTGGCCTTGATGATTATTTCCTCTTAATATTTCCTTTGATTTTAAACTTGAACTCCTTATACTACAGTTTTTTAAATTAACTTGGATATTTTTATTCCTCAGTGTAAGTGAATATTCCATGAGAATATCAAAAGACCTTGTATTCCATGCTTGCTAGTTGGAGTGTTTCCTGCAAATTAGTTTCAAGTTGCTTGTAATGCTGATTAAAAGTTCTTTATTTTTGGTAAAACCCTGAGTCCTTTTTTTCTTCATATACTTATCTAGTTATTCTGTCTTCCATATTCCAATTATTGTCTAAACATTCCATTGATTTTCCTTTTTTCCCCATTACTGTGTAGAATAATTACTGAAAACTTAGTGATTTATAGTAATACAAATTTATTATCCCATGATATCTTTGGGTAAGGGATCCAGATATGCTTGCTCATGTTCTTTTAGAATCTTATTAGGTTGGAATCCAGATGACGGCAGGAGCAGTGATCTAATTCATAGTTTTGGGTTCCTCTTCCAACATCATTGTAATTTTTTTTGCCATACTTAAGTTCCTTGAGGTCATAGAACTAGGGCTTCCCTGAACATTGAACATAACTTATTCTTAGCAAATGGAGGATGACCTTGAAACCATTCTGAAAGGAGCAAAGGTATTCAAAGCTAAGAGAGACTTGTGACCCTTCTTTTGCTATCAATCTTTGAAAAAAATGGCAACTAGGGAATTAGAATTTTCTCAGGAATCTCATAACAGAAAAATGGAAAGGTTCAAGTTTGGTTTCAACCAAAGAGGTACTTGTTACCCATGACAGTGTTTCATAAGGCAAGGAGTTCTGATCTACTCAAACCTGCTTTTCCCCATAACTTTTCCCAGATATTTCCACATCCCACAATCCCTACAAACAGATTCCTTTATTTTTGTTTTATTTAATAACCTACTGAATCTGATTTTTGTTAACCATATACACCTGGGGTTGGGGCTATACACTGGAGCTTGGTTATCCTACCAGGAGCCACACCCTTATATTAAACTGACTCAGCACAGCTTTAGCTGGAGGTTGTATTCAGGTCTGTGGTCTGTGCTGTGATCAGAGGCCTTGTGGATGTCCATGGTCTTTGCTGCCACCTGAAGCCATGTTGATGTCCACAGGCTGTGTTACCACCAAAACACATACAGATTCAATGGTCTGTGCTGCTACCTGAAGCCATGTTAATGTTCATAGACAATGTTCCCACAAAAGGCCATGCAGATGTCCAGGGTCTGTGCTGCAACCTGAAGTCATAATGATGTCCACGGGCCATGTTATCACTAAAATTGATAGGATATTTTATTGTATTGTGAAACCCAAGACTATCCTAATAAAATCAACCTTGGATCAGGAGGTGGACCAGCAAGTAGTTGATTGGAATTAGCCATAGAGAGTACAGAATTGCCAGAAAGACAGATAGAGAGACACACAGGAAGGAGTAGGAAGGGACTTAGAGTTTCACAGTCTTTTTGGTTTTGAACATGGCTGGGGAGATGCTCTCTTGCTGGGTTTCTGGACAAAAAGGTCAGTTGGTTGCCTCTTGGCCTCTGTAAGCTAGCAAGTTTTCACCCCAACATCCAACTGCCATGCCTTTATTGGCAAATACAATGATAGAGACTTAGTTAAAAACTACATTTGGAGGCAGCAGCAGAACCAGTGTCATCAAAACTAGAAATCCTGCCAGGTCCTAGTGGTGGGGTTCTGACTGTGGGCCACAGGGCCACAGATGGTAGTTACATTATCAGTAGATTCAGGTGTAGCCACTAATCCAATGGAAAAACAACAGATGTCCTTGGTCTGCACTGACATATGAAGCTATATTGATGTCTGAGGACCATGCTGCTGTTGATGTTTATGGCCTGTGCTCCCACTGAGAGCAATTATTATGTCTATATTCTGTGCTGTGGTAAGCAACATGCTAATGTCTGTGGTCTGTGCTGCCACCAGAAACCATGCTGAGGTCCAGTGGTGCCATGGGAAGCCATGTAGAAGTCCATGATCTGTACTGCTGCTGACTGTATAGGTCAAGGAAGCTTCTTTAGCAATGGTATTGATGACAGTTGAGAATGAGAGACACAAGTTTTCTATGACAACCTCTGCTCTCCACCACCCCTTCAAGCAAAGAAACAGCCTAGACAGTAATCCATTGAAGAGAACTGATAAAAAACAGTGTGATAGGGATGGTAATGGGTAACTCTTCACAGTTGATGGCTTCTGGCAGGGGAACTCAGCTTTCTTTAAGGGAATGGCTAATGGGAGTTTGATCATGCTCCGGTGAATATATGGGCAACATCAATTGGACTGGGTATATTTTTTCCCTTGGAGGAGGAGACAAGGGTGAAAGTGTGGACCTGGGCTGACTTGGAAGTGAGTGTGATTGTGTGCACTGCACGAGAATACCAAATAATCAATACAAATATTAGATTGGGGAAAAATTAAACTGACTCTTCCTACCCCAGAAACCACTGTCTCATAGCTTCTTGGTTAGGGGTGGAGGCTCAAAAACTCCTTCCCACTCCATGGTAGAATGCTGTTTGGGTTGACCACGGTTCATTGAAAAATACTGATGAGTATTGGGTGGGACTTAAGGTTTATATATTTTTTTAATTTTATTGTTATTGTGTGTATATGATGTGAAGGGATGTAGGCATACCACTGTGTTTATAGAGGCCAGAGAACAACATTGTAGGGTTGGTTCTTTTCTTTCACCTGCATATGGGATCTGGTGATCAGACTCGGGTCACCAGGCTCGATCAGTGAGCCCTCTGCCCGCTATGCCAGCTCACTGGCTGTGTCCTGAGATTTACAGCCTGGTCTTCTGGTCTAGTGTATTTCCTGATTTACTCAAACATGAACAAGCAGCCTCATGATCCTGATGCCACAGCCAGCAGCTGTTTCTCTTGCTCCATTGGACTATATCTTCAGTCGCTTCTGGTTAGATACTTGATCACAGCAGTGAGAAAAGTAATTAACGTAGACCATGTTATGTAGTGTCATATGGTCAGCAAAGAAGATTTTATCTTGGCAGAAAATGTCTCTTCCAAAGCCCACAGGTGCAAGAACAAGTAGAATGAGGCATTAAGCATGGACTTAGTGATGGGAATGGGACAGAGCTTTGATGACATATGTTCCCCACAGAGTACTTTGCTACCAATTTCCCATTCTGTGCAGTGGTGATATGGTACCTGAAAGAATGCAAATAATTTCTAAATTATATGTGTTAGAACAGGACTGTATAAGAGCAGTGGGAAAAAATAAAATTCCCCTTTAATGCCTATATAATTCATAGTATAGCCAAATTTGTTCTAAAAACTGCTAAGTTATAAATAATAAGGGTTTACTAATTTTACTCAAGTATTCGACTTAATGTGTAGTTTTATTCCTCTCAAGTGACACTTAAAAACATAAAGATTAACAATAAACCTCTCAAGAATAATGTGTTGCAATAATATAATAAAGCACATTAGAGGAAATCATGAACTTCAACCACACAGCGCAAAGGGGATAAGTTTTACTGAATAATATTTACTTACATAAGTTTGTTTAAAGCTTGTAAACTGGGAGGTTAGAATGCCTTCACATCTCTTTCTTCAGACCCCACTGTAGTTTGAAGATTTAAATACAATCACTAATAAACCATAATGACAAATAGAAAGACATGTATGTGACATCTGTCTTAAGACAGTAAGGTCTGTTGCTTGAGCAACGTATTTATTTAGGGTCCAAAATGCTGTTGAATAAAAAGTACTTCTAGAAAACCCTAAAGGAAATGAGCTACAGCCTGAAGACCTCAAATCACAGAAAGTCACTGCAGTAGAAATGGAAATAGATAAAAATAAGGATAAATGTAGAAATTGAGATTAATTTCAATGGGCAAGATTAAGGTTAATAGAATTTTTTGCTAAATAAATCTAATCTCAGAAGGAGCTGATTATTGCATTTGGGAATGACATCTTTTGGGGAAAAGGTCTTATATGGTCTATGTATTATCTAGTTACCATCTAACTATATCTATTATTTATTTTATGTATCTCCAATTTATCATCTATAATTCTATATGTAATTGTTTACCTACCTATGTCTTACATAATTATCATTTTTCTCAGTTCATCTATCAATTCTTTATCTATCATCTATCTACATTCCTATTAACTTTTGTGTCATCTCTCTATCATTTTATGTATCATCTATTTATTAATCTTCTATTGATCCTCTAACTATAATCATATAATAACTAAAAGTACAAGGACAGCAATATCTTTGACCTTACTGGTAGGAACTGCTATGTTTTGTGAAGTTGTGAGAACACACAAGCATTCCTCTAAGTATCAGATACCTACAAAAAAAGGTGCTTAATTTTGTATATGTCCTTTAATACCAATTTTTTTATTATTAAATCACAAATATTACCTATCTGTGCTCAGGTTATCTATGATCATTTTTCAAAATGTGTATGTAAGCTAGTCTATGTCTTAAAACACAAAGCACAAATAAATAAAAAACAACAACAAAAATCAATTGACACGAAAAATTTACCTCATGTGTGCATTTACAAATCATGGTTGCATGAGGATGGAGATATTTTTAGATGCTTGTTGTAAAATTTAGTTGTTTCTAACTGGTTATTTAACACATATGTGTACACTCAGACAGAGATATTTAAGAGATACAATGAGATAGCTTTGCAGGAATCTGACCTGCTGGGGCTTCCTTTCTGTGCTACCTTGATATGGTTGTATGCAACACAGTGTGTACTCCACACTGTAACAGAGATATGGGGAGAATGGGGAGCCAATGAAGAGGTTTGATGGATTGACAGTGTAGTAGTCAAATATAGAAATTGGACTTTGGTTGACAGAAGGCAAAATCTGAAAAATAACTAGTAATATCTGCCTCTTTACCCAGATGACATCATGTGAATCATGAAGGAGACTTGGCTTCTTCATCCTCAAAAGGAGACTGCTTTAGAATAACTGACACTCTTTTCCTCAACTACAGGGTATAATTCTCAGAAAGACTAGTGCATGGAGGTATTGTCTTAAAATAGACTAAATTGAAGCAAGAAAAAATTAGACTGGATACTGCAAAGGAAAAAAGAAAGTTAACTGTTAAGCTATATTCTCTAAAAAAGAACTTCTCTTTCTATACATTTATAAAGCAATAGGAGGTAATTCATATGAGAAAAAATATGTGGATCAGGTATTTAGAAACTGTGAACTTATATTTTTTTCAAAAAGTAATTCACAGTCCATCTTTCAGTTTTGGAAAAGCTTGGCTCAACTATGCCTTCAGTCATGTTCTTGTCCATTTCTGACTTGTCTAGGTTTAACCTTCTAATCATCCAAAGTAGACTACTCTGGCTTCTCATCTTCACAGGGACTTTGTATTTGCTGTTACTTTGTGTGAAATTATTATCCATCCCTGTTTAAGCTCTTCATGCAGAAGATTGCATTTTTTAAGAGAGTGTACGTTGACTTTCTTTCTATGTCAATGACCCTGTTTTGAACTCTTTTAACAAGAAATCATCATTCTGTAGTAGAATGTAAGGCTGAAGTTTCATTTCCCTGTGTACTCACTTCCAAGTTTCATTTTCTAACTCTGTTCTCTAACTCCAGATGGAAGAACCAACCAGGTTTTTATTATGGATATGTCCCAAGTACTCAGACACAGACCCTAGGAGAAGCCTGGAAGTCTTATAATACATATGCATCTAACAGAGGAATGATTATTTTTACTCTCTTGTTTTAATTTGAACTCATTTTAACTGATATTTAGGGACACAAGAGTTTTAGACGTATGCCTCCTATGTCATATGTTAGTGTGATATAGATCATGTAATGCAATCCCTTATCTATGTAAGTCTTACTTTCTACTCAGCATCATTTCCATGGTTTCCCATTAAGAGAGTTTATAAAGTCCTGCATATCCCCACAGTTTCTTCCTTCCTAGTTAATGTTAAATTATACATAATCTTTACTAGGGCAGTTATAATCTACAGACCCTCATCAGCAAAAGCTTACATAAAATGAACATAAAATTATGAAGGAGCTGAAAAGTTCCTATCAACTATTGTCTTTATTGTGCTTTTTTCACATCTCAATGTATTTATGTGTGTACATGTTTCTCATTATACTGAACATTCCTATAGTACTCCATAACATGTAGTACAGTTTACAAATTTACAACTTAGGGGACATGAGTGTACAGATTAGTCTAGATGAACAAGAGGCCAGATGATTCTTGTGTTTTGTAACTATATTCTAGGACATTAATGCAGGGATGAAATCACCTACTGACACATTTTTCCAATATTTAGCTGATTAATAACTGTAATTAAGAAATAGATTGTTAGGATGACAGAGCTATGGAAAAACAACGTCATGTAATGCAAAATCAACCAACAGTATTAAGACTTCTGTACAGATCCAACATCTGACATACAAGCATTTTTCCATAGGTTTGCTTATTTGTAGTTTGGATTGGTCATATTTACCTTATTTGCATTGCTGGATGCCTTATAAGTAATAATAAAACAGCTTCCCAAGTTGTCATAAAAATCTAAGATAGGAAGGACAAGTATGTGCACATGTAGCAGAAACAGAATTACGGCCAGCTTAGTTTTCACACAAACTGAACATTTTAAAAATGGTTCTGGTCCAACAAGTTGAAAAAGCTTTCCTGTCTTCGGTTCTTAGTCTTCTTCATCTTTCCTGTGTGTTTGTTTGTGCTGCTGGTCTCAGATTGGGTCACATGACTTAGGACAGCTATTCACAAATCCATTTATAATCCACTTTTCTGAAAGAAAAAAAAATTCCTCAAATCTTCCTCTAGAGACAGTGACAGAGCTATGCTAGGAAAATATTTAAAATTCTTTCTGAGATTGGACACTTTCTCAAAGAAAAACCAGACTCAGTCATTCTAAAATTCTGGAGATTAGGAATGGTTTAAGACTGAGGTTCTGCCTTAGTTTATGTTTACCAATAGAAAAAAAATTGTCCAGTCATACTTAATAATTCCTAGTTACCTCTAGATTTTACTGTGGAGTTGCACACAGTGCCTCATTTATATTCTATTATTATTCACACAATTTTTATTATCACACAATATTGTAGGACTTTCATATATGTATATATTTTAGCAAGTTTCTTATGCAGTAGATTTTCATATTGTTTAAAGGCCTCTGTATTAGTTTTATACCCCCATATTCCCTGCTTTCCTGTGCCCTCCTATGTCCTTCTCCATTTTTTTTCTCCTGTCCTAATTTCCTCTTTAACACTATATTGTATTTTCCCTTTTTTGAAAGGTTCCTAATTTTACCCCGGTCCCTTATTAGGTACCAAAATTCTGTGGTTATTTGGACTGAAGCTTGTAAGCTTGAATGCAAACATACATGTAAAAGAACACACAGCATTTGTTTGTTTGTCTGTTGTTCAGGTCTGGAATACCTTCCGTGGGTTGATTCTTTCTATCTCTATCCATTTACCAGCAAATATTATAATTTTATTTTTCTTAACTGAATAGTATTGTATTTGTATAACTATACCACATTTTCATTATTTGTTCATCAATAGATGGATATCCAGGCTGCTTCCAATTTCTGGATATTATGAATAGTGCAGCAATGAACATGGATGAACAAGTGTTGACATAATAAAATAGTCTTTTGAGTGTATGCCCAACAATTGTATAGCTGATTCATGAGGTAGATCAATTATAAGCTTTTTGAAGATACTGCACACTGATTTTGATAATAACTGTATCAGTTCACTCTCCCATCAAAAATAAATAAGTGTTCCCTTTTCTTCACATCCTTGCTATCATGCCCTGTCATTTCTTTTATTGATCTTGGTTTTCTGACTGGGGTAAGATAAAATCTCATAGCTGTTTTACTTTACATTTCCATGATAGCTAAGGATGTTGAACATTATAAAAAAATTTTCCTCATCATGTGTGCTTCATCTTTTGATAACTTTCTGTTTAGTTCTATACCCCATTTTTAATTAGGTTATTAGTTTTCTTGATTTTATGTTTTTGTTTTTTTAGTTCTTTATATATTTAAGATACTAAACTTTTATCAAAGGTATAAATGGTAAAGATTGTTCTTACTTTTCCTTCTGTAAGTACTGCTTTGCTCTAATGATGGATTATATGTTGTTGAATCATTGGCCAAAGGAGTCCCACAGACTGCTCCCCAACATCACAGGCTATTGCCAAGGCTATTGATTACCCCCCATAACCTGATGGTAAGGCTCTTTTGCTGAAAACCTCACTTATGTCATTGCACATGGAGAAATAGAGCTGTGGTCCAGCTAGAAGATTCATCCCATGGACTACTGTTCATGGTGAGAGATGGTATTCTAAATACCATGGGAGGAGAAAAATCATCATCAATATCACTCAGCTACAAACCCTGCTAACTATGACCATGACCTGTCTGCAGGGTATACTGATGTAATAGTGGCAAAAAAAAAGCTACTAGAGGAACCAACCATATTTTTAGTTGAATTTAAGGCTTCCTCTATGAGATGAATCTATACCTAGCACTGCTGAAGTGACCAATGACCTGAGATTAGATAGTGTCTGAGTCCTAAGGGAAAAACTACTGCTGTTATTCTGCTAAAGCAATAGCAATAGCAATAAAATAACATAGCAATAAAATGGCTACTTAATGACACACTGCTATATCCATAGATCAGTGAATCCCTCAGCCTTCATTAGAGAAGCTTCTTTCTGTGGATGAAAGAATGAAGAGAGAGACCCACAACTAAGCAGTTAGTGGAAAATGTGAGTTTGGAAATCTCAGCACTGAAAGGTATGTCTTTATCACACTTCTCCACTCAAGGCATTTGGGTCTATCTAGAAGAGGAGGTAGAAAGATTGTAAGAACTAGAGGTGGTGGATGGCTCCAGGAAAACAAAAGCCAGTGATGGCAGACTCCAGTGTCTTTCAGACACAACAAGACACAACATTTGAACACACAGACACCGTAGAAATGCTCTTAAGGTCTGAACGTGTTCAAACCAGACAAAACCCTTGCACTAAATAAGAGAAAGTAGACACAAAGCTCCACCTGTAGCCAAAAAGCTATTTGCAATTGATAACTGCCAGGAAAGGTAAAATCATTTTTCACCAATGGAGTTTCACTAGGTCTATCAACCATTCTCCAGGTCAGACCTAATGCTCAGGAGGAGTTTGGTAACCCAAAACTAACTCCAAGTTGTTTTTTGATTATTTGCATGTGGGGTAGGGTATTTTTTGTTTCATTTTGGTATTTTTTGTCTTTTTTGTTTATTTTGATTCTTTTTGAGGGAGGGTGGAAGGGAGCAAGAGGCAGAGTAGGGGGAGAGAGGTAGAATTTGCTTAGGTAAGGAGGTGAAGAAAATCTCAGAGGAGCTGGGGCAGGGGAAAGATCAAATATGATCAAATATGTTCTATGAAAAAAATTAGTTAAAAAAGACAACAAATATTCCTAATGTCGGCTGTGGAGAAGCTACAATGGCCTTCAGAGATGTCCTAGCTTGGGGTTAGCCAGCTGTACCAATAGAGATCCTTTGCTGAATGTGGGCTGTTGCTGGCAAAGTCAGACTGTGGGTGGCATAGCTCTTCTGAGAGGATGATTCATTATCTGGTCTTACCCAAGATCCTTGAGCAGCCAATATACCTGTTACTTGGGGAAGAGAAGCAAAGCACTGCTTCTCTAAATATTATCTAGTAGATTTAGGGGTTTATATAAAAATTTCAGGTAAAACAACCTTTCAGCATTCTCAATAATGAGGAATAAATCCAATTTATGGTGTTGACATTTCTATCAAGCTGCATCAATTGTGTGTGTGTGTGTGTGTGTGTGTGTGTGTGTGTGTGTGTGTGTGTGTATGTGTGTGTAATCATGTGCATGTCGAGTGTGATGTGTAGGGAGATCAGAAGGGGCTTTTGGTTCTATTTTAACAGGAATTAAAAGCAATTGTGAGCTACCATGTGGGTTTCTGGATCCTGGAAATCAAACCTGGGTCCATGCAAGAATAGTAAGCCCTCTTATCCACTAAGCCATCTCTCCAATCCCAATTTAACTTTTAAACAATAATATTTGTTATATATTTCCCAGTTTTTCATTCATTATTAAATTGATTTGTTTGTTTTTGAAAACTATAGGGTAGTTCATCTTTACTCTGAGATGACCCTTATATTTAGTATTATAGCTGAGGTCTGGCAACAAATTTTCTTTACTATACCTTGGTTTGAAAATGCCTGTAATTCACCTCCACTGCAATCTCAAATCACCTCTTTACTGTTTGTACAACCTGAGTAACTTCCTGTTGTTTTGTGAGGACTTTAAAGATGTGTCTAACTTGGGCAGAATAATTCCAAGGCCACTCAGTCTGATGGGTTTTGGTGAGAAACATAGGGTCTACTGAATTGTTATTGTTCTATATGTCACTTGTTTGCTCTTTTGGTTACTTTTTTTTGTGTTTTGGTAGTATGATTCACATGTGTCTATGCAAAGTCTCACAGGTGTTTATCTTGTCTGGTGTTTATTGATCTCTTACATTCTATAAGTTTAGTGTGTTTTTGAATATTATTTCTCTAAATGCAATGTGGCCATTATCCCTTTATCTCACTCTGAGAATCTCATGCTTTTAGATTTTTGTTTTGTTTTGTTTGACAATTCCAAAGGTCTCCAGTCTTTTTCAATTTTTATGAAGTTTCTTCCCTGTTCTTGAGCTGTGTAATTTCTATTGATCTATCCTCAAGTTGACTGACATTTTCATCTGTCATATAGGCTGTTATTGAGCACATCCAGTGAATTCTGTACTTAGGGTAGAGCATTTCTCTTTTAAATTTTTCATTGGGTTGAATTTTTTTATTTCTATCTGTTGAAATGTTTTCACCCTTTATTCATTTCTGTTCTTATGACAGATATAATATAGTTCTTAACATTGTTTTCAGATAGTTGAAGCATCAGGGTCATTTGTGGCTTATGATCTGTTGATTGATATATTTGCTTAAAACACTATTTTTTTTTCTGTATTACTCACTTTGGGTTGTGTTCTTGTTCTTTGTAAATCATTTGTTGTGCAGACTCTGGATTCTTTTCTAATCTCTTTGGAAACTTGGATGATTTTTCTTTATGAAGCACTTAGTTTGGTTACATCTGTACTGTAAGATGTAGCTTTTGATGGATGGAGGTTTAAATCTCAGATCAGTCCTTTTAGCCATTGCTATGTTGGTTTGAATATACTTTTTTAAAAATACATATTTCACTGTAAAAAGAACCTCCTTTATTTACAGTTATGAGTTTAATTTTTTTACATATCAAGTGATTCCTTAATTACCAATTTAGAATTGACATATATCAACTAAAGAACTGGAATATTTCAGTTAATAAATGTTCCAATACTTGGACTCATTTATCTAACTGAACTCCAATCTAAACTACTAAACAAATAACTGAGAGACCAAAAAGTGAGGCCAAACATTGGCATTTAATGTGTTTGAGGGAAAAGATGAAGTTATAAGTTTGTTTAATGCCCTAGGCTTTCTCTTGGGGTCTGAAGGTCTTATATCCTAAATGTCACTGAGAATGGGAATCAGGCCAGCTCTAAGGCCTGATGCTTAGTTTAACAAAATATTGCTTTCTGTCTGATGAAGGTAATATGCCCTAATTTGATGGTAGCAGCAATATTCTTTTGTGCAGGAAAATTGTACCAGGCAAAGCTTCCAAATATTTGTATAAGATTTCAATTCTGTTTAAGGATAGTGTCTTAGGATTTTTATTGCTGTGAAGAGATACCATGACCACAAAAACTCTTATAAGGAAAACATTTCATTGGGGTGGTTCATTTACAGTTTCAGAAGTTTAGTCCATTATCATCATGATGGGGAACACGGCGGCAACATGCAGGCAGACATGGTGCTACAGTAGTAGCTGAGAGTTTTGCATCTTGTAGGCAACAGGGAGTTGACTGAGACACTTGGTGGTATCCTGAGCATAGGAAATCACAAAGCCTACCACCACAGTGACACACTTCCTCCAACAAGACCATACCCATTTCAACAAAGCCATACCTCTGAATAGTGCCACTCTCTATGAGATTGTGGGGGTAGATTACATTTAAACTACCACAGATTAGTAACACTAAGCAATAAACCAGCAACAAGAACAACCAGCTGGAAAAATGAGAAAAATTGTTATTGAACAAGAGTGAATAAGAATATACTCAAATTATAATTTATAACTTTTAATTTAAAAAATATGTTTGTGTAGGTATATGAGTACAATTGTATGCTTGCCATAGTTCATGAGTAGAAGTCAGAGAATAACTTTGGGTAGTTGGTTCTCTCTGTCCACCTTGACATGAGTTCCAGCCATTCAACTCAGGTTGTACTTAGCTGATGAGCCATCTTGATGATCCTGTAATTTATAACTTTTAATAACTTCAATTAATATACTTATAAATTAGTGACAAAATGGACAATTTAACAGAAAAAAATGGAAAGCTAAAGAATTAGGAATGATAGAAAAATCATAATTGAGGTGGAAGTGGTACAGGTCTTGAGCTGAGAGTTTCATTGTTAGGGCATTTGCAGGAAAAGTGTGGAAATGAGGAGCTGAATGGTTGGGTCATTAGGTCTGAAAGGATAATTGACTTTGTTCATAAGGCTAATAATTGGAAGGAAAATATCCAAATGAAAAGATGAAAGTGAGGATCTCCACAAAGTAGTAAGCTAAAAAAATGCATACAATAAACACAGAATATGAGTTTGAAACTATTCAATTGGATCTTAGAGAGAAATGTGAATTAAGTAGAAGAGACTGTTGGAAGGTTATGATTCGTTGAGAAATAAGTTAAATTTCAAGGCAGAAAATTAAGAATCTTATAAATCCCAAGTACTAGAGACAAAGAAAACACATAGATGTTTGTCATTAAAAGTTCCTAAAAGCAGGGGGGTGGAGAGAGGGCTTGATGATTAAGAGAGCACTTGTTGTTCTTCTAGAAATTGAGTTTCCTAGCACCCATATGGTGGCTCACAACTACAGGTCCTGGGGATACCAATCACAAAAATAGTACACATATACATGTGCAGACAAATACTCAGACACATACAAAATCAACTATTGAAAACAATAATACATTTTAAAAGCATGCAGAAGTATATCTATGGTGTCCTCTAACTGTCAAAATCTCAGCAATGTGTGTGTGTGTGTGTGTGTGTTTATTGTATGGGTATATCAGTGTGGGTTCAAGGCTGAATGCTTGTATAGAGGCCAGGAGAGGCCTCTAGGTACTGTGCTCTATCACTCTTTGTATTATTCTTTGAGATAGTGTCTCTAGTCTTTCTACTAACGTAGGCAGCAAACCTTCTGTCTCTATTCTCTTCATATACACATGATACTGGTATTATTACAAGAGTATATGACTATGACTTACATTTCCATGGGTGCAAGGGGTTTGTAATCAGATCATCAAGCTTGTACAGTGTGGGTTTTTACCCACTAAACCATGTTCCCAGGCTCACAATGCTATATTTTAATTGCATACAATTATATATATAAAAGTACCGCACACACACCGATTACACCACTGGAGCTCCAAGAACACATCAGGACAATTATCCACCATGATCAAGTAGGCTTCATCCCAGGGATGCAAGGGTGGTTCAACATACGAAAGTCCATCTATGTAATACACCATATAAACAAACTCAAAGAAAAAAAACTACATGATCATCTCACTAGATGCAGAAAAGGCATTTGACAAAATCCAACACCCCTTCATGATATAAGTCTTGGAGCGATCAGGAATACAGGGATCATACCTAAACATAATAAAGGCAATTTACAGCAAGCCAACAGCCAACATCAAATTAAACGGAGAGAAACTCAAAGCAATTCCACTAAAATCAGGAACGAGGCAAGGCTGTCCACTCTCCCCATACTTATTCAATATAGTATTTGAACTTCTAGCCAGAGCAATTAAGACAACATAAGGAGATTAAGGGGATACAAATTGGAAAGGAAGAAGTCAAGCTTTCCCTATTTGCAGATGACATGATAGTATACTTGAGTGACCCCAAAGATTCCACCCAGGAACTGATAAAGCTTATAAACACCTTCAGCAACATAGCAGGATACAAGATACAGGATACAACTAAAAAAAATTAGTAGCCCTCCTATATACAATGGACAAAGAAGCTGAGAAGGAAATCAGAGATACATCACCCTTTACAATAGCCACAAATGACATAAAATACCTTGGGGTAACACTAACCAAGCAAGTGAAGGACCTATATGACAAGAACTTTAAGTCTCTGAAAAAAGAAATTGAAGAAGATGTCAGAAAATGGAAAGATCTCCCATGCTCATGGATAGGCAGGACCAACATAGTAAAAGTGGCAATTTTACCAAAAGCAATCTACAGATTCAATGCAATCCCCATCAAAATACCAACACAATTCTTCACAGAACTGGAAAGAATAATACTCAACTTCATATGGAAAAACAAAAAACCCAGGATAGCCAAAAGAATCCTGTGCAATAAAACAACCTCTGGAGGCATCACAATCCCTGCCTTCAAGCTATACTATAGAGCTACAGTAATAAAAACAGCTTGGTATTGGCATAAAAACTGATATGTGGACCAATGGAATCGAATTGAAGACCCTGACATTAACCCACACACCTATGAACATATAATTTTTGACAAAGAAGCCAAAAGTGTACAATGGAAAAAAGAAAGCATCTTCAACAAATGGTGCTGGCATAACTGGATATCAATGTGTAGAAGGCTGCAAATAGTTCCATATCTGTCACCGTGCACAAAACTTAAGTCCAAGTGGATCAGGGACCTCAACATAAATCCAGCTACTCTGAACCTGCTAGAAGAGAAAGTAGGAAGTACTCTTGAACACATTGGCATAGGAGATCACTTCCTAAATATAACACCAGTATCACAGACACTGAGAGAAACAATCAGTCAATGGGACCTCTTTTAACTGAGAAGCTTTTGTAGAGCAAAGGATACGGTCAACAAGGCAAAGCGACAGCCTACAGAATGGGCAAAGATCTTCACCAACCCCACATGTGACAGAGGACTGATATCCAGAATATATAAGGAACTCAAGAAATTAGACATCAAAACGACCAACAGTCCAATTGAGAAATGGGTTTTAGAACTAAACAGAGAATTCTCAACAGAGGAAACTCAAATGGTTGAAAGACATTGAAGGAATTGCTCAACATCCCTAATCATCAGGGAAATGCAAATCAAAACAACTCTGAGATACCACCTTACGCCTGTCAGAATGGCTAAGATCAAAAACACTGAAGACACTTTATGCTGGAGAGGACGTGGAACTAGGGGAACTCTCCTCCACTCCTGGTGGGAATACAAGCTTGTACAACCACTTTGGAAATCAATATGGCGCTTTCTTAGAATATGGGAATCAATCTCCCCCAAGATCTAGCTATAACACTCTTGGGCATATACCCAAGAAATGCTCAATCATACCACAAGAGCACTTGCTCAGCTATGTTCATATCAGCATTGTTTGTGATAGCCAAAACCTGAAAACAACCTAGATGCCCTTCAACTGAAGAATGGATAAATAAATTGTGGCACATATACACAATGGAATACTACTCAGCAGAGAAAAACAATGACATCATGAGGTTTGCAGGCAAATGGATGGATCTAGAAAAAATCATCCTGAGTGAGGTAACCCAGACTCAGAAAGACAAATATGGTATGTACTCACTCATAGGAGGATGCTAGATGTGGAACAAGGATGACTGGCCCCTAATAGTTGTGCCAGAAACCCCATCCAAAGACTGAGGAATCTGGATGCTAGGCCCCGGGTGGAGTGCTGGGAGTCTAATTAATGAGAAAGAGGAGGGTTTATATGAGCGAGAATTGTTGAAACCAAGGTTGGCTAAAGCACAGGGACAAATAACCAAATGAATGGAAACACATGAACTATGAACCAAAGGCTGAGGGGCCCCCAACTGGATCAGGCCCTCTGAATAGGTGAGACAGTCGATTTGGCTTGATCTGTTTGGGAGGCATCTAGGCAGTGGTACCAAGTCCTGGGCTCGTTGCATGAGTTAGCTGTTTGAAACCTGGGACTTATGCAGGGACGCTTGGCTCAATCTGGGAGGAGGGGACTGGACCTGCCTGGACTGAGTCTATCAGGTCGATCCCAGTCCTCGGGGGAGACCTTGATCTGGAAGAGGTGGGAATGGGGGGTGGGCTGGGGGGAACGGGAGGGGGCAGGAAGGGAGAGAACAAGGGAATCTGTGGCTGTTATGTAGAACTGAATAGTATTGTAAAATAAAATTTAAAAAAAGAAATAAAGAAATATTTTCCTAAAAAACCCAATTATATATATATATATATAATTTTGATGAGTTGTTTGAAGAAACATACATTATTCTAGTTTAGGAATTACTATATAACTATAATAATTAAAACTAGATGGGCAGTGGTGGCTCACACCTTTAATCCCAGGACTTAAGAGGTATAGGCAGGCAGAGCTCTATGAGTTCTAGGCCAACCTGATCTACAGAGTAAGTTCCAGAACAACCAGTGCTATACAGAGAAACCCTGACTCAAAATCAAACAAAAAATAATAATAACAATTAAGACTGAAATAACTTGTGTAAGGAATGGCAATTTGCTGAACAGAACCAGATATCTATCTATCTATCTATCTATCTATCTATCTATCTATCTATCTATCTATCTATCTATCTATTATCTATCTATCTAACTATCTAACTTCTATCTATTGTTCCACATGGTACATCCAGTTTATTTTCAAGCAAGGTGCTAATTTAAATCCCTGGGTGAAAGATATGATGATTCTAGGTCAGTTTGGTATATTATTCCCACACTAAAATTGAGTGAGTTCAAAATCAGTCCAAGATCTACATGTGAAATATAACCCATGGAACTTTTAGAAGCTAATATTTTCACTTAGACTAGGCAAAAGTATATAGACAAAAAAAAAAAAAAAAAAAAAAAAAAAGCGGCCATTACAAAACCTGTTGATATTGACTTGGTCAATATTTAAAAGACCAAATCTGCTTTTCCAAAGAAGCTTAGGACTTTGAGTAAACTACAGAGTGAAACACAGTTTGTGGATGCATGAATTAGACAAGGAGACAGAAATAGACAACTGAATGAAGCCAGTGGGAACTCATGAACTTTATACTGACAGCTGTGGAGCCTGCATGGGACTGGACTAGGCCCTCTGCTTAAGGGAGACAGTTGTGTAGCTTGGTCTATTTAAGGGGCCTCTGGCAGTAGGATCAGGATCCATCCATGGTACATGAATTGGCTTTTTGGAACCCATTACCTGTGTTAGGACACCCTGCATAGCCTTGATGCAGAGGGGAAGGGCTTGAATCTGCCTCAGATGAATGTACCAGGCTTTGCTAACTCCCATGGGAGGCCTTACCTTTTTGGAGGAGAAAATGGGGAATGGGTTTGGGGGGAAGGCTGAGGGGGAGCAGGAGGAAGGATGAAGAGGGGATCTGTGGTTGGTATGTAAAATAAATAAAAAATTTCTTAATAAAGAAAAGGAACAACAAAGTAATGAAGACAAACAACCAAATGAAAACAGATAGCACTTTTGAACATATACTTTTCAAAATGAAATTCAAGAAAAATCAATAATTGTAAAATGTGAAAAAGTGTTCAACATTATTAATTATTAGAGAAATAAAAATGCAAATGAAAATCATGGTATGCTATTAAAAATGGGATAAGACAAAGTTAGGAATAAAATGCTAGATCTTCTTAAAAGTGTGTAGCCTTTAGGATGCTCACTGATGCTGAAAGGAATAGAGCAAGCTGGCTCAGGGGTGAAGCAGCTTGCTGAGAAGCCTGACGGTATGAGGTCAGCTACCAGAATCCATGGTAGAAGGACTCCATCCAGTCATCCCCTGACCTCCACACATGCACAGTGGTGCACACCCTCCTTCCAATAAATAAATGTTTAAAAAATTAAAAATAAAGGAGTGCTGAAAGGATTTGTAAAATTATACAAATTTTTTGGTTTTCCTCATAAAATTAAACATACATAGTAGCCACAATATAGAAATTCCATTCTTAGCTATTTACATGAGACAAATAAATCCTTACATACAAAATGACCAATGAGAATGTTCAACACAGTCACATTGTAATAGTCTGAAATGTGAAGCATATAAAATGCTATCAACACTTAATTAGATAAATGACTTCTGGACTATTCATTTAATGGATTAGTGATTGACAATGAAAAGAAAATAAAAAGTACTGATGCATGCCTTACAAGAAGTGATTTAGAGCCGGGCAGTTGTGGCGCACGCCTTCAATCCCAGCACTTGGGAGGCAGAGGCAGGCGGATCTCTGTGAATTCAAGGCCAGCCTGGGCTACCAAGTGAGTTCCAGGAAAGGCGCAAAGCTACATAGAGAAACCCTGTCTCAAAAAAACCAAAAACCAAAAAAAAAAAAGAAGTGATTTAGAAACACAATGCTGAAGAGGATAAGCCAGGCATGAGAGAGTATGTACTCTAGAGTTTTCCTTACTTAGGTTGAAGAATAGTACTTTAGTGGTGAAAATCAGGATAGTACTATTTCAGGTAGAATATTGTGCTGTTGTGGCAGAAGATTTGATGTACACCACAGAAAGAAAATATTTACATTGAATTAGGTTTCAGACTTAAAGTGTCTATCACTTTTTAGAACAGTCTGAACCAGCTGAGGACCAAATTATCAACACATGAGAGTGTAAGAGGCATTTTAGATTCAAATCAGAACATACCAACTATGATCATCAAAGGCTTATGACCATGTTATAATGCAGCATGAATTCAATCCATTCCCAAGGGTCCCTGAAACCTCAATAGTACCCATACCATTCCTTTAAAACTTGGGTGGCCTGAACACTTTGAAGATTAAAGGTGAATATCTACAAAACTCTGGCCAGCAATTTTGCTTCTTGGTATATTTCAGAAGAGAAGTGTTTAAAAGCCTGATGTAACTATTTTAATAGCATTATTTTAATGGAAACATATGCACTATATTCTTATAAAACAATGAAAAGAATTTCAACTTACAATAATGTGGGGAAATCATGACCAAAAGAGTTAACAAAAGAAACTCAGGCAAGAAAGAGTAAACACCATGAGAATCCATTTTAACTGAAAAACAGATAAAAATTTATCTGACTTTTTCTATTTTTTTTTAATTTCAAAAATTACATTGTGAATGAGAAAAGATGAGGAGATGCTCTGGGATTGTGCTGGAATAAAGGCGAGGAGGAAGCAGAGGCAAGAAGCAAGGGAGTTGTGTCTAGTTTCCATTGCCATGATCAGAAAAAGACAACATCTTTACGTTTGTGTCCACTTTTTTCTTCATTGATTTTTCCCCCGATATTCTCCTCATAATAAAGTCACAAACATTGTATCTTAGAGAATTTCTTTGCTCTTCTCTTCCTGTACACTCTCCACATCTGGTACCATATTACCTAGTTATCTCACTGAGCATCTTTTTCTTTATGGGCTTCTTACTAAGGTTGTTTTTACAGTTCTGTTTTATATCTGCTGTCTTCTAATGCTACCTTTCTGTGGGGCAGAAGACTTTGGCATATCTTTTAGTCCCCTTTCTGATTTTAAAATAGTATGTCAAACATTATGATTGCATTATTGAATAGTGTGATCACATGCTAAGTTTTGAAATTAGGACATAAACATATGCTAAAAGATGTAGTAATTTAATTAAATTACTAATTTCCTACTTAATTAGTATTTAGTATTTATTTTTAAAAAATACTGTAGTCTCAAATTATTGGTGACATGTCTTGCTGTTCTGTCTAATGACTTTAGTGTGAATAATTGCTTTGTAATAAATGAATGACCTGAGCAGGAGGATGGATTACTTCACTATTTATATGATTTGCAATGTTTTTTTTAAATCCAGTACTTAAACACAGAACACATAGAATTTGGAAAACTCTAGATATTCCATTGTATTATATTTCCTTAGATAAACAGCTTCAATCTTACCACTGCTTATGAATGCAAATATAGCAAATACAATTTGTATATTGGAAACAAGTCTGCTGTTATTTCTTTGATATTTATTGTATCATATTATTTCATGAATAATTTTCATACTGAATTTTATAGTGATTATAATTTTTTATTATTTACATCTATAGTAGATATTATTATTCTACTTTGCAGATGATGAAACTTGGAACTTAAATAGGTTTAAATAATCACACATGTTTGGTTACTTTCTCTTGTGATAGTTCTAATTGCTGACCAATGACTTCCTTAGAGATATGTCTACTCTTGACCTCACCTATTGATCCAGAAAGTGGGATCAGTAATTCAGTTGAGAACTTCTGATTAGATGAATGTCAAAGATATTTGGTTCTAAGACAGTTATTGGAAAAATACTAATGGATGTAGTGGTATATGCTCTGCCCATGACTTTGGGCTAAAGGGCCTGAAGGAGGTGGTACTTCTTACCATTGTGTGTGACCTCTTATAAGGAAGGCAAGAAGGGTCATATGTCCTTTCTCCCTACTGCCTGCAAGGTGGATTCACTCCTATTCAGATCAGAGGATGACTTCAGCTGTCTACTCTCTTTTGTATTCATGAGTATATTTTCTCAATTTATATCATAATAAATCCCTATTACTCATTAAATAGACTCACATGGATTGATCTTAATAAGTGGTGCCCAATGTGGGGCATGAACCCATGACTCTGAGATTAAGAGTCTCATGCAAATGTAGACAGAAATTTCGCTGGTCCTGCCTTGCCCAGCACTCGAGACAAATCTCTCCCACCCTCAATCCCACAGCCATTTATAAAATAGTTACACAGAAGCTTAATATTATTTGCAAATTGTATGGCCTATGGCTCAAACTTCTTGCTAGACAGCTCTTATAACTCAACTCAACGCATTTATATTAATCTTTGTATTGCCAGGTGTTCCATGGCTTTACCTGTGTCCCATTATATGTTGGTCTTTGGACAGCGGGCTGGCATCTACCAACCTTGCCTTTCTTTCCTCTTTATCTATTTTGGATTTTCCCAGCTGGCTCCATCCTGCCCTGCCACAGGCCAGTGCAGCTTTGTTTATTATTCTAAGGGATTCCCACATATTAATAGTATACAGAAAGACATCCCACAGCAAATGTAATTGGCATTCTACTACCCAATAGAAATGAAAGTCAGGTGAAAATAATTTGAATGTTATAACTTTTATCACTATATGGAACAGTAGAGACTCTGCTATTTATATCACCATCCTGTCTTCCTTTTCAATTTTTCTTATTTTTGACTTTTGGCACTGTGTGTTGTTCATTTGGACTTTCTAGCTTTCTTACTCTACCTTAAAACCTTAAACTGATGGAGGAACATTTATACATTTATTTATCTGTGGATGAGCACTTTTGAAGATTTTCAAATTCATATTTTTAGTTTAGATTTTTTGAAAATACAAAAAAACCTGTAAGGTCTGTGTTTCTTCACAGTGAAACATGATGGCACAAGATAAAACATCATATGTTTATTTAAATGGTACAATTGAAATATCCTTGAGAGATGCACATGTCATCAGAGATCTTTGATAATGTCAGCACATAACTGCTGGAAAGTTGGTCAGATTTATACAGTCCAGAGATTGAATTTTACATTCATAATATCCCTGTTCTCACCCAATCACATTAAATTCGAGTAGTCTATCTATGTGCAAAGTATCTGTATAGTTTAATTCTTGTCAGAGAAAAATAATACTCTCCATTGCAAACAGACTCCTTCTTTATTCTCTGTGGGTTACCCAGACTGCTTAAAGAAAATGGACAAAATACAATAATGTGAAATAAAGAGACATCAATGCTGAGTGTGCAGATGATCCTTCAAAGAACACGTGGGTATGCAAAGTGGGGCTATGACTACAAATAGAACATGCCTGATTTGTATGTAATTTAGTGTGAGGGAAGCAAGCTATGGTTGGTAGAAACTCATGAAAGACAAATGTTAAAGTAGGGTTTAAGGTTTAAAATGTTTTAAGTAAACTTTGTTGAGAAAAAAAAGAGATCTAATCAGCTCCCAGTTGACAGTTTTCAGAAAAAAATGCAAATAAAAAGTTCTCAGGGCCTCTGCTCCCTGATTTAGAAGTACAGTTATAAAATACAAAGAAGTAAAGGGTCTGAAGCAGGAGAGGATATTCCTGGCTTGTGGCTGAATTCTCCACTGCTCCGGAGCAGCTGTTCTGGAAAATCCACCATTGTAGGTACTAATAATTACAGACTATTGTGATTTACTTTTGAAATATCATATCTTCTGTGAAAATGTACCACTGTAGAACAGGGCTGGCATTTTTCTGCAAAGGGATACACTGAAGATTTTTGGCTTGTTCCATGGCTGTTCTTTCAACTCTGGTAAAATATTTGAAATATGTAAACTATAGAAAATATTTCTGTTGATTAAGTATCCACAGTTCCACGTGTTTCTACCCTGGGTATCATTTTTGGAGGCTGTAGACACGATGAGGTGAGCCCTTGTTAGAGGAAATAGGATACAGGGGCATGGCTTTGAACATTATAACATGTTCGCAATCCATTCTTTGCTTTCTGCTTCTTATCCACCACAAGATAAAAAGCCTCTTCTATCACATACTTCCTTGTGAGGAACCAAGCAACCATGGGCTGAATATTCTGAGTGTGTGCCAAGTAAATCCTCCATTCTTTATGCTGTTAACTCAGGCATTTGATTTCGGCAATGGCAGAACTAATGCTAACTGCTTGAAGCTTGTTTACAAACCAAGTCAGGAGTCAGAAGAGCAACTGTAGACAAATCTTATCACTCAAGTCTAAAAATAGGCTTAGAGTCAAAAGCTATAACCTTAACACAGCTATAGAATAACCAGTAGAACATACATAAAAGAGTGTATGTACAGTCATTGAAAGTGTTTGGTCAAAGGAGCAGCCGGCTGGATTTGGCCTCTCAGCTACGTATTGCACACTCTTGCAGAAAATTTAATTGTCTTGGGACATAGCATTGTGGTAATTTAAGATTAAAGGCCTGAAATAGATGGAACTAGAAAAAAAAAATCATCCTGAGTGGAGTAACCCAGACCCAGAAAGACAAACATGGTATGTACTCATTCATAAATTGATATTAACTATAAAGATTACTCATGCTATAATCCACTGACCCTGAGAGATTAGGTAACAAGGAGGGCCCAAACGGGGATACATGGATCTCCTTGGAAAGGGGAAATAGAAGAGATCTCTTGGGTGGACTGGGGGCAGGTAGGTATGGAAACTCAAGGGATCTGGTTGGGAGTGGGTAGAGGTGGAGAGCACTGAAAGAGATGACTGGAAACGGGGAGCTTCTTAGGGTCAGGTAGAAACCTGTTGCAAGAAAACTCCCATGAATCTACAAGGATCATCCCAGCTAATAGCGCTAGCAATAGCTTAATCTTGCAGGAACTTAATATGCCATCCTTTATTGATACTCATGTGAGGCTTGCCCTTTCTGAATGGAAACAGAGGAAGAATGATATGAGCAGGGGCAGAGAGGAAGGAAGGGGAGGAGAAGAGGAAGGGGAAATTGTGGCTGGAATATCAAATAAATGAATAAATGAAATAAAAAGAGATTAAAGGCCTGTAAGTTATTTGCCCTCAGCACATAAATTCCAAATTTCAAGTATTACTTAATACTATTTCAATGCCTAGATGGTCAAAACCAGAGAACTGGCTGTAGGGTACCCAATGCCAATAGATACAGCTAATGACCCATACATCTAATGTAGAACAGTTGAAAAAAAAATCGTGAGAAGCTGGGCGGTGTTGGTGCACACCTTTAATCCCAGCACTCTGGAGGCAGAGGCAGGTAGATCTCTGTGAGTTTGAGGCCAGCCTGGGCTACAGAGTGAGTTCCAGGAAAGGTGCAAATCTACACAGAGAAACTCTGTCTCGAAAAAACAAAACAAACGAAGAAAAAAATTAGGAGAGCCAGAGGACCAAGGAATTTGCTATAAGATTGTGTCTTCCATGTATGACAGGGAAGCTGTAACCATGAAACCTTAACAATATGGTTGCCTAAACAATATTGTTATAGTGACAACATCAGTTAAAATACTAACATGGGTAGATAATATCTCACAGGATATCACCTCAAAATAAAGGGCTACAGGCAATTAGTGATTGTTGAGAGAGAGACAATATTTCTCAGGGATGAGACTAAATGACCTAATCAGACTTATTTACATATTAACATGTGTGTGTATGTATAAAAAATAACAATTAAGATGAGGTCATGAATTTCAGAGGGAGTGGGTAAGATGTGTGAAGAGTTGGAAGGGGAAGAGGAAGGATAGAAATGATATAAATACACTATTCATGTATGTGTTTTGTGGATTCTCTTGTTCTCTTTATAAACACAATCTCACATGAGTACTTGTGGAAAGCAGTACAATAGTTAAGATCCTGAACAGATTGTTTCCAGGTTCTGGCTATTACCAATAATGCTGCTATGAACATCGTTGAACAACTGCCTTGTGGTATGGTTGAGCATCTTTTGGGTATACGACCAAGAGTGATATTGCTGGGTCTTGAGTTAGGCTGTTTCCAAATTTTCTGAGAAACCACCATACTGATTTCCAGAATGGCTGTACAAGATTGCATTCCTACCAGCAGTGGAGGAATGTTCACCTTATTCTACCTCTCCAACATAAGCTGTCATCAGTGTTTTTGATCTTAGCCATTCTAACAGGTGAAAGATGGTATCTCAGTGTCATTTTGATTTGCATTTCCTAATGACTAAGGATGTTGAGCAATTCCTTAAATGTATTTTTGCCATTTGAGATTCTTTTGTTGAGAAGTTTCTGTTTAGAGCTGTGCCCCATTTTTTAATTGGATTATTTGGAATGGATAAAAAAATGTGATATATTTACACAATGGAGTATTACTCACAGGTAAAAAAAAAAAAATAACATCATAAAATTTGTAGAAAATGGATGGAACCAGAAAAAAAATCATCTTGAGTGAGGTAACCCAGACACAGAAAGACAAACAAAGTATGTACTCACTTATAAGTGGTTATTAGATGCAAAGCAAAGAATAACCAGGCTACAATTCACAATCCCAGAGAAACTAGGTAAAGAGCAGGACCCTAAGAGGGTCACACAGGGACCACCCCAGGAAGGGAAAAGGGTTAATATCTCCTAGATAAACCTGGCTTGGGGGTAGAGGGAAGGGGATGAGGGATCCAGTTGGTTGAGTTGGGTAAGGGATGTAGAGGGAGATCCATGAAAGAGATATCTTGACAGAGGGAGCTATTATGAGGTTAGGGAGAAACTTGGTTTTAGGGAAATATCCAGGAGCCCACAAAGGTGACCCAAGCTAAGACTCCTAGCAATGGTGGAGAGGGTACCTGAACTAGCCTTCCTCAGTAGTCAGATTGGTGACTACCCTAATTATCATCATAGAACCTATATCCAGTGACTGATCGAAGCAGATGCAGGGACCCACAGCCAAGCATTTGGCCTAGCTCCTGGGGTTCAGCTGAAGAGAGGGATGAAGGATTATATGAGCGGGGGGGGGGGGGGTGTCAAGATCGTGATGTGGAAAACCACAGAGACAGCTGACCCAAGCTAGTGGGAGCTCATGGACTATGGACTGATAGCTGGGGTGCCTGCATGGGACTGAACTAGGACCTCCAAATGTGCATGACAGTTGTGTGGCTTGAGTTGCTTGTGTAGCCCCTGGCAGTGGGACCAGGACTTATTCTAGGCATAAGAACTGGCTTATTAGAGCCCATTCCCTATGGTGGGATGCCTTGCTCAGCCTTGATGCAGAGGGGAGGGTCTTGGTCCTGCCCCAACTTGGTATTCCAGACTGTGTTGGCTCCCTAAGGGAGGCCTTACCCTCTATGAGAAACAGATCGGGAGTGGGGTGGGGAAGCGGTTAGGGGGTAGGGTAGAAAGAGATGGGGAGGGAGGAGGAACTGTGGTTGGTATGTAAAATGAAAAAAAAAAAAAGACCCTTCACAGTATGCACTTATTGAGAAGACAATTTTATATTGTCTCTGTGTCCCAGCTCTGCCTCTTACTAGGTAATGTGCTTGTACCAAATGATGTGACTTGTCTGAGCCTTAATTTCTTCATTTTTTATCATAAATAAAATAGAAAATTGGATTAAAGTATTTAGCTAGCCTCTGGCCTATAGACTGTTCACTGATTTACTGCTATTATCTATCACCTTTTGTAAAATAAATGAAACTACTCTACCACTTATATTATTTCAGTACTATTACTATTGTATTTGATGAGGTGGGTGACTTTTCTTTCGGCTCACCAAATACTCTTTTTCCCCTCTTTTCAGCTAATTTCATGTGATTTCTAGGTGGTTAAGATTGAGGCTACCCTTCATTCTAGTTGAAAGAATGGGTAAAGCCCATCTTGGTCTTAGCATTCATTCAAATAGGAGCCTACGACCTACTTAACTGTCAGTGTGATTTCATCTCAGAATAACTTTTAGAAGTTGAAAGCATGGCTCCTTGGAGCAACTGACAGGCATCTCAGCTGCAAACTGCATCTGTCCTTGAACTTTTAATTTGTGGGAATCAATAAACTTTTTTGGGGTGGTTCTTGTGTGCTTTATGTATTTTGAGGCGAGTTTCTATCACTTTTGTTGGATGATGAGTGGTGACAATGGACTTTTTCTCCCAGGACAGATTTTATCAACTAACAGATGTTCCCAGAGTATTAATTCACTCTGATAACATAGTTCTGCCTTCCTGACTACCCTTCCTCCTTTCCTTCCATCATTCCTTTTTTAACCGGAGGAATCAAAATTATTAAACATGTGATAAGACCTAAACCAGTTATGATGACCAGATTATTTTGTCAGCTTGAGTTGATGGGATGTTTTTGATAATGTTTTCTTTGAGAATATACAGTTAAAGAGGGTCAAATCTCAAAATTTTTAGTCTATCCCCTCTTCCCATAGGAAAGCACTTTGTTCTAAGAGACACAATGACTTACCAAGAGTCACACAAAACCAATACACAGAAAAACTGGAAATCAGTTTTCTTACATATGTAGAAGTTGCCTTTCTTAGTTCATATGTGTTTAGATGGCTATTTTGTTGTGCAATAGAAATACAAGTGAGTAAGATTTCTCAGATCAAAGCATGAAACAGCCTGAGAGGCATCTGTTTTGTGAAAAAAAATCCAATTATATCTATAGAGATAATGGTGCCTGTTTAAATACAGGTAAGAGATTAATACAGTTGGAGAAACATCTTAGGCAGATTTGCTAGTAACAGACTGCATTGGATGGCACTTTGGCTGCTGTTGTTATGTCTATGAAAACTCCTCAGTTGTTCCTTTGTGCTTCTTAAAAGTACATGTGAGATGGCCTTAGAGGGATTACAGTGAACTTAGGAAGTTACTTAACTGCTGTCTCAGTTTTGTCCTTTTTCCTTTTTAATGTCTTAGCTTCTATTTTTTTAGAACTTTGATAGCCTATGGTAGGGGCACGAAGTGACTGCCAACATTCCATCCATAATGCATAAGAAACCTTCATTATAGGTTGTTGTTCATTGTTATAATGGTGTTGTTACAAAGCTATTGTTGAGTTAAAAATTAAACCTTAACATGGTCTAACAATTTAGGAATGGTTTTATCCTGGAGTACTGTAATAATACTTGTTTACCAAAGTCTGGAATTTTGGTGAGCTTCTTAGGTATTTTGTCATGTTAACAAATTGTGCAATCAGAATGGAGGATGGAAGAATGTGTCTGAAATGGATAAGAACAATAAGATGTTCTTTCTGTATGGCAATAATAAGGTTAAAAATAAACAGGCTACTATAATCCTGAAAAATAGTGATACAATTTTAGGAAACCAGCAAGTTCATCAGTTATTTGTTTAAACAACCTAACAAATAACATTTCATACATTATAGTGTTCTGCTGGTAACCCTAGAAAATAAAACTAAGTATTGTGAGTCTCAGCCTGAATTCTATTGGTGTGACATATAGCAATCCTACTCACAACAGGAAGACATTAGAGAGAGATAATGCAGGGAATGAAAGGGACAGCCTGGTCCCAGGGGCACTCTTAAAAATAGTATTTAAAAATCACTGTAAATCTTTCCTTTTTTCCCTTTCCAATACAAAGCATTTGATATGAAGCAGGTTCTGTATTTCTCAATTTCAAAAGGGACTTCAGTTCTCATAAAGCTGAGGTCCAAATTGGTATTTTACTCGGCAATATTGGCATTTCTTCAGTCATTATTCTCGGTATGACCATTTAACGATGTTTTTCACCCCACTCAAAGTAGTGAATTATCAATAGGATTCCATTAAATAGTCAGTTACCTCCTATAACTATGGTTCTGAAGTATGAACATGGATACGGATTGCCTAAGAATCATTTTAGAATACAAGGTGGCCATGCAGCATGGTGTGTTTCTATTTGGACCTCAGGGGGTCTCTATGCTAGGGTCCTGAAACCACACTTGGAGCACTGCTGGCAATAGATGTTATGTGGAAATGGATATTTTGTATTTATTGCATCTGAAAATAGTTAGTAGCCACAGGTGTCTGTTCAACTCTTATAATGTGGTTAGTGCGATAATTAAATTTTACAGTGTATTGCATCTAAATGTAAATAGCCACATGTAATTTGTTCCTATCACCATTGCCCTGCCAGTATGCCCTCCCCTCTAAAGCTTATCAAGGGATTTTATTGTGTTTGCATGGAGGTAGAATGAGTGCAAAAGACTTCTGCCATCTCTTTGGCATCTCAGATCACCCTGGTCTTCACCCTGCTGCTCTCAAACATCTTCGGGTTCTTTGTTCTTATCACGTAGGTCCCTTCAGTCATAGGATCCATGATTCTATTTTCCTTCTCTATTCAAAGCACCCACTTCACTTCCCTTGGTTAATCAATTTTAGCTTCTGTTCAGAGAAACTTTATTTGGAATTTTGGGAAACAATTTATCTACATTGCAGATTTCTCTCCTTTGAGGCCTTTGCCTTTATTGAGATTCTGTGTTCATGTGTGTGGTTATGTATTGATATCTGAGTTCCCTACTAGGCTAACATCCATAGGGAGCAGGGACGTCAGATTTCTCATTATCATTTTACTCCCCAAAACAAGCATATGACATGGTACATAGTGACTGCTGAAAATTTATTTGTTGAATAACGACAGTGTTGACTGCTGAACATATATACTCATAAGTAAATTGGGGTGTTGACTAAGAACAAAGTGTTTTCATTATTCCCTTTGATACCAGTGCATTCTATTTCCCCTCCCTTGAAAATCTATCTACCTGACACCTTGATAATTTCTTGACCACTACAAGCATTATTACAGTTGAAACTCTCATTTCTAAGATTCAAAGCTAACATCTACAGATGAGAAGATAAGTGATGTTTGCCTTTTGGGGCCTGGATTATCTCACTCAGTGTGATTGTTTGCAACTCTATTCATTTTCCTGCAAATTTAATTTTCTTAACAGTTGAATAAATTGTGTTTGTATACAACTTTTCATTATCCATTCAGCAGTTGATGGGCATCTAGGCTGTTTTGATTTCCTGGCTATTGTGAGTGGAGCAGCAGTGAACACTGATTAACAGGTGTCTCTAGAGTGGGAATGTGGAGGAGTCCTTGGGATCAATACCCAGGAGGGTGTAGCAGGATCATATGGTAGGTTAGATTTTGGTCTTTAGAGGATCCTCCATAAGAATGTAGACCCAGGTGAGTCTACCACACTCCACTGGAAGACAGCACATTCAGAAATGTTTTAGGCAACAAAATTTGGTTTTGTGGGGTTAGAAAAATATACACAATGTGGATAAGGAAGAAGGAATGTCCCTAAAAAGATCTTGGGGAGGGATGGGGAACATGATCAAAACACATTGTCAGAACTCTTAAATAATTAATAAAAAATATTGATGAACATTATAAAATATTGGTGACAAAAAGTTAAAATAATAGATATATGTGTGTATACATAATTAAAATGAAAATTTTACAGGCTAATAATATAAACATTTATATTAAAAACTAACAAAAGACTAAAAATTAATGGCTTAAGCATTCTATTCAAGTTATTAGAGAAACCGGTGGTGTGATACAAGAATATGGCAAAATAGGTCATGTAATAAAACTTTAAATTAACAAAGAAAGTGAATGATTATAAATCTAAAGCAGTTCTTTGTTATTAATTTCAATGAAACACAAATAATCAGTTATATGAAAAAGAGGGGAAAATCAGAAATACAAAAATATTTTAAAAGTAGTGTTTTAGTGAGAGAAAGCAGTTAACTATATTTTCCAATCAGTGTTAAGCACAATGAGAAACTGTTTTGAGAAATACAACCCACAAAATCAATTCAATAAGATGCAGCAATCCCGAATAAGTACACAAACATTAAACTAATTGAGCCAACTTTTACTTATAATTTAAGAATAATAATTACTAGAACATAAGATGTGGTATCCTCTGTAGTACAAAAATTAAATGTGTCAATATGGAGCCAGTGAGAGGGCTGAGATGGTAGAGGTCCTTGCCATAAAGCCTGAAAGCATGAGTTCAATCCCCCTACAAGCATTTCATGGCATGCATGAGTGCACACACACACACACACACACACACACACACACACACACACACACACACAGAGTACAGAGAGAGAGAGAGAGAGAGAGAGAGAGAGAGAGAGAGAGAGAGAGATAGGGAGAGTAAATAAAATGAATAAACAACAAATTCATGTAAACATTTATAAACTAGCATTATGGGAAGGGGCCTCAGCTATGTTCTAAGATCTACAGATCGCCCAATTGTTTAAATGATGGAAAATAAGACAATGGAAAAAGGAAGAATGGTCAGAAAGAAACACCAAAATGACTCATGCTTATCAAAAGTCATGACTCTTTGTTGAGGGATAAAATATAAGGTCTGAACGAGGTGGTTGCTGGACTAAAGAAAAGGATAACCAACCTATTTAATGGGTAATAGATTCAGATATCATCACCTTAGCAGAGTACACAGATGTTAATGTTCATCTTTAACAGAAGCTATGCATAAGTAAGCACTGTTGTGTTGACAGATGGTGTTGTAAGAAGAGTAAGGGTTTGTGAAAATAGTACTTCAAATGTGTAAGAAAATGTAAAATAAGTGAAAGTTTTGTCTCACTTCCTCAAATGCTCCAGAATTCTGCATTTTTAATATGCTTCTAAGATGATGTTGATGGTACCCATCTAGGATGAGGAAACTGTTTATTAGGAAGCCATTTTCTAGGTATCCTTCAAGAGCTCGGACGTTTTCAGGCTGTGTGTGCAAGAGGGGAATGAACAGTGATTTTGTACACTAAAGGAGATGTGTACTGTCCACTGCTATCTGCTGTATTTGAGCAGAACTAGAGCAGAGCTAAAGCAGGGTAAAAGAGGCTTGCTTTAGTAATTCATCTCTGTGCACTTTCATAATGCAACCAGACAGCAACTCCTACTACAATGAAATGTGGTATGAAAATTCAGTTTGTATGGGATAGGAAGAGAATGGGATATTCTGGTGAATTCAAGAATTCTGATGTCATTGCTCAAAAAAAATGCCACTGTTAATAATAGACTGTTGAGTTATGTTATAATATTGAAGGGGGAAAAGTAACATGCCTGTGTTAAAGAGGAAGTCACACTGTCCAGAAGGCTACTTGCATCAAAAATGAAAATCATTAGTCCAGAGGAGGACACCTCCCTGATGATGATGATGATGATGATGATGATGATGAAAGGAATATGGGATAGTAGGCATACTGAGACACCTGGCTGAAGGAGAGTGTCTTGTATCCCTCAAGCCAGATGAAAGATGGAGAAATAAAAGTGTTAGTGTCCTATGTGTTTTCCCATATTTTTCTGAATCAAACCGAAGGAAATGAATTTGTTTTCCAGAAGTGCAGGAATTTGAATGTACTTAAAGAGCTCCTTATCCTAGTTCACTCAGCCCAATCAATTGCTGCATACTTGTCAACAGCACACCATCCCCCAGTGTCTTCCCATTGGAGCCACAGGGACGATTCAGCACCATTCTTTTATCCCTCATGAGCATTATAGGGTGGGAAAGCTGCTTAACAATCTGAATGCTTCATATTTCTTATCTTTCAAAGGAAGATGACAATAATACCTTTTTCAAGGGGGCTATGCTGAGCAGTAAATAAAAATATGAAAAGGCTGGATGTAATGATAGAATTATAGATACTATATTAATTAAACTTACTTTGTGGGGTTGATTTTTAATATTTCGATGAGAAAGTCTGTAACTTTGTAGAGGTTAAAACCATGTGCACCAAGTATAAGTATCACTAAATAGTGATGATGATGATGATGATGATGATGATAATAATAAGTAATAAAGCATTCTAAGCCACCAGATGTACTTCCCAGAGATAAAATTTGTATTGCAGAGGACATGGTATGAAAATGAGACTGCTAGTATGGAAGATAATTTTTAAATGTAAATGTATTTACTTCTCTTAACAAGTCTATGAGAAAAGTATTATTCTTTAACACACAGAGGCATTCTTAAGGTCATGTAAGTAGTATGAAAGTCTAATTTGAGGGACCCACAACACAGCCAATTGGTAGGCCTCTGAGAGTCTCAGATGGTGTTGTCTGTAGGGTATGGTAGAATGAGCATCAGGAAGAGGGCACAATCACTCCAAAGGTGTTAAGACAGGAGCAATCTGGTAGGCTGGCGAAGAACCAGGGGTGGGCTAGGACCAACATGAAATTACAAAGGAGACACTTGTGACAGTGTGATGAAGGGAAGATGAAAGTCATGGAGGCAGTTCTCTGTGGAATGAATGTCTGTGTTTCCTCAAACTCAGTTTGAAGTCCTAAGACCCATTGTGATGGTAAATTAGAGTGTGGGACTTCAGAGAGCTGGTTGCACCATGAATTATATTACATAAATTATATTATTATATAAACCACACAGAGGCTTATTCTTTCTTATGAAGGCCTGGTCGAAGCTTGGCTTGTTATTAGCCAGCTTTTCTTAACTTAAAATAGCCCATCTACCTTTGGCCTCTGTGCTTTTACCTTTTTCTATTTCTGGGTATCTTTACTTTTTACTCCTGTGTCTGACTGTGTGGCTGGCTGGTTGGGCCCTCGTCTCCTCTCTCCTCCTCCTTTTCTCCTTCCTTGATCTTCCTTCCCAGGCTTGTCCCCCATGTTTGTTCTCTCTGCCTGCCAGCCCTGCCAATCCATTCTTGTGCCTTGCTATTGGACATTCAGCTCTTTATTAGACCAATCAGGTGTTTTAGACAGGCAAAGCAACATCTTCACAGAGTTAAACAATTGTAACATAAAAGAATGAAACACATCTTTGGGTCATTAAACAAATATACACAGCATAAACAAATGTAACACCTTTTCAGCTTATATTCTACAATACAATAGAGTGCTTGCTTCCTCTTTGCTGTCTGTCTTGTAAGAGTATAAGGAGGCAGCCATCTGCTAGTCAAGAAAATGACCCTCACCAAAGCTTAGCCATGTTTTTACCATGATCTTCGGCTTTAGCCTCTAAAAACATATCAACAAGTGTAGTAGGACAGGCCCATAAGGTTGAGGAAATTGGCTCAAACCAGTTGCCAACCTGAAGTCTGCCCCACATTGGGCAACAGATGTTACTGGCCCTCAGGCAGACTCCAGGTTGGTTCATATATGTGCATGCCTTGGCAACTGGTTTTAGCCAATTTCCTTGACCCCATGGGCCTGTCCTACTACATATCCACTCCTTTATTTTATTATGTGGATGCTCAGCAGGAGTCAGAGTTCTTTACTCCAGTCTTGTTGACTCTGCCTTGGGGGCTCAGCAGCTAGACTGTCCTGTCTTAGGCTGGCTTGCCAAACAAGCACTTACTTGTCATTGACTATCAGCCCTTGAAGAGTGTCCATCCCTGGGGAGTCACCCTGGGTGGGAAGAGTAAGGCATCTATAACTTCCTGTGGAGGACAATGAGTTGGGTGTCTAAGAGCCACTAACACCTGTAGAGCTGCCATAGTGACTGCCTGTTGTTGTTGGATGTGCTGTAGGAGACACTTAAAAAGGAGAAAGATTAAAAGCACCATGCTGCCAATCAAAACATAAGTGACAATCCAGGAAGAATCAAACAGCCTTTATACATTATGCCAAACATTTTCAAAAAGTAGAGTCAAAGGCCATAACTTATGCCCTTGTCTGATTTAATTGGAAAATTTCATGTGTTAGCTGTAATGAATAATATAGAAACTTAGCTAACCATAGGCCCTTAGTATATTTAGGTAGCTACTGCCATGCTAAATTAACATTCCTCATTTCAATAGGCATCATACAAAATGAGGAAAAGTGAGGGTCTACAAGTCTTCAGCTTTTACAGGGGCAATGAGAGCAAGAAAGGGGAATATATACATTGCCCATCCTGGGTTATTTTCTCATTGGTGGAAGCAGGCTGATTGTGCCCCCCCCCAATGAGGGATGACCATTCCATACCATAAGATTGGGACATAGCCTGAGTGCTGATAGGAGGGTATATAAGGCCTTCCCCATTATTGAATAATCAAGTCTGTTGTTTGCCTCCAACTGACTCCCAGTGTCTTTGGCATTGATGTTGTACCTTCTCACCCCTCCCCCCGAGGAAGCCATTACCAAGCAACAAACAAGATTCTGTTTCAGTGTCTAGGGGCACTGTCTATAGCAACTTGTTTTAGCAACTTGAACCAAAACACCATTGCTAGAAATTGTCACTTAGGTATAATGTGATGAGAGATCATTGAGAGGTATTTTAAAAATGATCTTAAAGGGAAATATTTAAATATAATGAGAAGAAAGGCCACACAATGGTTTTAATAATATTATTCTAGGAATTAAATTCTATAAATGAATACAGTTACACAACAACAGCAAATACCTTGTGTTTGGAACATGGCTGGTTTTCTGCTTTGTTATATTCAAGTATATAAGATAAGTATCGTATTTATAGTCAGAAAATAGTGTTGTTGGTTGTTTTTTACTCTTTTACTCTTTTAGGGGGCCTGCCACCCACCTCCCAAATAAAAAACAAAGAGGCTTATTCTTTCCTTTGAATGGCCAGATTTAATTTGGCTTATTTCTAGCCAGCTTTTCTTAACTTACATTACCCTATATACTTTTTGGCTCTGGGCTTTTACCTTTCTCTATTTCTCTATATGTTTTCCTTCCTTCATATTCTGTGGCTGGCTGTGTGGCTGTGTGGCTGTGTGGCTGTGTGGCTATGTGGCTGTGTGGCTACCCCCTGCCCCCAGTATCCTCCTCCTCCTTTTCTTGCTCCTCTATCCTCCTCTTCCCAGATTTTTCCTGTTGTTGGTAGTTTTTACCTCTTTTGGGGAGCCTGCCACCCAGCTCACAAATAAATCACACACGGAGGCTTGTTCTTAATTATGAATGCCCGGCTTTAGTTTGTCTGGTTGCTAGCCAGCTTTTCTTAAATTATCCTATTAACTTTTGCCTCTGGGATTTTCCAGTTCTCTTACTTCTGTAAATCTTACTCTTACTCCATGGCTTGTAGCTGTGTAGCTGTGTGGCTGGCCCCTGATGGCTTCCTCCTTCTCTGGCTCCTAGATCTCTCCTCCCAGTTCTCTTTTTCTATATATCCTCTCTGCCTGCCAGCCTCTCCTATCCGTTCTCCTGCCTGCTATTGTCTGTTCAGTTCTTTGTTAGATCATCAGTGTTTTAGACAGATACAGTAATGCAGCTTTACAGAGTTAAACAAAGTCTACATAAACACAAAAAAACCACCTAAAAATAATGTTCTACTCTATTTTCCTTCTATTCTCTCTGCCTACCAGCCTTGCCTATCCTTTCTTCTGCCTGCATCATTTTCTAAAATATAGGTAATAAAGAAGTAGTTAGAACATTAACATCAAATATAAATATATTAAACATTTAGCCATTTGGTGGTGGTGGTGGTGGTGGTGGTGGTGGTGGTGGTGGTGGTGTGTGTTTTATGCCTCTTGAAGCAGAGTATTCCAATATATCCCAGGCTAGTCTGGAACTTACGATACTACTGCAATCAGACTTCCAAATGCTAGGATGGGATCACAGTGATGCACCACTAGTCCTGCTTTATGGTGTGTGTGTGTGTGTGTGTGTGTGTGTGTGTGTGTGTGTGTGTGTCCGATGGTCACTAAGGAAACACCACTGAGTTAAATATTCTAAAAAAACTATGATTATGAAACATGAGACAGTGGATGTGACTTCAAAGTTGACATCAGAACAGATTCATTTTTCCACTCTATTATCAGAAGTTATTTTGTGTTGATTTTTAATAAAAATGTGTGATTAAAACTGTTCATTTGAAATTTACTGTACTTAAAATTTCAGCATAGTGCCTTAAATTACATGTGAGGTTTGGGAGATTATAAATTTAGTCTGAATTTATAAAATATTATGTCCTTTAGGAAAATATTATAATTCTATTATATCTTTGAAATGTTAATATCATGTTGGGGCTTGGATAAACTATAATTATGTCATAATGATATTCACTTTTACAAGAAAATTATATGAATAGAAGATTTAGTATCTATTTTGCATATGCTTTTATAATTGTTCTCTTAAGCAATAAATTCTTTTATTCAGATTAGAAGATAGCCAAGTGTGATGTTCATGGAAAACTGCACTTGAAGATAGTATTTTCTCTACTTCTCTGTCATTTGAATGGAAATCAGGAGCCACATTGTAACCAACAGAAATCCCACTTGAGTCAGTAAGGGATGACTTAGATATTGCCAAGAAGTGGAAATCATCCTTTTCTCAAAAATATGTGAATAAACACATACAGTTGTGTCATAATGATATCCAGTTTTCACACCTGAGCATGTACTTCAGGTACCTTGTTACACAGTCCGTGGGGCCAGTCTTATTAAGTCAAGTATTTAATTGAAATCAATTGAGATCAAGTGCATGGGGAGACTCATTCCCCTAAAAATAGTTCTGTCAGTAAAGCACTAACTTTGCAAGTGATGAGGACAAGAGTACATAAATCCCATGTGAAAAATACATGCATGGTGGTGTGTGCTTTTAATCCCAATACTGAGGAGGTAGAGACAGGATCTGTGGGCATTGGTGGCCAACCAGTACTGCAAAATTCGTGGCACATGATGTAAATCTATGGAACAAACAGACAGCAGTTTATAATTCTAACTCAGAAGAGGTGTGAAAAAAGAAAATAGAGGTACACCAGAGTTGGTTTGTAGTGCACCTGTAATTCACAGTTGAGTAGACTTTGTTCCACATCACCTTTAATAGAAGTAGAGTTTATGGTCATGCCTAGTAGCGTTTCTTGTTAACATCCAAGAAAGTAAAGCATATCCTTGTAGCACAGACTTAACTATATAATCATTTTTGTACAGACAGTTACTTTGGTGCCCATAGGGGATTGGTTCTAGACACTCTTCAAATGCTAAAATCTGAATATGGACAGATGTCTTGTAAATAGTAAAATAGACTATGCATATCCTTTATAATTTTAAACCCATCTCTGGATTACTTTATGTACCCAGTTCAAAACAAATCCTATGCAATTAATTGTTATACATTGTTTGCCAAGTAGTCACAATATACAAAATTCTGTACCTGGGAAGTACAGATGCAAAATTTTATTCAGGTATTTGCAATCGATGGTTAGCTGAACCAATGGATGCAGAACATTCAGATACTGAGGATAAGTTGTAATATCAATTTAAGTACAAACAACTCATCAGTGAAATAACATATGCAATTCATGTTTGAAATTATTACAATTGATTTTAGTTTTGCAGTGTTGAATACCATACTTGACTGAAATCTTTGTGGTCATTCTAGAGGAGTTTATATATAAATTATTGGTTTCCAACTGATGTTTTTACATTTCCTTGGATTAATTTACAGGAGAACATTTTCTAAAACCCACAAAGGAAATTTAAGTTAAATTGCCATTAGTTTGATTGCAGTAGTGGGGCTTGATTTGGGGAGGAGGGTGTCATAACTTTAATATGAGCTAAGTGTACTTTCATGTAGTGATTTGTAAATCATCACAGTAGATCATAGCAAATTACCCACCTTTGTTTTGCCTGATGGGTAATGTATTTGAGATGAACACTTAGATATTAGTTATACACAGCTGCAGCTTGCTCAACAAATACTGTTTTCAATCACATTTCTCTCTCTCTCTTCCTGGATAAATTAGCCATTTGCCTGTAAAGGTCTTTACAGTAATATTTTTCTGTCATTCTTATTTGCTAGTTGAAAGGACATTTGTATAAAATTATGTACAATTTCATCTTGAGTAAGAATTCTAGTTTAACAAATATGTATTTTATGTGTTTGGGTGTTTTGCCTCCAAGAGTATGTGCACTCCACACATGCAGTGTCTAGAGAACCCAAAAGAGGGCAGCAAATCCTATGCAACAGCAATAACAGATGGTTGTGAGCAGCTATGTGGTTGCTGGGAACTGAATCTGGATCTTCTGCAGGAGCAATAAGTCCTCTTAAGCAACAAGACATTTCTTCAGCCCCTAATTTTTATCACACTAAGTAGTGCTTATAAGTGCTACTAAGTAGTCTTAAATAAACTATACTTACTAAAACGCATGGAATACTTTGTGTTTGTGTGTCCAGGTGCATATATATTCCTGCGCATGTGAATGGTAGTGTGTAAAAATATGGAGGTCCAAGTTTGGTGTCAGGTGTCTTCCTCAGTTGCTTCCTACCTTATCTTTGAGACATAGTCACTGAAATAGAAACTTATTGGTTGACTGGATTACTTGGCCATACATCCTTTTGCTTCCACCTCTGCAGTGCTGGGAATTACAGGATAGCATTGCCACACTTGGCTTCTTTAAGTGGGTCCTAAGGGTTTGAACTCAGGTCTCCATGCTTCAACAACAAGCACTTTACTGGCTAAGCTGCTCCCCCCCAAGCCCAAATACTATGTGATCTTTGTGGTTATTTTTTTTAATCACTCCACAATTGATTATATTCTTTCAAGGGTATACTTTGAAAATAAAATAATTTATGCGTGCTGTTCCATGACTCTAAGTAATGTTTGCCCACATGTAACTATTGTATTTGGTATATTGGCAACAGTGTCATTGGCTGGAGTGTCAACATCACAGCGGTGTTCCTTTGAACCAGGAATTGTCACACACCTCTGAAATTCTGGCCCTGAAATGTATTTGAGGTGAAGTGCTGGACTTCATTTGACATATTGAGAGCCTTTCTAATTGACCTCTCCTGAATGCATTAGAAACCACCTGCACTTCTTCCTCTCTAGAGTGTGACAATCACAAGCATCCTTAATTTGCAAAGATTTCTTAAGATGTGAAATCACATGTACTTAGTAATGCTATAGTATGCTATTGATAATTAACAAGGCATATAGTGACCCTCCACAACCATACTGTCAACTTTCAAGTATCTTGGTTTAAGATATTATAAAGTAACATTTTTTTTAAAAATGAGGAAAATGTATCTCATATAAACAAATCAAAGAATGTTGACAAGATGGCTCAGTGAATAAAAGCTGCAAGCTGCAAGCTTGATGACTCTAGTTCAATCCTCAGAACCCCTGATGGAAGGAAAGATCTGGCTTTACAAGTTGTCCTCTGACCTCCTCTCTCTCTCTCTCTCTCTCTCTCTCTCTCTCTCTCTCTCTCTCTCTCTCTCGTGTGCGCACGCGCGCGCGCGCACACACACACACACAATTTAAATAACGATATGATTATTGTAGGAAACATACTCTTGTGAATGAGACGCGTCTAGGGAATTGGTTGGGAAGTAAGTTTCTGAATGACAGGAAGGCTCGTTGTCACTCGCTTTGTTGTCACCTTTCCTTCCTCAGTGTTTATGTCCTTAGTATAATTTGCCAAGTTTTTGCTAATTCAATAGAATGCATATATTCATTCTATCTGGTCGGCAAGACATTGCAAAAACAGAGGCTATTGTTAGTCATCCTATTGTGTTTATGAAAACTACTCTAAGTACGTATTTTTACAAATTAGAAGTGCTCAGGGAACAAGAGTACTTGGATTTTGGAGAGAGAATGATTTAGGATTGATTGAGTACAGTTATGAAATTACCCTAGGCTTCTAATGTACCAGGTGGCTGATATAACAGATGACGTTCCAAGATACCTACACGAGTATTCTTCACTCCATGTCCTTATTCTGGAATCTAATTAATTTCACAATGTTTTAATCTGGGCACTCCAGCCTAAATTTTATTGAATCATATAATAGAGTAGAAAGTGGGTTTCAATAAAGAAAACTGGATTTGAGTACTTACTCTTGCCTTCTGGCTGCACAACTTCGACAGACTTTCTCCAATACTCTAAACCTATTTCCTCATCTCTGAGTTAAAACAATGTCTTTTATTCATGTTGCATAGGAGAAGAGCTAACAGAGCTCCCTGTAGTTACTATTTATTTATGCTTCCTTTTTATCACATTTAAAAAATATTTATTATCAGCCATGAAAACTGTTGTCCCAATGTCACCAAAACCTTGCTAACTCTAAATTTAGGGTACAACTGCTAGTAGTGGTTTAGTGTTGGGGGCAGATAGTGTGTGCTCCCGTGGTGTATTTGTGTGTAGGTGTATATGCACATTTATATGCATCCTTGTGGAGAGACAGAATTCAAAATAGCATGTTACTTCTTAGGAGCTACCCACCTTGTGAGTTTTGTTTGTTATTTTGTTTGTTTTGAGACAGAGCCTTTTCACTGACTTGAAGTTCACCCAATATCCTATGTTGGCTAGCCAGAAAGTCACATAGATTTTAGCTCATAAATATCAAATTAGCTCATGAATACTGTGTTCAAATTCTGGTTCTCTGCTTACAAGGCAAGCACTTCATATTCCGAGCTCTCTCCCCATCCTGACTGTTTGCTTTTTACATCACGCATTCCTTTGCTTGAAACAAAGGATTAACAAATGTTTTTGGCAAACAGCTATATGCTTTTGACTTCCTTTGTTGTATAAGTGTCTTTAATCCTCAGGCTCATTGCCACAAGGAAAGTAACCTTGGTCTTCAGTATTGGAGGAAGAATATACACAACAAAGATGAGCAAGATGGGAGATTTTCTAGGGCAATGCAATGTCAAAAGTCACAGTTGTCTGGGGTACTGGTCAGATCATGAGACAATTCATATCTTGTAAATTATTCTGCAGCTCTCACCTCTGTGCTTTATGTGAAAGCCTCTGTCACATAATTGATAATGTACTATTCTATATTTTTCCAAAGAAACAGAACTAATAGATTCATTCTTACATGCATGCACACATATACATGTATGCAAACATTTCCTATACATGTATGTGAGAGATTAATAAATCTCTGTTATGCATTATTGAGGGACATGTATCTAACTGCAATAGACCACTCGCAAGTTAAGGGGCAGAGAAGTCAGTGGTATAATTCAGTTTGAGCTGAAAAGTTAAGAATTAGGGGCCCATGCATCTGGAGGAGGAAGGAGATATCTAACCAAGACAAAGATAATATGCTTCTTCCTTACTTGTTTCTTCCATTCATTCCTCTGCGTCGTGAGGGATGTGTGTGTTCTCTGGTGAGATGAATAGCACTTTCTGCTGCTGCTTTAGCTGAATCACCTCTGAAAACTCACAGACACATCTAAAATAATGCCTACATGCTAGCAAGCCCTGTTGGCAAATGAAACTACCCACCACCGATGACTATTTGCATGTTTCTTTGAGTTTTATCATGGGAGTTTTGAGTTAGACTAATTTTTACTTATTTACTTTTAAATTCTTCTCTCATACAATATATAATACACCCCAATTTCAGCCTCCCCTCCCTCTATGCCTCTCAGCTCCTCCCCGAGCTCCCCTCTCCCTCAGATCCACTCCTCTTTTTTCCCTGCAGAAAAGAGCAGACCTGTCCGGGATATCAACCAAACATGGCATAGCATGATACAGCAAGACTAGGCACAAATCCTCATCCAGTGATGAGGCAACCCCATAGGAACTGGATCTCAAGAGCAGGCAAGAGTCAGAGACACCTCATTCCCACTGTTAGGAGTCCCATCGGAACACCAAGCTATACAACCACGACATGTATATAGGGGATCTAGCACAGATCCTCGCAGACTCCATGATTCTCACTTTACTCTGTGAGCACCTATGAGCGTTGATTAATTGTGTGGGCTATGTTCTCCTGGTGTCCTTGACCCCTCTGTCTCCTACAATCCTTCCTTTCCCTATTCTGTGTGGTTCCCTGAGCTCCACCTAATGTTTGGCTATTTGGGTTTCTGCATCTGCTCCCATCAACTGCTGGAGGAAGCCTCTCTGATGACCACTGGGCTAAGCACCAATCTACGAGTATAACAAAATATCATTAGGAATCATTTCATTGACTTTTTTTCTGACCAGTTCTACCCTAGGTCTCTGGGCTGTCCAGCTTCGGGTTCCTAGGTATCCAGGCAATGTCAGGCATGCGATCCTTTTTCTGGCATGGGTCTCAAGTTAGACCAGTCATTGGTTGGCCATTTTGAACCACTATGGCCCTAGCACATCTTTCAGGCAGGACAGGTTGTAGATCTAAGGTTTTGTGACTGTGTCGGTATCCCAGTCCCAACATTGGAAGCCTTGCCCAGTTACAGAAGATGATCAGTTCAGGCTCTGTATCCCCCATTACTAGGAGTCCTTTCTAGGGTCACCCACATAAGTTCTAGAAGTTTCCACAATGTTTCTTTGTGGTAGATCTTAGCATAATGTTTAAAGTATTTAAAATCTGTGACCCTACATCAGCTGGCAGCTGGGGTCTGTGATGGTGTCCATGGCCCATGATGACACCAAAATCCATACAGAGGCCAGTGTTCTGGGTCACCAACTAAAGCCATGTTGGTGTTTGAGGGTCATGCTGCTGCTAGGCTATTCTGATCTGAGTGGCGTGTGCTGCCACTTGAGGCCATGGTGATGTTTGGCCTAAGCTGCAGCCAAGGACCATGCCTGGGTCTGTGGCCCTACTGTAGCAAGTCCTGATGCCTGGGGTCTGACCATTCGAGGCCACATAGGTGTCCAAGGGTCATGTTGTGAATGGAGCCATACCAAGCTTAGTGTCCTGAGCAGCCACTCAGGGCCATGATGATGCCTGGGTCTGAGGTGTGGCAGAGGGCCATGCTGCCAGGGTCTGTGTTGATGTCCATGGCCCAGGCTACAAGTGAGGGGCCATGGGAAAGCAGGCCCTGGTGTCCTAGGCCACCAATTGGAGAATTGGTCCCACCCCTCACTGGCCACCTCAGTGGGAGAGCTACCACCCCCAGAACTGGCCCCAGAGGCATGGGTGTGGGAGAGCTGGCCCCAACCTTAGATGCCCCTGGGAGACCTGCCCCCCTTCACTGGCCACAACAGGAGTGCTGGCCCTTCATGCAGGAGAGCTTGTCCCATCCATCACCAAACAAAGGTGGGGGTAGGAGAGGAGAACTGGCCCTGATGGCATGGGCACAGAAGAGCTGGCCCTGATATCGCTGAGGGGGTAGTCCTGGAGGAGGCCTGGTTTGACCAACTCAACTACCATCCTGGCCCACATCCAGGGCTTTGAGTTGGCACTCCCCAACATCTACCCTATCTATGACCTACTGGGGCACATGAAGCGACCATAGCCACAGGATCTCCATGAGTCAGGACAATACCAGGATATCTGAGGGAAGTTTCAGTGAGCATCCAGTATTGATGATGTACCAGAAGCTAGAGTTCTTGAACCAGACCAGCAACTCATTGCACTGAAGATTTGCAAGTAAAGCTGTTTGGGCAAAAGGGTATACTATGTGACACACTGCAGCTCCCAAGGCCACTATGACAAAAGACTATATGATGGAGAGGTGGGAAAGATGGAGGATCAAAATGTAGCTTTTTGTTTGTTTGTTTGTTCTCTTTGGGAGTGCAGGGAGGCTACAAGAGTGGAGAGCAGACATGGAAGGACTTGGAAATGAGTGGAATTGGGGTACATGATGCAGAATTCTCAAAGAATCAATAAAAATTATGTTAAAAAAAAGACAATTTAAAATTCCCTGAACTTTTATCACAGTACTCTGGCTTTAAGTATACAGCTTACAGTAGACATATTGAAATCATTTGGCAGTCTACCTTACCCAGCTACCACCCATTTTCTATTCTTTACAGGAAGGCCTTTATAACTTCTTCTGGAGTGACATGAACCCATGACTGTTACAAGAACATGACACCTTTTTGTAAGCAATAATTAAATAAATGGCTTAGCATCATCAAGAATGTATGCAAGACATAAAATGAACCTTGAGCATTGTTCACAACAAAACAATTTTTTTTCTAATATACAAACTATAACTCAAACAGTATGAACGTGTGAATTATAGTAATGAAGTTTAATCATAAATATCTTAAACTCTTAAATAAATGTTGTAAGTTCACTTCTAACGAAAATGGTAAGATGAAACATCATTTTCCTCTGATGTTCATTCTTTTATATTCCTTTTTATAGTGGTGGTGGTTTGAAAGGAAATGGCTCCCAAAGGGAGTGGCACTATTAAGAGATGTGGCCTTGTTGGAGTAGGGATGGCTTTATTGGAAGAAGTGTGTCACCATGGGGGTGGGTTTTGAGGTCCCTTACACTCAAGCTTCAGCCAGTGAGACAGTTCACTTCCTGTTGCCTGTGGATAAAGATGTAAAAATCTCAACTGTTTCTCCAGCACCATGTCTTCCTGTATGCCACCATATCTTGCCATGATGATAATGGACTAAATCTGTGAAACTGTAAGCGATCTAATTAAATGTTTTCTTTTATAAGTGTTGATGTGGTCACGGTGTCTCTTCACAGCAACAGAAACCCTAAGACAGCTGTATAATTCTACTTCTGTGAAAACACTGCAGCAAGCTTTGCTCATGCATCTTATTAAGTTCTAGAAACTTGACATTAGCTGTTTTCCTATATTAAACATGAACGCATGTGAACATGGTTATTGTTAACCATTTATTTGAACAATCATTGCTTCATTTCTTTTAATTACAAGGTTATTGTCAATGCAAAATAACACAGTTCTCACCTCAAAGGGAATACGAGATTTTTCTCGAGACAATTTCAGTTTTTAGGTTAGACACTCTGAAATTTAGACAATTTCAGAGATTTAAGTTCCCCTAAAATCCATGTTCCACTGTAGAAGCACTGTCATAATGTTTTATAGTAACAGAAAATAAAAGAAAGCCATAAATGATGACATTTTTAACTACATTGGTGGAAACATCAAAGGTTGGGTTACAGGAAGATTCTAGAATCTCTTCTAAAGGTCTTAGGTGATAATTTGATGACATTTTTAGCATTTGAGTTTGTGGAAGGTCATGTTTAAGCTAGGAGATTCAAAAAAGTTTGTATCTACTAGCCACAGAATTTCAGTTCTGACATAAAAATGGGTAATGAATGGCTATTGTGAGGAGTAAGGCTTGCTCCAGATATGGTAACTAGGCTCTGTACCTGCAATAACCAAATCTCTCCACATCACTATTCTTCTAATGAGTCAATAAGCCTTTGGAGACACATCCCCTTTCTGGAAACTCACATTCATGCTATCTATTTAGGATGAAATTATTTTCTCAATACTTTGTGATGTACAAAGTTTGGCTACTTAATGCATTTGCCATTTTAAGACAAACCTCTAAATGTATTTATTTTGAGAATAAAAATTTTGGGGAAATAACTTTTTAAAAGTTAGTATAGCAATAAAACAAAAATCTAGTTAAAACAAAAGCAAAAGAATAGATTTTTTTTGTAGACTTATTCTGCATAATCTGAGTGTTGGATTTAAGGCATACCATTTATAGAGAACATGCCCTGTTGAATGGGGCCCTGGAGAGTGAGAACAGACTTAATGCTTTAGTGGGTTGAACAATCTGCCCTGCCATATGAGCAAAACTACAGTTTTATTTTTCTAAAGATTTCTCCTTGCTATTTCATGCCTCACTAACCATGGCTATATGTGTCCAATTTGTAGGCAAAAGTTATTATAGTTTATACATATATTTTGCTGTATTATCCAAAACAATAATCTGATACAAGAATTCATAAGATTTCTATTCAGAACCTGTTACTAGATAATGATAGGATAATGATTGTTCATTAAATGTTAACCATGATGGAAAGAATGCATTATAATCATGCTAAGCTTAAAAGACATCAAAACCCACAAAGGGAGAAAGATACTTTTTATTATTTATACACATTCAAAAATTAACAAAATTTTTAATTTTTTGAGACTCTCCTATATGAATACTTTATTTACATCTTGTCTCCCCTTTTCCTCCACACTCAGCTTCTCCTATACCACTCTCATCCTCTCCCAAATTCACGACCCCTTCTTTGTTAATTATTGTTGTTACACACATGTGCACACATATATCCTATTGAATTCCTTTGTTGTTGCTGGTATATTAATATGTTCAGTCTGACCACTTCAGAGTGAATGAACTACCAAGGGGTTCATCCCTAGAGAAAACTGATTCTCCATCTCTCTGCAGTCATTCACTGCATGTATCTCTTTATGGAGGGGTGGGACCTTGTGTCATCCTCCTTCCACACTGGCAAGTTAAATGGTGCTGTTGTTGTAGAGATTCTGTCTATAAACCACATTGTTGAGATTACGTGGGTGCAACATCGTAGCACTATCTAGTAGACACTATCTAGCACCAGGCTTTCCAGTCTTCTGGCCTTAAAATCTTACCATCCCTTCTACCACTTAATAAACTTCTTGATACCTCACAAGCTCAAAGGCACAGGGAACTAGGGTAATATGTATGGTATAATTCTAGTTTGGAAGGGTTAGAAAATGACAATGATCTATAATAGAACTTAATACTGAAACTCAGTGTCTAAATTTAAAGTATGGTAACTAGCAACTAAATTCCTGAATATAGTAACAATAACAACTTATTCAAAATGTTTAATGAAACTTCAGGAAGTAATGGAAGTAATATATTTGGTTCAATCTGACATTAAGAAATTACAAAGATAAAATCATAAAATCAAAACACTGGTTATTGCTACATGTTCATATCATAATTTCTCATGTTTTAAAATAATTTCCTGGAAAAGAAATTTATGTCAATGTCTTTAGGGTTTGCAATGGAAAGATACTGTATAGATAAAAGGGCAAATATAGAAGCAGAAGAAAGATGCCCATATTGGTTGTGACCTTATGAATAACTCTTAATAATTTTTTGATGTTTTCGATTGACTTTGGGAACCATGAAGAAAAGAAATAAAGAGTAAATCAAATCTACACTGCTGTTTCTTACTTAGAAATTTTCCTTTTGTTTACTACTTTAAGTTGTCAAAACTGGGGGGATATTATGATCTCAATAAGAAAGAAAAACAATTATTAAATTGTCTTAGTCCATCCAATTTCTATAGCAGAAAATTGCATACTGAGTAATTCATCAGAAAATTATCTCCCACAAGTACTGCAGAATGAGGAATCCCTCACAAAAGTGTGGTTGATTTAGTGCCTAGCAGAGGCTGCTCTCTCCTGTCAAAATGGTGGCTTTTATGTGTGTCCTCACATAAAAGAAGGGAGAAATTCTGGAAGGACAAAATCTATATGCTTCCTAAATGCTATGTTATCACTTGCCAGAAGGTGGGCTTGTCAATGCTTTCTTACTCTTCTCCTATGGAAATAGTAGACACATTCAAGAGTTCAGACATCATGATCTCACCTTAAATGCACCATCCTCAAGGTTTGTCTTATTAACTGTTATGGTTTAATATATGCATTTTGAGGGTGACACATTCAGATCAATAAGCTAAAGAATCTCACTGAAATCTAGTGATCCATTCAAACAGATTGAAATAAGAATAAATTCAATATCTGGATATTACTTTATACCTGCATTTTAGCCATTTTCTTTTTCTGTTAGTTTTATTTTTATTTAGATTTTAGCTTATGGCCAGGCGGTGGTGGCACATGCCTTTAATTCCAGCACTCGGGAGGCAGAGCCAAGCGAATCTCTGTGAGTTTGAGGCCAGCCTGGTCTACAGAGCGAGATTCAGGACAGGCATCAAAACTACACAGAGAAAACCTGTCTCAAAAAACAAAAACAAAAAAAAAACAAAAACAAAAACAAAAACAAAAACAAAAACAAAAAAGATTCAAGCTTATATTCACTGGTGTATTGAAACCACAAAAAGTCCACATATTCGTGGGTTATCTGTTGTTCTAATGTGACCATAGTGTATGATGGTTATATCATGTTAAACATGTAGCTCTTGAAATATTTATTTCCTTGTACCAAAATATTTAGAAACCCCTTTTCTAGTTTTGAGAAATGCATGGTCCAGTATCCCCCTCTGCAGTCAACTCTCTGCAGAAGCTTAGCAGAACTGACACTTAACATCCTCTGATCACACTCTCCTATCCCTTCTTCTTCTCCTAGCCCCAGCCTGTGTTCAATTCCATCCTGCTTTCTACTTTAACAAGGCAACTATTCTGGTTTCTATGTATCATTCAAACTATGATGTTCTTCTTTCTGCACAAGATTTATTGCACCTAAATATGCTCTCATTTTCATTTTCTTCCTATTTCTTTTAATTTTTTTCAGCTGTTCTCTCTTTTTACCCCTCAATTTCAACCACTCTGCCATCAAGACAACCACACACATATGCAAAGGCAAACTTGGTTAGCATTGTCCTGGAAGAGAGTTTGTTACCACAGCTTCTTTTCTTTTCCTTGCCCTGCACTGCTAGTTATTTACAATTTATATTGGCATTAGAAGGATTACTTGATCTTCGAATTTCCCCTAAGACAAAAAACCCGGTAACCATAGCAGCACTGCCATCCAATCTCTTGAATCCACAGCAAAATGTTGCTCAAAATTCTCAGCCCAGACTCCCAAGGCAAACATTGCTGTGTTGAGTGACAAACTAAAACAGTTGGAGCTGTGCCTGTTGCCATGGAAACAGACCTTTCCTTCTGAATGGTTCCAATCCAGGATTCCCAGCCCACAATGCTGCAAAGGTATGCTGGTCTCAACTCCCCTGCTGATTAGCACTCACCACTAGACTAACACTGCTGAGAAGACTGACAAAGGAACAGAATGGGGGTTAGCAATCATTGCCATGGTAATCCAAGTTTCCAGTAATTTGCATTGGTGGGAATTTAAAGAGACCTGTGAGGCAGGTATTAACCAAAATCAAGAGACACTTAAAGAAGAGAACTGTGATAAGTTCTATGGAACTTAAATACATGTCCTATTTACTACCAATGGTAGCAATGTTTTCATTATATAAAAAAAGTAAATTCTCCACAACACTTCAGTAATTCACAATTCAGATCATGCAACGCTTCAACAAAATAAAAATTATCTTCTTGAATAGACATTTACCAAAAATTTTAGAAAGTTAGCCTAAATGCAACAAAAAGTAATGATTACTTTTTGAACACTGATTTCTTTTGGAGTCCTTTGGAAGGATGTTATCTGAGAACACAAGACAGAAATTTGAGATTAATTAGCTGATTTACATGTATCTAGCCTCATATTTGAAGGGCATTTTATAAGTAAATGACTAAATAAGTATTGAACTTTTGTAAAGTTATAATGAACTGGTAAAATGTTTTTGTTTTATTTTATGTTTAAAAAATTATTCTTTGGTAATTTCATACAGTATACTTTAATCATATTCTTTCCTGGCCCCTAATTTCTCTCAGATTCTTTCCCTATTCCTTACCCATCAAACTTCATGTTTTTTTTCTCTCACTTAAAAAAAAGAGTCACTAAAAAACATAGAATCTGATTTGTGTGGTCCATCAACTCCTGAACATGGGGACTGCCTGGAGTGTCTTTGATATACTTAATATCTCCCTACTGAAATTAAGGTAAGTCATGGATTTTAAAAACGTTTTATGCCTGATGCATGATCTCCAGAGTTAGCCAGTGGGTTGATCTGTGAGGGAGGCAGAATAACTATCCCCATTCACTAGACAAGTGAAGGGTGACTGAGAGTGATGACAGTTACTGTGTCATGGTTCATTAAGCCACTCATGTGAAATGACTTATTCCATGATGAGGATACTGAGCCTCTGGACTCAGATAGCCTACTTCTGTATTGCTTTTACCATCTTGTTATAATCACTACAATATGTGCTTATTAAATCTGTCAGAGAATTTAATCACTGTGTACGTTCACTCCAGATTAAATGCCTCCTTAGCCTGAGATGCAATAATTATAGGGACATTCCTGTTGTCTTCTCTCTATGCTGTGCTTTGGAGACATCTTTCCCTGGAACTAATAATCTGGTTGTAGGTGAGGAAGCTAACTTATGTGACAACCTATCAAATAGAGAGGCAGTGACTGGCCTATAGTAGAGACTCAATAGAAATTTGTATCACATTAATTTGTCCTTGAAATCAAAGGTCAAAGGGGAATACAACATGTGATTTCTTTTTAATGACAGAAGAAGCCAGTGGAAACATCTCTCACATACAAAGGGTCCAGTAAGACATGGTTTAAAAGAAAAAAAAATGTCTCTCTGTCCAGATTTCTCTTTGTATAGAGATATAAGTCACATTAGACTAGGGCTGTTGCTTGAAGTATCCTGAGTAGCAAGTAAACGATATCAATTTATGAAAATCAAGTATCACTAAAGCCATCCCTGACTCACAGTTTCACTCTACTAAAACAGTGAATTTCCTCACAGAGGATGTTAGAACTGTCACTCCTTTTAATATTAGAAAAATGACTTGTGGTATAAAAGGGAACCTTGCCTCCTCAACAAAATTATATGTTGGTTGACATAAAGTCTAAAGGCTATTTACAAAGAATGTGGTTTGATTTCATCGGGATTACTATTAATGAAGAGTTATTGACAGCTGACTATATGCACACTACCTTCAGATTTAATTTTTGATGCATTCTGACAGTGAGGGTTTTCTGCTACTTCCTAGCATTAACTGGTTGGAAATCACAAAAAGTCCTAGAATTTATACCGTCTCAAAAGTGGAGTAAGTATATAGAAATCTGACTCAGTTTTAGCTAGGCCACCTTGAAGGAAAGATAATTGGATACATATGAAATGTAGAACAGTAGTAATTAGAAGCTTTAATGACATTATCAAACTTTAAGATAGAAATGAGAGTGGTTTGTTTTGGTCTGTGTCTGCTATTATAACAACATACCAGAAGGAAATTTGCTAATAAGGAACATAAATGTATTCATCATGGCTCTGCAGACTTATAAAGTCCAAGTTCAAAGCAGTAGTTGATTTCATGTGTGGTAAGCATCCTTGTTTCCTTATGCCTGGTCAGTGCCTTTCCTCTGTGACCCCACATGGAGGGAGAGTAGGACAGCTCTCCACAGTCTCTTACAAAGGAACTTGTCACATTCATATAGGTTCTTCCTTATGAGACCATTTTCCAAAGAACTGGCCATTTATTATAGCCATAACCAGAACTACATGTTTCAACATACAAATGTTGAAGGAACAAACAAGATGTCTCATTGGAATGCACTTAACATGGGCCCTTGCCTTTTGGGAGGGATTTCTATAGTGAGTTTTAGTATAGATGATGCCCCACAGGAAGCTGGCACATCATCCTGTCTTTCCAAATCTGCTGTGATCCAGCTGTTCTTCATTGATTAGAAGCAGAAAGAGGAAAGAGTCTAAATATGTAAATAAAAAGAAGACATAAATGCTTCTTGTTTCTCATTCTGTACATCTTAGTTTTCCTTGTTCCCATCTTTGGTACATGTGTCCTAGCATGAATTAAAAAATAAGTCATAACTTGTCTCTAATAGCTAGCTCAAAGTGGTTTGGGGTACTTTGAATTAAAGAAGTCATTCGCACCTGAGTAGAGTTGGTGTCTTTCACAACACAATTATCTTGCCAAAATGAATAAGAGATTTGGGGCTTTATTTTCTGGACATCATAAAATGATATTAAAGGAAAATAACTCTGATTATAGACTAAGGGCTTCTGAGTGGGAAAATATGGTCACTATAACTTCTTACAGTTTTAGAATTAATTGGGGAGTGTTATTCTTAGGAAACAGGTGTTTCTATGGCTAATTTCCTTTGCTGAATATAGTAATAGTAGTTGTAGGTGAAGAGAATATCTCTTTCTATTGATTGATAGAAGTATGTTTCCTGGTTGTGTGGTTTATTAGCACAGTAGTATTTTAAGAAAAAATTACAGTATTAATTATTTTATCTTGAATGTAATTGTAGTATTTCTAGCTGCTTTGAAATATTGATATTGATGTGAATGGCTTTCAAACCTGCATCCTTCTCCTCTTGATGCTGCACCTCCTGCTGTCTTGAGAGACCTCTTTCATTTCTTACAGCTCTGTGGAGTATTCCAAGTCCAGGCACTCTATTTAGCTTCCTGAGTAGGCCTATAGTTCCGATTCTCTATTTCTTGTTGCAGTTTCTAGATGTTCATGCCTTAGTCTGATAACTTTATTGCAAACTAGTGAAGTAAAAGATTTTATTCCTCCAAATATCCTTATTGCAAATGCAATCCATTGTGCATAATGAACACTAAGGGAAATAAATACTGCCCCATTAAAATTATATCACTCTATGACCTTCACCAATTTTTTTTTTGATGTGTGGCTTCTTTTTTATTTTTTATTTTATAATACTATTCAGTTCTACATAACAACCACAGATTCCCTTGTTCTCCCCCTTCCTGCCCCCCTCTCCTTCCCCCCAGCCCACCCCCATTCCCACCACCTCCAGATCAAGGCCTCCCCTGAGGACTGAGATCAACCTGATAGACTCAGTCAGGCAGGTCCAGTCCCCTCCTTCCAGACTGAGCCAAGCGTCCCTGTATAAGTCCCAGGTTTCAAACAGCTATCTCATGCATCGAGCCCAGGACCTGGTACCACTGCCTAGATGCCTTCCAAACAGATCAAGCCAATCAACTGTCTCATGACCTATGAACCAAAGGCTGAGGGGCCCCCAACTGGATCAGGCCCTCTGAATAGGTGAGACAGTTGACCTTCACCAATTTTGAGTGGATAAACAGGTAGTCTGACTCAATTCTTGGTATGCTGAGAATTTCCCTGGCTTCCTCAGTTACTCTAAAGCACAGGGCTTTATGTTTTGACTTCATTTTTTACTGCTTACACTTTGATTACAATTTTATACTTTACTGTTTACTGTAAGTTTTTCTCAGTATGGAGGGGTTAAATAATATGTCCACTTTCAATCTGTTAACCCAGTGATTTCATTTTTAATGACTACTTATTCTTGACAATGTCTAAGATCTTGAAAAAAGCAAAAGAACAAAAATAATAACAACAAAATACAACAAACAAACAACACTCTACATTCCGTCTTAAGTTTCAACATGGTCTAAATAAAACTATACAGAATTATTTAGAATATTTAAAAAAATGTTTGATAGAAATTTGAATAATTCATTTTCAATTTAAAAATTTATTATCACAAATTACTCAATGTATGCACGTTTATTTACATTTCCTTATTTTCTTTTTATTTTAATATTGTTTCATGAGCACTAATTTTAATTAGTCACATAAATGTGAACATCTAATATACAATAATTTGTTTTTCTAAGATTCCCAATATTGGAATAATACTTAAACATGCTTAAAGAAAGAAGAACTGAATTTTTGTGTGTATTTGACTGTGGAGGCATTATGTGTGAGTGCATGTATGTGTATGTATTTTTTTCTCCTTTTGGAGGAGGGAAGAGAAGGGCTTCTATGTTTGAACCACATTTCCAGCTTTAGTTTTAATTTCAATATACCTAATGAACAAATGGATTTTTTGCATAAACATTTTCATTGGTTCCTAATTTTATTCTTTAATTTGTTCTCTGAAATGGGCATTTACATCATAGAGAAACATTTTTCCAGTTTCTTTAGTACCTCAAACTTTTAATTAGGATTCTTCTTTGGTGTTTAAGTTTTATTCTTCTCTAGTACAATATACATGGACTGAAGTTTCCCCTCCCCCCACTCCTCCCAGTGCTACCCCTCTCCCTCAGATCAACTTTCCTTCTGTCCCTCTGCCCCCCAAAAGAAAGCAGGCCTCCCAGGGATATCTACCAAAAATGGTCAACAAGATACAGCAAGATTGAACACACACCTTCAACCCCATAGGAAGAAAAATATTCTAAGCAGAGACAATAGTCTTGGAGATGCCTCTACTCCCATTGTGGGGAGTCATATAAGAACACCAAGCTACAAAACCATAAGGCGGATGCAGAGGTTCTAGCTCAGACCCATAAAATGTTGTTATTTGTCAGTTTCTGTGAGCCCATATGAGCCCATCTTAGTTGATCATGGGAGCAGTTGCAGAGACCCACAACACAACATTAGGCAAAGGAAGGACTGCAGAAGCTGGAGGTATCAAGAACACCATGAGAAATATTTTATACTATTTAATTTTAAAAGAATTATGGTGTTGTCTATAAGCATAGAATATTAATAATTTTGTTTATCACTGAAATCCAAGAGCCAGCAGACAATAGCAAATATTTCTTTATCATATTTAGGATGAAATTGATTCATAAGTATTTCCTCTATAAAGTATGAATTTGTTCAATTGTGTTTCTTCTTTTAACATTCACAACATATGTTACAAGTCAAACATGTTGGGGTTTTGTTTCTGGGAATGATGGAATATGATATATGAAAGCTATCTTGCTACTAAAATGATAAACTTTATACACAGCATATGGAAAACAATTAATTGAACACAAAAAAAGAGAGCAAAAGCAGACAGATATAGAATTAAATAGGAAGAGTAAGTTATAAAAAAGCTTAACACAACTCGTCAACTGGACGTGAGCATACAAGAATTGAAAGAGATGAGCAATCCAGTTTACCTGACCACGAAGTCAAGTATGGGGGGGGGGGAAGCAGGAGAGAGGAAAAACAGAGAGGAATATGCTAACAAGAAGTATGCAGAGAATCATACGTCCTCTTATGTCATTTTCTACTTACACTCAAGCCCAAATAACTCCCTAATCAATACCAATTAAATACCATCTTTTTTTATAAGATCAGGGGTCCACCAATCATATAAATATGTACCAGAAAACAACATAATCAGGGAAAACTAAAGCTATATAATACCCCCCTTTTGTCATCCAGCCACTCCCATGGCACCCACTCCCTTTAAAAATGTGGCTTCTTTTTGAAAAATTACATACATATGTATGTAAACATATCAATATGCAAATACAATCTGCTGCATCTATTTAGTTTAGGCTTACTTTGATAATATGCTACCTTTTAAGCGTGAGAAAAAAATGTGAGTTTTGCTTTAAAGAGCAAATATTTGTACTGATTCTATCAACTTTCCCAGCTGAGATTACATCTGCAATATAGTCAGGCAAAAACAGATGCAGTTTTTCACTTCCTACTACTATGAAGGTAAATGTCTCTGGCTTCCAGAGCTCTGTGAACTCAAATCATTTTGGTTTTCCTTGTCCATGGTAAGTGGGTAAAAATCAGATATTATGAATACTTTTTTTCAGAGTTTTGTACTGTAGCAAGATCTTCTGAACCAGTACCTTTTTAAAAAATTAATTTTATTATTAATATCTCTTTTTATTTATTTTACATACCGACTGCACTTTACCCCCCCTCTCTCCCAGCCCCCACCACTCGTCTCCCATCTAACCCCTTCCCCATCTGCTCCTCCTCTCTCTATTCAGAAATGGGCAGGCCTCCCATGAGCTTGAACAAAGCATGGCACATCAAGTTGAGGTAGGTCTTTTGGTTGTTGAACTCTTTCTGTAAATCCTGTTAAGAATTTTCTTAAACTGCCCTGGTGACAGGGAATTGGAAACAGTACATTTACTTCCCAGCAATATTTGAGTGACAGCTGTTCATTCTTTTGTTGAGTAGAAATATGCACTGCAGAAGTTTTCTTATTGATCTATGTCTTGTCTTGAGAATTCACTTAGGATAATATTTAAACAATTATTAGTCACTTTCTGACACATTTTCCAATCTATTCTTCTGAAGGTTTTTTAACTGATAGATGAAAATGCCATGTATTTATGGGTTTTATGCATGAATACATCATGTAATGTTTAAATCGGGGTAAATATACCTATCTTATCAATTTTTTTTATATTCTTGTGATTAAATTACTCAAAATCCTCTCTTCTGACTATATATGTATGCATGTACCATCCTACTATGATCCATTATCACCCTGTTGTCCAGTAGAACAGTAGAACTAGACGGTTTTATTCCTCTTTAAATAAGTTAATCAACCACTCTTCAGTCCTTTCTTCCCTTCACTCTCCTATTTTAGGTACAGGTACCCAACATTCTTCTATTTCTTTTTCAAGTTTTATGACAGTTTTTTTTCTTTTTACTTTCTTTTTAGATTCTAAGTGTGAGTGAGGGCACGTAGCTATTATTTTTCTGTGTTTGGCTTATTTCATTTAACATAATGACCTCCCAGTTCTGTCATACCAAGTTCTAAAGGAAAGATTGATAACAGGTTAGGTTTTTAGTAAAATTTCAGCCATTTGTGGGATATCTTCACTTTTCCCATGTTAGAAACCCTGTCACCTACTCAATAATTTCCTTAAAGTAGCACATATGTCTCTTAAATAATTCTTATTTTACCCTAAGCAGTAATAAAGTTGTTTGATTTGCATGATGATCAAGCTATGTTTTAATGATAAGATTTATAGTAAATCCTGAAAGTTTATATTTACCCTCCTGGTGAGGATAATACATGGTGAAATGAGGATTGAGTATTTTCCTAAACAGAGCTGTTTGTTGTCATAAATTTCTACTCTCCTTTCTGAGCCCAAGGTCTCCTTTCCCTCCTGTCTTCCTTCTCTCCTTTCTGAAAATGAAAATGCAAGGTAAAAAGTATAACAATTTTGATTTTCACCCTGAATTTCCCCATAGTTTTACAAATAGAAAGAAGTGCTTTCCTCTTTTTGCTAGGAAAGTGTAGATGTAACCAATTGTATTATTAAAATAAGAAACACAGAGCCAATGTAAAAGAGAAAGCCGAGAGGTCAGAGCTCAGAGATAAAATCTTACCTCCTGCAGTGCTCCTAGCTTCCCCGAGAGAGGGAGGTACTTCCTGTGTCCCTGTTTAAATAATCTTTCTGTTCTGCCTTCTCATTGGTTGTAAACCCAACCACATGACTGCCTCATCACTGCCTGTAAGTACCGCCCTCCAGGTCTTAAAGGCGTATGTCTCCAATACTGGCTGTATCCCTGAACACACAGAAATCTACCTAGCTCTTCTAACCACCACGCTCTCACTATGGCTCTAATAGCTCTGACCCCAGGGCAACTTTATTTATTAACATAAAATTAAAATAACATTTCAATACAAATAAAATATCACCACATTTCCCCTTTTCTATTTTAATAAAAAGAAAAAAGGCAAAAGGTTATAACTAACAAAAGAAAAACTATATACAAAAGTACAATAACTATATACAATATATACAAGTAACAAATACCTAAACGATGTCTAGTCCATTTGTATTTGACAAATCAGAGAAAATAATTCCCTTATCTATCCTATTTTAGTAAGTCCAAAATGTATCTAATTCACTTTCTATCCTAATTAATCTTCAACTATAACTAACTAATCTTCAACTCCCTCAGAGACCCAAGAAGGAAATAATATTAGCTAACAAAAATAAAAACAAGAAGTGCACAAAAGCAGCTTCCAAAAAATTTGTGGGTTGACAGAAACAGCCAGCTGCCTGGACAGTCACCTGAGGTTTCTCTGCAGTGTTGGGGCATCATCTTCAGCCTATAGGCTTAGCGTATCTGACAGACTCATTTGTGAAGTAGGTTGTACACAAGGTCAACAGTTCAACCTCACACTGGGTGAGAGCAGTCCATGTACCAGAAACACCTGAATTCCACTAGTGTCATGTCATGATTCAGGATTTTAAATTCTGGAAATTGTTGATGGTTTTTTAATTCAGCTGTCCATTCTTCTTGGCTGTGTATATATGGCTTCATCTCAGCATCCCCTTCTTCTCCACATCCCTCTATTAAATGCCAGTCTACTATTGAGAGGCGTGAGCTTTCAGTTGCTGTTCCATTGCACAACAGAAGCCATCGGCCCACTGCCTGTTCAGCTGCCTTCGAAGAAAAGGACACTGTACCTTTTCCAGATTGTGAAGGCGACTTCAGGGATGGTGCCATATTGTCCTGGCCTCAGAAGATGCCTTTTGATAAAGCCATAACCACACTTGTTTTGGCAGGAATTGGTAGTCCTTTGTTTCATGTTCTGTCTGTCCATTTTTTCTGTTGATTTGAGGATACTTTGTTGTCCAGTGGCTAACTTTTGCCACAATGAAAATTAACTCCATATGCAGTTTCTTCAATGCCCATATTTTCTCTGAAGTAGATTGGTACTGCCAGGAACCGACATGTCTCAAAAAAGAAAAATTTCTAAGTTATTAAAACATTTTAAATGCCATATTCTGTAGATCTCTGAAGGGTTTGAAGATGACCTGTCTAAAATACATCTGCTCAATTTTTAAAACATATCTAATATGACTACAATTTCTATTGTAATGTCTAACTACTAACTTTCATTTCTTTATATCCTAATAGTTGGTAATAATGTAAAGTATTTAAAACTAGTAATTGTCTTTTTCTTTTCTTTCTTTCTTTTTTTTTTAAACAAAAACCTTAAATCTAATCTCCTTTGCTTAGCCTTTTTCCTAACCCTTGACAACTTGTAACCTACCCCCCTAAATAATGAAAATTATCCCAGACCCAAAACCCATTAAAAGAACCAAAAAACCACCCACCCCATACCACTTCTTTGGCAATGTGGGTGTCATATTCTTAAAATTGCTTCCTGCTGGGTATGGGCGAAGTTATCTTTATCCTGAAAGAAAATTTTAGGTTAATTGTCAAATTCTAGGAAAGGTAACTATATCCTTCATTATTATCCAGTCTATGTATAAAGCCAAAGTTCAGGGTTTATCTCAAGTCCTTATTCAAGTAGTCTTTGAGACTGGATCATCTCAGCTAGTCATCTCAAAATTGCTCTGAGCACCTTGTAGTTCAAAGCTGATCTATAGATGATGTTTGTCAGTTCAGTGATATTATTATTGTCCACGTGGAATTGTTGTTGTTGTGTTTGTTGTTGTGGGGCCCCATCTTCTTCCTGGAGATTTCAGTTGATGTTAGGCCTGGCCATGATTTCCTGCAGAAAACTGATAAGAGACTCGAACACAAAGACATATATATGCAGCTAATTGAAGCCTTTTTTCTAGAATTACTTAGTACTCTATATGACCATTCATATCTTAACAAAGTTTAAAATGTATATATATATATATATATATATATATCAATCTTGTAAATTTTGATATAAAATTTATACTTTAAGAAAAGTTTAAAGAATCAGAATAGAATCAAAGAGTTGAGATTAGTAATAGAATAGTCCCTTAATTAATTTGGCTTTTGTCCTGTCCCATAGCAGAAAATGGCTCTTTTATTCTGTCATGATACAGGGAGTTTGTATTTTCATTTTAACAACATGCTTGAGTTTAAAGAAGGAGAGAGCCATTCTCCAACTCCAAAGTCAGCTTTAAATTTTAATTGAACTGGGACTATTAGAAAACCAATAGTGTTAAATCTTTAGAGAAAAGCAGAAACAAACATTTAAGAAGACATAAAATTTTTCAGATAATATATACCCATATGCCATATACTCCCATATACTCTGTTTCCTGGGATAGATGATTTGTCCCTTTTCTTCAGTTGTCTCATTTGTCTTGTGTCCTTCAGATTCCTTAACCTTCATTCTCCTAAAAGACAAAAACAAAAACCTTCCCCCAAGACTAATTTTGGGGATGTTCCTTTTTGGCAAGTTATTATCTGGTTAAATGAAAAGACATGTGTTACAGGTACAAGTTAGTTTAAATTGGATGTTCATGCTGGTTGATGAACTATCACCTCCTCTAATTAAGAGGTTTCTCTTGTTCAAATCGAACCTTTATCAATTTTGATGGTACCCACAGCTTATCTTCTCCTATAGAAACAAAAGCAAAACCTCATCCCCAACGTAATACATACCCTGGCTTCCATTCTGAGGTCAGCACATCCTTAAAGTATATAGGCTGATTTAATTCTGTAGTTTTTTCTATTACCCAATGTCTCTCTGCAGCTGTTGTTCCTTTATCATTGGCATTCAGAAAATTCAAAGTTAATAGAGCATTATTCAGTCTATTTCTGGGGGTTTTTGTTACTCCTTTCTGTTTATTTAGCATATCCTTTAGAGTTCTGTTTGACCTTTCTATAACTGCTTGACCTGTTCGATTATGTGGTATGCCTGTAATATGCTTTATATTGTAATAAGCAAAAAACTGTTTCATTTTAACAGAGACATATGATGGAGCATTGTCAGTTTTGATTTGTGAAGGTATACCCATGATGGCCATAACTTCTAGCAAATGAGTGATTACAGAATCAGCTTTTTCAGAACTCAAAGCAGTTGCCCATTGAAATCCTGAATAAGTATCAATGGTGTGGTGTACATATTTCAATTTTCCAAATTCTGCAAAGTGAAACACGTCCATCTGCCAGATTTCATTCCTCTGAGTACCCTTTGGGTTACATCCTGCTGGTAATGGTGTTTGATTATAGAAAGAACAAGTAGGACATTTCTTTACTATTTCTTTGGCTTGTTGCCAGGTTATGGAAAAATCCTTTTTTAAACCTTTACTATTGACATGATGTTTTTTATGAAATTCTGAGGCCTCCAGCACATTTCCTACCAATAATTTATCAATCTCATCATTGCCTTGTGCTAAAGGGCCTGGCAAACCAGTATGAGATCGGATGTGAGTTATATATAAAGGATGACTCCTTTTCCTGATTGTATCTTGTAATTGAATAAATAGTGAAGTTAATTCTGAAGCATCAGGGATAAATTCTGCAGTCTCAATATGTAATACCACTCTTTCAGCATACTGAGAGTCAGTTACTATGTTGAGAGGTTCTGAAAAATCCATTAATACCAACAGAATAGCATACAATTCTGATTTTTGCACTGAATTATAAGGACTTTGTACCACTTTACTTAAATTTTCTGATTTGTAACCTGCCTTTCCTTGTTTGTTGGCATCTGTATAAAATGTACGAACTCCAGATATGGGTTTTTGCCGTACAATTCGAGGCAAGATCCAATCAGCTCTCTTTATAAAATCAATTCTGTTGCTTTTGGGATATTTGCTGTTAATTTCTCCCAAAAAATTACTGCAAGCTCTTTGCCAAGGTTCACTTTCTGTCCATAATTTTTCAATGTCCTCCTTAGTTAAAGGTACGACAATTTCTGCTGGGTCTATTCCTGCTAACTGACGAAGTCTCAATTTTCCTTTCCAAATCAAGTCAGAGATTTTTTCCCCATAAGTTTTTAATTTTTTATTTGGTTTATTTGGTAAAAATATCCATTCCAATATAATATCTTCCCTCTGCATTAATATTCCAGTAGGGGAATGCCTAGAGGGTAAAATAACCAAAATGCAATCCAGCTTTGGATCAATACGATCCACGTGCCCTTCATGTACTTTCTTTTCTACCAAGGCCAATTCTTTCTCAGCTTCAGGTGATAATTCTCTTGGACTATTTAAGTCCTTGTCACCTTCTAAGGTTTTGAACAAATTAGTCAGTTCATCATTTTTTACCCCAACAATAGTTCGTAGATGAGAAATATCTCCAAATAATCTTTGAAAGTCATTAAGAGTCTGTAGTCTATCTCTCCTAATTTGCACCTTTTGGGGTCTAATTTTTTGTAGCTCTATTTTATATCCTAAATAATTAATAGAATCTCCTCTTTGTATTTTTTCAGGAGCAATTTGTAATCCCCAGCAAGGCAAAATTTTCTTTACTTCTTCAAACATTCTTTCTAAAGTATCTGCATTTGAGTCAGCTAGTAAAATATCATCCATATAATGATAAATTATAGATTTAGGAAATTTTTTACGTATCACTTCCAATGGCTGTTGTACAAAATATTGGCACAGAGTTGGGCTATTTAACATTCCCTGTGGGAGGACCCTCCATTGAAATCTTTTAACCGGTTGAGAATTATTATAAGTAGGCACTGTGAAAGCAAATCTTTCTTTGTCTTTTTCTTGTAAGGGTATTGAAAAGAAACAGTCTTTTAAATCAATAACTATGAGAGGCCATCCTTTTGGTAACAGAGTAGGCAAAGGAATTCCAGATTGTAGAGAGCCCATCAGCTGAATTACTTTGTTAATTGCTCTAAGGTCTGTTACCATTCTCCATTTACCAGATTTCTTTTTAATAACAAATACAGGAGAATTCCAAGGGCTGGTTGACTGTTCAATATGCTGAGCATTTAACTGTTCTTCTACCAGCTCTTCTAAAGCCTGGAGTTTCTCTGTTGTTAAAGGCCATTGCTGAACCCATACAGGCTTGTCTGTTAACCATTTTAAAGGTAGAGCTGTTGGTATTTTTGGAAGATTATCAGTTGTTGTGCCCTGTTCCTGTATAATATGGATGGCTGGTGACCACTCAAAATAATGCCTTCTAATATTTCTCTCAGAAACATGTGCTAGTTTATGATTTGTTTCTGAGATTGGAGGGATTTTAATCTGAGTATTCCATTGTTGCAACAAGTCTCGACCCCACAGGTTCATAGCTATGTTAGCGACATATGGTTTTAATTTTCCTCTCTGTCCTTCTGGACCTATACATTCCAGCCATCTTGCACTCTGTTTCACTCCAGATAATGTCCCAATTCCTAACAGTTGAACGTTTACCTCCTGAAGAGGCCAAGCTGGATGCCAAAATTCTGGTGCAATTATGGTAATGTCCGCACCTGTGTCTACCAGACCAGACAACAAAACGCCATTTATTTTTATCGTTAATTTTGGTCTCTGTTCATTAATAGAAGTTTGCCAAAAAATTTTCTTTATGTTTTCTCCTGAATTTTCTATTCTCTCTTTTTCATCATCCTGACCAGCCTGATTTATTCCAATAGTCATTTGGTTATTTAATCGCTCAGAGCAGGGATTTCCTCTACAGCTGCAGGAAAGGTTTGAACTGGTTTTGCTATGGGGGCCTGCATGAGGCCCCTCCGGGAGTTTCCCGAAAACTGAGGCAAAGGATTACCCTGTCTGTCCTTTGTTGATCTACATTCGTTGGTCCAGTGTTTTCCCTTACCACACCTTCTGCATACTCCAGAAGGAAGGGGCATTCTGTTGCCATTGTTCCTTGAAAAACATTGCTTCTAGGATTGACCTGTTTACAGTCCCTTTTAAAATGTCCTTGCTTTCCACACCCAAAACATCTAACACTCCTCAAACCTTTTGAAATTACTTCTCCTACCCACGTATCATGCTCATCAACCTCAACATTAATTGTTTCTCTAATCCAATCTTCCAAAGGTGCAGATCTTGCCCTTAACGGCCTGATTATTCTTTTGCATGCTGCATTCGCATTCTCAAATGCCAAAGCTTCAATTATTGCCTTACTAGCTTCTGATCCTGAGACCATTCTGTTTACTGCTGAAGCCAGTCTTTCTAAAAAATCTGTGAAAGATTCTTTAGGGCCTTGCATAACCTTTGTGAATGACTCATGTTTTTTTCCTGGTTCATCAACTCTGTCCCATGCATTCAAGGCTGCCATTCGACATAAAATTACGGTTTGAACATCATATAAACATTGTGTTTGTATTGAAGCATATTGGCCTTCTCCAATAAGCTGATCCTGACAAACTTGTATTCCTTTATCCCTCCATTGTGTTTCTACGTTTCTAGCTTCCTCCTTAAACCAAGTCAGAAATTGAATTCTCTGGCTGGGTTCCAGAACAGCTTGTGCAAGGTCCCGCCAGTCCTGTGGTATAATCCTATTATATGTTGACCAAGAGTTTAACATTTGCTTTACATATGGGGAATGCATGCCATAAGATACTATTGCCTCCTTAAACCTTTTAAAATCCATCAGTTCAATTGGAGCCCAGATATTTTGTGTAGCCATTTGATCAGGCATCTGCTGTACGGTTACAGGATAAATTAAGGATGATTGTGTGAAAACAGGCTTTCTTTCTGTAACCTTATGATCCAAACTTGAACCAACTTCACTGTTAAAATTAACAGGTTTTTCTAAAGCTGTTATCCTGGCACTTAAATCGACTATCTTTTTAAATAGTAAAATGAGAATAAGCATGGTGATTAACTGCATAATTCCCATAATACTAATCTTTTCATATAGTTGTTCCATTGTCAGACTGCCTAAAATTTCAAACAAAACCCAATTTTCTTCCAATGTACACAGGAAACCCATTTTTTTAAATGTGGAAAAAATTTGTCTTTTAAATAGTTTCCTTTATGACTTACCAAATCTGCGTAGAACAGTAGAAATCCGAGCGAATTTCAAAAGAGCCACCTAGTGTCCTAGGTGTGAATCCAGAGAGAGAGAGAGAGAGAGAGAGAGAGAGAGAGAGAGAGAGAGAGAGAGAAACAGAGAGACAGAGAGAAAGCAAGAGAGAAAGCAAAAGCGAAAGCGAAAGTGAAAGTGAAAGTGAAAGTGAAAGTGAAAGTGAAAGCGAAGGGGTAGCCGGCTAAAGCTTAAAGCCAGCCACTTGTTGCCTCTTGAGCCGAGTCAAGGCTTGGCTTTACAGCCAGGGGCCCTGTTTAGCAGGGCAGGCCTGAGCTGTTTGTAGCACTGGCTTTAAGCAAGCAGCTCACAGTCCAGCCTGAGCCCAGACCTGGGCCGGGGCTAGGGAGCCGGCTGCTCCGGCTAGGGAGCCGGCCCCAAGCAGTTTTTAATGGATTTGCCCCACGTTGGGCGCCAGATGTAGATGTAACCAATTGTATTATTAAAATAAGAAATACAGAGCCAATGTAAAAGAGAAAGCCGAGAGGTCAGAGCTCAGAGATAAAATCTTACCTCCTGCAGTGCTCCTAGCTTCCCCGAGAGAGGGAGGTACTTCCTGTGTCCCTGTTTAAATAATCTTTCTGTTCTGCCTTCTCATTGGTTGTAAACCCAACCACATGACTGCCTCATCACTGCCTGTAAGTACCGCCCTCCAGGTCTTAAAGGCGTATGTCTCCAATACTGGCTGTATCCCTGAACACACAGAAATCTACCTAGCTCTTCTAACCACCACGCTCTCACTATGGCTCTAATAGCTCTGACCCCAGGGCAACTTTATTTATTAACATAAAATTAAAATAACATTTCAATACAAATAAAATATCACCACAGGAAAGTAGCTTCTTACTTTCTTATATTGAGGTATGTAACCTTTGAGATAACATTGTCCTGAATTTAAAATTAGAAATGTGGGCAGGAGAAATGGCTCGGCAGTTCGGTGCATGTACTACTTCTGCAGGACTCAAGTTCAATTCCCAGCACCTAGTAGGGCAGCTCACAGCTGCCTATGACTCCAGCTCCAGGAGTTCTGATGCCTCCTAGTTTTCATGGAAACTATACACATGTGCACAAGCAAGCATATATACACATATATCCATAATACACATAATTTAAGTTTTAAAAACAATATCTTAAAAATATTAGAAGGTATACATGATAAATAGTCCCACTTTCCAATTGTTTACATTAATGTAGCAAATCCTCAATTAGGTAGAATATAGGTATTTTAATAATTTAAACATAATCTACAAATTCACCATGTGGATATCACATATTCAAATAGTTAAATACATTATATGAGACAATTTAGTATTGTGTAATTATGTAATTAATATAAGTAACAAAATCCTTGGTGGCATTTATTTTCCAAAATGTTTTTGTTATATCAAGGCAATTAAATGTATTTTCAGAAAACACTTTCACATAAATATAACAGAATAATTTCATTTATTATATAAGTGAAAAATTACTGTCTCATGTTGAATAATACACAATAACTCAAAGAAAATCAATATTAAATCTATAAAGATTAATATGTTATTAAGAGAAGCTGTTTTAATGAATAATTGTACATGGCAATTAACAATTTGTACTTGCTTTTACATTCCTTTTAATTAATACACAAAATAGGAATTAGGCTATTATTCAGGTACCATATAATGCTATAGCTCTTATAGTAAACACATAATGCTTAAATCAGGATAGACATATTTATTACCTTAAATATTTGTCATTACTTTATGGTAAAAGCTTTAAAAATCCTTTTTTCTAGCCTTTTAAAAATGGAGGAGTATAATATTAACTGCAATCATCTTAGTTTGTGATAGCCTACCAGAGCCTGTTTCTATGAAAGTATAATTAACTATCCATTGCTAAGTCTACCACAAATTGTTCCCCAAATCATCTCCCTTTGTCTCTAATATACACCATTCTATTTTCAAGTTCTAGAAAACTGACTTTTTAAAATTCTACATTAAACATTTATTCTTATTTTAAATTATGTATGTGTTCCAGTGTCTGTGTCTGCATCTGTATCAATATCTGTGTCTGTCTGTGTTTGTGTGTGTGTGCCTGTGTCTGTCTGTTTGTGTGTGTGTATGTGTGTGTGTGTGTCTGCTTCTGTGAATGTGTCTCTGTTAGTGTCAGTGTCTGTGTGGGAGTGTGAATGCAGGTATCCAGGGCGACCACAAGAGAGCACTGGATCCTCTGTAGTTAGAGTTACAGGTAGTTGTGAGCTGTCCAATATGGGAACAAACCTTGGGTCCTTTGCAAAAACCACAAATGCTATTAACTGCTGAGTCATCGCCCTAGCCCCAGATTCTACATTTGGGGGACCATGAATTATTGGTTTCTGTGTTCCGTTTAGTTTAATTAATGTAGCACCCATGTTGTAGTAAATGATAGGACTTAATCAGTCTTAGATGGCTAAATATTATTCTCTTATATATGTCACATTATTGGATTTTTTAAAATATATGTTTGTGTGTGTGTGCATGTGTGTGTGCGTGTGTGTGTGTGTGTGTGTGTGTGTGTGTGTGTTATGCATATGAGTATGTATGTGTGTTCCTATGTACTTGGATCAGTCAATCCCCATGTTATATATTGAGGCAAGGTTTTTCCTGAACTCAGCTTAGCTTTTTGGCTAGTCAGGCCAGCTGGCTTGCTCTGAGGATTTCCTGTCTCTGTCTTTCACACAAGAGATAGCAGGTGGGCCACATCCCTTCCTAGAGTTTTCTTGAGATTCTGGGGTCCCAGTTCTAGCTGAATGCTCAATGATTAAAGTGCTTGTAAACTAAGCGCTCACACTATCTACCATTTCCTCAGATTTCCTTTATGTTTTTTGAGACAGAATCTTACCTCTTAGCCCAACCTAGACTCAATCCGTTGCCATTGGAAAGACAGTGAAGTTGTTTCTTTCTTGACTGTTGTGGACAGTGTTGTGATGGACAAGGGATGCAGATGCCTGTTTGACATTCAAATTTTATTTTTTAGTTAAAATCCCAAAATAGAATTGTTGGGTCCATCATTTTAAATCATTGGAGAAAAATACATATTGTTTTCTATATGGCTACAATAATCTATAGTTTAAGTAATATTCTACTATGAGTCTATTTTCATTCATGATTAATATATGTTTAATGTAAAGAATAGCATATTTAATTCTGGCATATTTTTGTGCCTATGTACAATATACCATGACCATAGTCACCCTCCTTCCCACACTTTCTCATATTTCCCCATGTGTTCACCAGCACAGGTTATTTTAGATTTTTTTTTTTTTTTTTTTGGTTTTTCGAGACAGGGTTTCTCTGCGTAGTTTTGCGCCTTTCCTGGAGCTCACTTGGTAGCCCAGGCTGGCCTCGAACTCACAGAGATCCGCCTGGCTCTGCCTCCCGAGTGCTGGGATTAAAGGCGTGCGCCACCACCGCCCAGCTTATTTTATATTTTTTGATACTAGCCAGTCTTACTGTGTCCAACTGACATACAGTTTTGTTTCTGATTTGCTTTTTATTTGCCTTTTACTCCTATTAAGCTTTTTGCATTACTTCGAAGTCTAAACATAACTTCTTTTCAAACCTACCATTTGTTAAATATTTTCTACCACACCGCAGTATTTGCTCCACCCTTTTGACTGTTGCTCTTGTGTGTAAAATCTCTTTAGTGTAGTACAATCTGCTATGTCTATATTTACTTGTGTCTATGCTCTCAGGATCTTGAAAAGAAATCTACTAAAACTGACCCCATGTTCTCTTATAATAGCATAGTGCCAGATCTTACATTCAAGTGTTAATGTATATGAGTTGATTTTTGTAACTGATGAGATATAAAGATCTACTTTTATATTTCAGCATAGATGCATTCAATTTCCCACTACCATGTGTTGAAAGGACTGCCCCTTTCTCACCATATATTTTCAGGAAATGTGTCAAAACCATTTGACTGTCAATGAACAAGTTTGCCCCTGGAATTTCTATTTCAATCAATTGGTTTATACCCATTTTTAATATATGTATTATGATGTTTAGGCTATAAATGCTTTGTGGTATGTTTTGAAGTCATGTTATGTAATGCCTCCAGCTTTGTTCATTGGCAGAGGTTTCTTTTGCTCTTTGTGTGTGTGTGTGTGTGTGTGTGTGTGTGTGTGTAGTTCTATATAAATTTTAGATATTTTACCAGATTTTGTAAAGAATTTTATCGGTATTTTTACAGGCATTATGTTAGATTTTAGTACACCCATAAAGAGCTTTGTGTTAGATGAATCTTTTAACAATATCACTTTGTCCACCCATGAACATGAGATGTCTTTGTACTCTTAAATTTCTGTTATATTATTTTCATTGTGGGTATTTTTTCATTTGTGGTTTGATTTCTTCTTCTTCTTCTTCTTCTTCTTCTTCTTCTTCTTCTTCTTCTTCTTCTTCTTCTTCTTCTTCTTCTTTCGATTTACAACTAGTGTAAAGGGGATGGCTTACTTGTTTTTATTTGTATGATTTATAAGTAGAATTCTCTTTTGATTTCAATTTTACCTAATTCACCGTTGACAGCCAGCAATGGTACTAAGCTTTATTTGGTTATTCCACAGCTTCTTTTGGGAATATATTATTTGTTGTAACAGGTTTTATGAGGATATTTTTGTTTGTCTTATTTTTCTGTCTGTGAAATCATGTCACGTGCAAAGAGTGTCAGTTTGATCCTTTCAATGCCAATTTGGCTGTGCTCTACTTCTGTGCCTTCCCAGATTATTTAGACAAGAACATCAGAACTATGTGGCATGTAAGGATGAAGGCAGACTCTCTTGCCTTGTTTCATAGATGATTTTCTGTATTCAGTCAAATGTTGATGTTTGTTGACCTCTAACCTCATCTGTGATGGAAAATAAAATATTTGTCCCTGTCTTTGTGTGTGTGTGTGTGTGTGTGTGTGTGTGTGTGTGTGTGTGTGTGACTTCCTAAACTAGTTCTCTTTGCTTAGAGTTATTTCTTGGAGTGCTGCCATTGTTTCATTTTTATAACTCTAAATAACAACATCTTTTGAAACATATCATTTCTAAGTGATTTCTCCAATACAGAGGTATTATATATGCTTTGTTGACTGTTACTTTTGCTCAGGTTTCATCTAAATGCATAGTGTTATGCTATTCCAAATAATCTGGAAAGTGCTTCATAATATCATCAATCTTACCCCCAGCTTCCTCTAATGGATGAGTCAGACCTGGATACCTTATTGTGTGGCTGATGTGCAGTGATGCACTGTAAGAGTACAACCACTGCAGTAACTGCACACAGAGTAATCCAGGTACCCATGTTACATTATTCCAGGCCTAATGCTAAGTTGCAAGTCTAATGCTTCTCTTAAACCTCTCTCTCTCTCTCTCTCTCTCTCTCTCTCTCTCTCTCTCTCTCTCTCTCTCTCTCTGTATGTGTGTGTGTGTGTGTGTGTGTGTGTGTGTGTGTGTTTGTCTCTCTCTTTTTCTAATCATGCACTCATTAATTATTCTCACGCCTCAGCTTTCTACAGTACTTCAGTCTCCGTGTAGCTCCTTATTTTGACATATCAGATCAGGAATATAGCCTCCTGCCTGATTCTTTAGACGCTTCTGAAATCAGATAGGAGCACAAATGGCTTTTTTTTTGGTGTGTCTTATTAAGACAGACCCTGCAGCTCTTACTCAGCCACCATCTTTCTCTGATCCCACCACTGTATTCTTAGAACGAAGGGTAAGCAGTCTGAACAAATAAGGGAGGAATTGATTTGTTTATAAATATTGTAACTCAAGGTATACAGATTTTCTTAGATGAAAATATTTTAATGTGCATTTATAGCTATTTCATTATTGAAGTATAATTAATAGAGATAACAATGTTTAGTTTGGGGGGATATGATACATGAATTAGCTTCCAATCTACTCCTCTCATGTAGATTTACTATATAATGTTAATGACAATTATTTAGACACTCAAATAATAAGAACTTATGTCAACTGCTTGGTTTTTTTATATCACTTATTCTTCAATGTCTTCATCTGCTCATATACTTAATAAAATATCACTAATACATATAAATACTGTCTAAAAAAGTTAACTCTCAAGACAGGGTTACTCAATATTTACCATGGTTGATGTTTATATATAAGCAGTAGGCTTCAGTTGGCTGGTGGTACAATACTGCCTTTTCCTATTGGCCCTTACTTAAAGCAACACAGGGAAATTTTCCGGTTGAATTTCTCTTTTATTATTCTTCAATCTTGTTTCACAGTTCCAAATCCTCCATTTAATCAATTTCATAGTAGCATCTGTGTGTTTGTGAGAAAGATATCTTTCTCCTCTGTTTTTATTTTCCTTCTGTGTTTAAGTGAGGGACTGGTGGGTCTTATTATAGAAGGATTACCCATTTGACTGTACTTTCTTCTATTATTGTGTTCATTGGTAATGTGGGATGTACTTAATTGCTTTTACAATTTGAATGCATAAATCATATGTAAGATCATCAAAAGTGTTTTAAGTGATCTACATGGTGTTCTAATGAATGAGATAAACTTTAAAAAGTTAAAAATTAGTGTACTCATTAAATTTCTCTGCCAAGAAATAAGAAATTTTTTAAAATAGTAAAAAAAAAATAGTCTGTGCTCTGAAAATCTCAAAGCTCATTGGTGGCTACTTCTGTTGAATCAGAAGTTGTTGAGTAAATATCTAAACTGCTCTTTTGGTGATAATAAAAATGTGTTTTATTCATTTCTTTCTGTTCATTGATCCAGTCATCAGAGTAGTCATGGTCCATATAATAAATTCAAACCCAGATTTGGATGCTGCAAACTATAACAATTGCATGCCTGATGAAATATACTCAGTGATGCACAAGTTGCATGGATGTTATTAAAGTAACCAAGCACCCTCTGATTGTATCTGATGCCAACTTCATGAGTTGGAACCCATACCTGGCACCAACAAAGGGGCCAGGAACCTGTGCCTAGACAGGTCATAGGTTCTTGGGGATAACCCAATACTATTATTCTACTAAGTGGCATGGTATTAAAATGATTCCTAATGAATTGTTGTGATACACATAGGTTAGAGCATCTCTCAACCATCACCAGAGGAGCTTCTCTTTTCAGTAGATAGCAATTAACACACACACACACACACACACACACACACACACACACACACACAAAACTTAACTAGTCAATATGTAGAAAATAAAAGACTGTGGAGTGCTCAGACTTTGTGGTGGTTTGAATAAGAATGGTTTCCCCAGAGTAGGTCAGTCCCAGCTGTCTCTCAACCATTGCCAGCAGTCTTTTATGGGGGTATCTTTGTGGATTTCTGTGGGCCTCTTTAGCACTTTGTTTCTTCCTTTTCTCATGTTGTCTTCATTTACCATGGTCTCCGATTCCTTGTTCTCCCTTTCTGTTCTTGATCCAGCTGGGATCTCCTGCTCTCTTTCCCTCAACCCTCGCCCTTCCTTACTCCCACTCATATCCAGGCTGTTCATGTAGATCTCATCCATTTCTCCGACATTGGGTGATCCCCGTGTCTTTCTTGGGGTCCTGTTTTAGTTGTGCCAGAGACCCCATCCAAGGACTGAGGAATCTGGATGCAGACATCCATGGCTAGGTCCCGGGTAGAGCGCCGGGAGTCTAATTAGCGAGAAAGAGGAGGGTTTATATGAGTGAGAATTGTTGAAACCAAGGTTGGGTAAAGCACAGGGACAAATAACCAAACGAATGGAAACACATGAACTATGAACCAAAGGCTGAGGGGCCCCCAACTGGATCAGGCCCTCTGAATAGGTGAGACAGTTGATTGGCTTGATCTGTTTGGGAGGCATCTAGGCAGTGGTACCAGGTCCTGGGCTCCTTGCATGAGATAGCTGTTTGAAACCTGGGACTTATACAGGGACACTTGGCTCAATCTGGGAGGAGGGGACTGGACCGGCCTAGACTGAGTCTATCAGGTTGATCTCAGTCCTTGGGGGAGGCCTTGATCTGGAGGTGGTGGGAATAGGGGGTGGGCTGGGGGGAAGGGGAGGTGGGCAGGAAGGGGGAGAACAAGGGAATCTGTGGCTGATATGTAGAACTGAATAAATAAATAAAATAAAAATAAAAAAAATAAAGAATGGTTTCCCCATAGGCTTTTTTGTTTCGGTATGTGGTCCACAAGTGGTAGAAATGTTTGAAAAGGATTAGGTAGGAGGTGTGGCCTTGGATGAGATATGTAACTGGGGGCAGGTTTTGAGTTTTCAAAAGACTTCCACCATTTTCAGTCTCTCTGCCTATTATTTGTAGATTAAAATGTATGCTCTCCAGCCCCATGCCTGCCTGCCTGCTGCTATGCTTCCTGTCATGATGGTCTTGGACTCTTAACCCTCTGAAACTCTAAGTCTCAAATTAACTGCTTTCTTTTATAAAGTACCTTGGTAATGATGCTGTATCACAGCAATAAAAAAGTAACTAAGATGGTCTATTACCAGAAATTCACAGAATCTGTTTAAGGAGTAAATGAATTTACTAGGAAGGAAGACTCTCTACAGAACAGGAAATTTATCATTTATCATAGGGTCCTGGAAGGCCTAAGTACATGCTGTTTTTCTACCTGATTCCCTCCCAGCAGTCAAGCCCATGAGGGAGAGAAGAGCAAGGTGTATGTGTGTCTCAGGTCTTAAGAGTAGCCCCCAGGTCATGCCCCAGGGCCTGGTTCTTCAAGGCAATAGGTAGGTAGGACAGTTACCTGCTACATCTCTAGGGTCACAGATAGAAGAGATACCCATTACAATGGTCCTAAATAGGTCATACATATCCTACCCCTCACACTAAGCCCAAGAGATCTTCATGGAAGAGAAGAAAGACTGTAAAAGTCAAAGGTGATAGAACACATTAAATAAACAATTTTGCCTAGGCACAATAGACTGACTGCCTGTAGATGTACTTTTGCTCTAGAATGCACAAGACACATGCAAGCTCAAGCCATATAAAATTCCTACATAGAAGAGAAAGGTGGGCATGAAATACCACTACTAGGTGACAATTTTTAGAAATAATAAGTATAAAAATAATCCTAACAATGGAACAGATCTGGAGAGCTAACTTATTGCTTCAAAAGCCTAAAGCTTAATCCATGTAGGTTACAAATGAAATATCAAAACACATTTGTTCTATGGCTTTTAAACACAGTCTGCATGTATGTTATACATTTGTAGACCATATTTCCTATTACATGCACATTTAATAAGAATGAACACTGCATCTCCCATTCTCCTCTTTATGGATGGTGGTGCATAAATGGACTAGAGTAACCATGTCACATACAAAGAATTAGCTGTTATTCCAGGCCACAGTCCAACAACAGGTCTTAGAAGTTACTGATTCAGTTCACTACAAAGTGTTACACAGGGTAAAACAATGTGGGAAACCAGGCAGTGCATAAACATTTTGTTATTTAATTTTAGTGAGACAAATGGAGACACTAGTGCTCTTTATTTGGAGATGCCCTTCAGTGGTATTCCAGAAAATACAGCACTAAAATTGTACTCTGCTCACTGTTTGGGTTTCAATTCTGTAGTCTTTGGGGACATGAGACAAGGAAAGAAGAAACTCTACTACTTCTTGGAGTGTTTATGTCTTTCCAAACCTCATTTGAAAATTTATTCCTACTGTGCTAGCATTAAGACATGAGATTATTAGGAAGTTACTCAGCTATAGTAGTTCTACCCTTGTGGATACATTAGTGCTTACTCCTTCATTGTAAGGACATGGGGTGCCTCCTTTCTGGAAGTCAGTTTTCAAATCAAGATATTAAAAGTAGAGACAGCAGCCCTTGCTACCCTGCACATCTTCCCACACCTTCATTCTTAACAATTTGGCCTCCAGAAATGTGAAAAAATGATTTTCTCTTTTTCATGAATTTCCCAGCTCCAAGGATTTTTTAAAAAAAGATTTATTTGTTTATTATGTACACAGTGTTCTGCCCACATGTACCTGTAGGTGAGAAGAGAGCACCAGATCTCATTAGAAATGGTTGTGAGCCACCGTGTGGTTGCTAGAAATTGAACTCAGGACCTCTGTAAGAGCAGCCAGTGCTCTTAACTGCTGACCCATCTATCCAGCCCCCCAAGGATCTTCTTATAGCATCATAGTTATACCAATACACCCCTGTAAATGCACTAGGTAACTAGATTCAGCAAACGCAGGTGACAGATTCAGAATCTTTATACGATGAGGTCTAGCTAGATCCAGATGTACAAAGTGTTGGAGGATAGCTGAGCATGCTGGTACATGGAAGTCATTTGTGTGCTTGTGAGATTGTGACAGGAGTACTGAGACTTCAGGGTCAGTCTAGACAGCACAGGGTTTTCAAAAAGAAAATAATGGAGGAGCATTAACTTCAGTGACCTAGTGATCTTTTTTAAGCCATGTTAGCTGAAACTAAACGAGAAATTATTAAAACCTCAGAAATTTGCTGTTTCTGTAGAGACTTTTAACGTTCTAAGTTGTTTGGTTTTCTGATAAGATTGGGGAGAACGAACATGTCTCTTTACATATTTATTTAATCTACATGAATAATTCTATCAAAATTTAGAGTTGTATGCATTATTTTAAAAGGTTCATGTCAATGCCTGTCTTAGTTGACTTTAAGACAACAGCCAAAGTAAAATATTGGGATAGGTTATGCAGAGATCACCATTTTAGACATTATTCTAAGGGGAAGGTGTATGTAACAAAAGATTCATCTTCTAGAAAGTGATACAAGGTTTAGAGTTTTCTTTGTTGATTTTTAATTTGGATCACTTATCTAAAGGTTAGATGCAGATGTTCAAATAGCTTTTTATCATTGTAAAAGTTTACCCCAGTGTGTTTTCAGTTCTCTTTTACTTGTATTCCATGCTTTGTCTCCCAGGCTGTGGGTGTATTTATCAGTAAAGTATGTTCTTAGACATAATAGAAAGTCTGTGTATTTTTTAATCCAGCCAGCCAACCTGTGTCTCTTAAGTGGAGTATTGAGGCCATTTGTGTTATGGTTGTTATTGAGACATGCTTACGGATTTCTAAAAATGTTGTTTGTTGTCTTTTGGCTGGATGCAGTGTTTCTTTTTCTTCTTCTTTTTTTTTGCTTGTTTTTTAAATCTTTCTTTCCTATCAGTTTCAGATGTTTGCTGGTTTAATGCTTTGAATATAGCAGACTTCCTCCTGTCTATTGTTCAGCTTGTACTGATGGAATTTCATCATTTCTTTGCTTGGTTATTGAGACTGGCTTTTTTTTTTTTTACTGTGAGAGTTATTGATGCTGGATCTGATATTATTTTGATGTTTCTACCTTTGTAAGTGAATAGGCATTTTGCCTTTACAGCTTTTACTATTAATTGCTTTGTGTATTTGACATATTTACAATAATGTATTATGGAGAGAGTTTTCTGTGTTCCTGATTATTTGAGTTTCTAAATGATTCTTATGTATGGATTTATGGCTTTTTTTTTAGATTTAGGAAAATTTCCTCTGTAATTTGATTGACTAAATTGCCTATGTCTCTAGTATTTATTCCGGCTTCTTTTTATATTCCATAGATTATTGTCCTGGTTATCGTGATCATTCTCCAGAGTTCTTGACTGTTGTGGCCATGTGCTTTTATCTCATTTTTATTTTCTATATTGATTTTGGATGTAATTCATCAGTTGTGTCCTCCATCTCAAATATCATTTTTTTTCTGATAAATTGAGTTTATCTTTGTGTTTGAATGGCAGGTTTGAATTTTGACGTGAAGAGTATGGAGTTATACAAACCTGTAAAATCTTTCTGAATCTCTGCATAGCAAGACACTTAAATGTATACCTTCAAGCATACATCGTCTTCTTCTCTAAACTCCTTAGTTTATGGTCTCTGTAATATACAGCTTTTCATGTAGAAATGTAAAATATTGGAGTTTAGGAATAAGAATGCTTGCTTTGACAGGACATATACTATATTTGCAATGACACAGAGAAGAATAGCTTGGACCCTGTACAAGGACAACACTTATGCATGTGAAGCTTTCCTTATTTTTATCACAGTTCCTGGCAAGTAAATTTTATCCAAAAGGCTATAAAGCAATTTTAGTGAAATATTTAAAAAATGATGTATTAGAGTTTTGCATGTTCTCCAGAATACATAATCCCAAATTTTATAGTGCTTCAGGAACTGGGCTCAGAAAGTTGTCTGTGTTCAATTTCACTATTTTTGCATCTATTTTGAGACTTAAAGCTACACACAGTATTTCTGAAGTACAACGTGGATCACCAAATTGGAGTGAAAGGACTGCTTGAGAGCCTTTATCAGTGGTTATCATAGGACATATAATATGGTACTCAATAAAGGTTAACAAGTATTAAATAAATAGCATGGAATTACTCATTGGGAAATCAAGTTGCTTAAAATGTCACAAAAGATATACCGGACAAGAAATAAGGATCCATATTTTTTGATGATTTGTGACTTGAGGTTACTTGTGATGAAGGGGTTTATAATAAGAATGATAGTAATTCATAACATCCAACATGAGAAATTGGGGTCTATGCAAACCAGGTGATGTATTTGTGAAGTGAGGATGTCTTGGAAAATGAAGAATTAATGAGACATTCAAGAATAAGATGGATGATAATGCACTGCATCAATGCATAAAAACAGCGGTGGTCACACTGAGAGTCCTGCTCAAATAAATTAAGCACACAAACTTGCAAACGTTATGTTGTTAAAATGACAGTATGTTTTTGTTAGGAGGCATAGACAGACAGATCTGTGTGACTTCTGGACCATCAAGAGATGCATACATGAACATGTCTGTGAATAAATAAATGAATAAATACAAATAGATATGATAGTATGTATCTCTTCATATTTTCTACAGACTTAATTGTTGTAAAATGTTTTTGTGAAATGCTAACCAGAAGGTTCATACTTATAAGGTGAGAAGGAGAAAAATTGCCACGGGCATCCCGCAGCTGGTCTGGTGTGATTCCTCCAAGCAAGAATTTGGCATTCTTTTTGCTGGTTATTGTAGATGTAACCAACTGTCTTATTAAATAAGAAACACAGAGCCAATACAGAGATGAAAGCCAAGAGGTCAGAGCAATAGCTAAGAGCTAAAAAACTTAACCTTCACTGTTGCTGTTGCCCTACCTCTCCAAAAGAGACCTACTTCCTGTGTCTGTCTTTTTTTTATAGAGTTTCTGTTCTGCCTTCTCATTGGTTGTAAACCCAACCACATGACCTCCTAGTCACTGCTTGTCTGTACAGACCTCCAGGTCTTCTATGGTTGCTATTGAGATTAAAGGCATGTGTCTCCAATGCTGGCTGTATCCTTGAACACACAGAGATCTACCTAGCTCTGCCTACCAAGTGCTGGGATTAAAGGCGTGCACCACCACTGCCCAGCTTTCGCTATGGCTTGCTAATAGTTCTGACCTCCAGGCAACTTTATTTATTAACGTTCAAATAAAATCACATTTCAGTACAAATAAAATATCACCATAGTTTATGGTCTCTGTCAGGACTTGATTTTCCTATTGCTGACTTGAGCATTTCACAGCATGTCCTCATCTATGCTCATGGCAAAGCAAGACAATAGAAAGACCACTCCAACACCACACATAATACTGTCTAATTTGCCAAACACTTCCCTTTCCTGTCCAGTGTGAGAGCCTGCTGCTTCCCTGACCATCACAGCTTTTGGACTGAGCTTTCTCATCTCTAAATGAGAGGAGTAATGTCTCAGTGGTGGTTAAGAGCACTTGCGGGCTGGAGAGATGGCTCAGAGGTTAAGAGCACCGACTGTTCTTCCAGAGGTCCTGAGTTCAATTCCCAGCAACCACATGGTGGCTCACAATCATCTGTAATGAGATCTGGCGCCCTCTTCTGTATACATAATAAATAAATAAATCTTAAAAAAAAAAAAAAAAAAAAAAAAAAAAGAGCACTTGCTGCCCTTGTAGTGGACCTGGGTTTCAGTGCCTAGTAACCACATTGAAGCTAAAACCATATGTACCTCAGTTCCATTGGGTCCATTGCCTTTTGATGCCCTCCTACGGCACTGCACACATATGGTGCATAGATATACATTCAAACAAAACACACATACACATAATTTTTTTAAAAAATCATTTAAAAATCACTTAAAACAACAAGAAAATATCCCCAGAAAAAAAAACCGAATCATAGAATTATCCTAACTTCCTGAGAATATTCAACCTACAGCAAGGTTTTGTGTCCTGAAACTCTCCCCAAAGTCACATAACTCTTAAGTTTGCAGCATGTCCCTTCCAATGTTCTCTTAACAGCTGTAAGTTAGAAACTTAACTCATTCATCTGGACCTGTGTTCCTCATGGGCTTTGTGCAGTTAAAGAGAGCAGTGTAGTTGGGTTTGGGATGTCCTCTAAAGAATTATATTTGAATAAGTCTTTAGTTTCTGGATTGATGTTTATTGATTGGAGCCCGGTGGGCCATCTTCCCATCATTGGATGCATACTTGAGGATGGTGGTCTCCATTCCCATCCCATTTCTCCTACTTGTTAACCTATCCACTCTTACATCCTAATCAGTTGTTAGTAGGCTTTGCTACATCATACACACCTGTCATGTGATATCCACTCCATCAGAGACAAAATTAAAGGGATTTTGGGGAGAACAGAAAAGAAACTCTGAAGTTTGAGGCAAATTTAACCTTATCTCTTATTAATTTAATTATCTACAGTATTTGATACAGTTCCAGAAATGTCACTAACACATAATGATGGTAGAGGTGGGGCTGGATAAACAACCTTCTGATAATATTAACAAACATTTCAACATTTCTGTGAAGACATCTCTTAAGGCAGATTTGTCTAATGTACAGACAAATTTATATAAAAGCGAAGGCAGTTAAAGATTGCAATGTCACCAAGGATTATTATTTTTGCAATTCACTCCGGGACAGTCTTTTCAATAACAAACTCACTCAGTGCATTTACACTGTGATTGATTATCAGAAATTTGATTTAGATGGGTCTTTCTGTGAGAACACTGAAAGCAGGATGTAGCTACAAGGGAAAATATTATGATGCCTTTGTCTAGACAATAATTTAATCTGCATTCATGCTTTTGTACCTAAGTTCACTACTCTAAACTTAATTAACTCCAACTCAGGGAAATTTATTTAAAGGAAGGATGTTTCTTAAGGGCTCATGTGAAACATGATAGCATTTCTGTTTTTTTTTTTTGTGGTTTTCCAGTTAACCTTTTTATGGCTTCAGGTTAGAGTGAGAAAATGTATCTTTTCTATATTTCCTGGAGAATAAATTTGTTCAAAACATTTGAGTAAATCAATTTTCAGTGACAAACAATTTCTTGTTTCCTTACCTCTCTATGTACCACCCTCCCCTAATGTTGTATAACCCAAATACACACAGCGACACCTTAAATGAAACTGGATTTACTTCAAAGTCTTGACTAGGTCTCATTTGGCAGAAATGTTATTATATTATGCACATATTTTTAATACAGTTGGAGATGAATCACTGAAATAGAACAGAGTCCATCTAAACTGTGGCCAACTTTTTTTTTTATATAGAAGACCAGCAACCAGAAGTGACTATGATGATCTTTTTTCTTCTAGCAAGCATCATATACAAGATTTATTTCCATGGAATCTGTGTATTACCTGGCCATCCCCATGTATTGTAGTAATAAGGCATTGCAAACTTTGCAAAATTAAAAAAAAACTATGGGTAAACATAGTATTTTAAAAATCTTAAGCATCATTAATGATAAGATGCTATCACACCATAGCTTGAAAAGGAAATATCGAAGTAAAACTCTAAAACTGTATTTAGCAGGATCCAGGGAAGTGTGTTCAGAGAAGATGAATGGTATAGTGGTCCCACAAGCACAACTAAAGTGGCTGTGGTGAAAACACAATCACTTCATGAGGCAGATGGTACATAGTGTACTTGTATGCAGTGGGAAACATATTATTATTCACACAAACAAACTCTGCATTAAACCTTCTGCATGTCTGTGTTCTCAGTCTTCTCTATATAAAATAGACTAGTTGTTTTATTTATTTTTGTTTGTCCCAGAAAGTTAAGACAATCATGCTAGAATATCTGGATCTTATCATTTTCACCTCCCTTATTTCCCCTTAAGATAATGATTTTTTTCATTGATATTTTGAAATTTGTAGATGCATTAGTGATGGATATATTGAGTCAATGATAATACTGGCTTATAGATTCTTTTCAATACTTCTTAAGAATCTGTTCTCATTAAACATCTGTCAGTTGACCAAAATAGAAAACATACAGTGTCAATTTGTTTATGGGTGTTGTGTAGGGCATATAAAACTCTTGCTGCCCTAGGAGTCCTGTCCAGACCTGTCCTCTTCCCCCACACTTTATCTTTCTCTCTGGGTGGTCATTGACACAGCTTATGAGATCATAGTGCTTGAGAAAACAACCTGGGGAACTGTAGGGATTATAATCTTCATAAGGATAGGCAGCTTCATTCCTGCTACAGTTTGGATCTGGAGTGTTCCCAAGAACCCTGCATCAAAGCCTTGGCCACAGCTAGCAGTGTTACTAGGTGATAGAAACTTTAAGAGTTGGGAACTAGTGGATAGTCTGGTCATTTGTATGACCTCAAAAAAGATTGTGAGATGCTCTTTTGACCTTGGTTTTGGCCCTGGCTGTGTGTCTTAGTCACTGTTCTATGGCTGTGAAGAGACACTATGGAACAGAAAATCTTTAAAAGAAAGGTATTTAATTAGGGCTTGTTTACAGTTTCAGAGGTTTAGTCCTTTATTCTCTTGATGGGGAGCATGGCAGCATGCAGGCAGACATGGTAGCTAAAAGTTCTACATCCTGAGCCACAGGCATCAGAAAGAGAGCCTCTCTCTGAGCTTGGCTTCTATTTCTGAAGCCTCAAAGCCCTACCCCAGTGACATACATTCTTCACCAAGGCCACATACTCCCCAACAAAGTCACACCTGGTAATCTTTTTCAATAATCCCACTCCCTAGTGACCAAGCATTCAAATCTATGAGCCTATGGGGGCCATTTTTATTCAAACTATTACATTCCATTCTTTGGTCCCCATAGGCTTGTAGCCATACCATAAAGCAAAAATGCATTCAATTCAACTTCAAAAGGCCCCATAGTTTATCACAGTCTCAACACTGTTTAAAAGTCTAAAATTCAGAGTCTCCTTGGAGCCTTAAAGCAATCTCTTAACTACAATCGCTGTAAAATCAAAATAAAAAAGCAGATCACATACTTCCAATATTCAATAGCACAGAATATACATTACTATTCCAAAAGGGCAGAAAGGGGGCATAGTGAGGAAACACTGGACCAAAGAAAGACCTAAAACCAGCAGAGAAAAATATAAATCCTGAGGCTCCATTTCTTATGTCAAAGTAGTTTTCAGATCTCCAACTCCTTTCAGCTTTGTTGATAATAACACACTTCTCTCTTTGGGCTGATCCCATACCCTGTTGGCAGCTTTCCTCAGCAGATATCCCATGACTCTGGCATCTCCAACATCTTGAGGTTTCCAAGGCAATCTAGGCTTCACTTTTACAGGTTCACAAAATGACATCTTTGAGTCTCCGTCCATTGACACCTCTGGCACATTCTCAGCCCCAGCAGCTTTCCGTAACCAAGGAGGCAAGATACCACAACACCTTTCTTGTATCCTTGACTCTAAAACCATAACCACCTGGCCAAAGCTTCCAAGTTCTGCTGCTTGTTGGGTGTGGAACATGGCCCTCTTGTTAAATTACATCTGTATCAGCTTTCTGTTGTTGATCATTTCCTTCATTGTTTAAGCTTTTCTTTAACTTTTCACAAGTTGGAAGCTTAGCTAGTTGGTGTCTTGCCCTGAGGTCAACATTTATTCCATTTAACATCAGACTTTTCTTCAAATTTGGTATCCTTTTGAAGAGAGGGCTTAGCTCCATTACACTTCCTGGTGCTCCTTTTCTCCCCAAACCATATATTTTGTATCTTTACTTGCTCAGCTTGCTCCTTTTCATTGGAGATCTGCATAAAGGTAGCCACTAGTAAGTAATGCAGTAAATACTTGGGTGTCTTGGAATCCCCTCTGCCAATGCTAATCCAAGACTCTTCAAATTAGCATAAGGCAGAATTTTTAGACAAGAATAGAAAGTAGCCACATTCTTCATCAAAATATTACAACAACAGTCTCTAGGGCACTTATTAATATTCTTCTCCTCTGAAACCTCTTGAGCTGGGCTGTCATGATCTACATTGGTCTTGGCACCACTGCCTTCCATGCCCCTATTAGTGTGTCCCCCTAAGCTGCACTTAAAGCCTTCAACGGCTTTCCTAATCCAAAGTCCCAAAGTCCATACTCTACCAACTAGCAGCGTGATCATTTCTGTCACAGCAATATTCTACTCCAACTTCTGTATTCATCAGTGCTCTATTAAAATGAAAAGACTATATGACCACAACAACTCTTATAAAAGAAAGCATTTAATTGGGACTTGCTTACAGTTTCAGGGGTTTAGGGCATTATCCTTATGGTGAGGAGTATGGTGGCATGAAGCAGGCATGGTAACTACAAGGTCTACATACAGATCACTAGGCAACAGGGAGTGAGAGAGCTTCTCTGCTTGGATTGGGCCTCTAAATCTTCAAAGTCTATTCCCAGTGACATGCTTCCTCCACCAAGGCAACACACACCCTAATAAGGCCATACCTCTTTAACCTTTCAAATAGTGCTACTTTGAGTGTTTGTTGACCAAGAATTCAAATCTATGAGCCTATGGGGGCTATTCTTATTCAAAACACTACAGCATGTCTTCTGTCATTATATATTATATATTATGTATTATATATTAAATCATTTTGCCTGGAGGTATTAGGGTTCATTTAGTCATGAACAGAAACCTCCAAAATCTATGTCAAAACAAATTCTTTTTTCAATATAAATTGGTGTATTCTAGGTATTTTGTTACAGTAATGGAAGAGTGACCAATGCAGTTCTTCAAAGGGTAAGATTTTGTTATTAACTACATGCACTCCTAGCACAGCTATTTTTATTAAACTTTTACAACATTTATGTCTAATAATTTAATTTTTAGATCATTTTTAGAAAAATAAGGTGCATGCTACAGGAATTAGAAAATTTTAGGGAAGAAACAGAGATCAGAATAGGAAAAGAATCATGAGCCGTAATGGCTTGCATCTTGTTCTTTAAACCTTCTATAGCATCCTATTTAGTAATTTTCCTGTAGATACAGATGCAGCCAAAAACAGTTATCCACATTACAGAATCATCTTGATGAAGAGGCTTTCATCTGGGAGGAAAAGGCAGTTGTGGTCTCAGAAAATATAAAATATCATATTATATTTAGAAAATAAATTAAAAATAAAACTATCTCTTTACAAGGCCATCTTGTTCTTGGAGATTAAGTTAAGCTTCATTTTTTCAGAGAATGTCTTTAGTGTGGACAATCAATATTCTTTAAATCATTTCTATGTCCTGTAAATAAAGTGGCCTCAGTTTATCATTGTCTTTTTTTCTCTATGACTGTATGCCTTTACATCTTGCCTATAAATCCCAGTATTAATTTCTCTCTTATTTTCTGTTGCACACTTAACAAATAGCTAATGTTTTTCTGTGATATACATTAAAGAATGAAAGCCTGAACCACAACATTGGTTTAAGAAACACACTTAATTAAGAAAAAAAAAGTCACAAATTATGAAAGACAGAACCAGAAGAGTCACTATGTCAGGGACCAAGCACAAGAGGGAACAATTTTCAGGGCACATAAGAAATGGAAAGGTTGACTGTTTATATTTATAAATTTGTCATTTCAGATTTAGTAGAAAGTCTCCAGTGACACAATGACAAACATATTAATTGGCTGTTTGTGATTGGCAGGTTTCAAGTTTTGTTTTTGTCTGTCATAAGCCTTTACCAGAAATGATACAAATTAATTTTGCTTATATTTGAAGTTTTAATATAGTTAAGGCCACTTTTAAAGTCTAATTAATTTTGTGTGTTAGGAAATTTTCAAGCTTGGTCTCCAGTTTAACTTTGCTTTAACATATAACAGGTGGTCAGTCTGTTGCTATTAAACTAATAGGTGTATGTATTATATAGATATATATCTCAGGTATATATTACTGTTAATGGAAAGTGAATATTTCCTAAGATGTATGCCATGTTTTCATATGAATTAATTCCCAAACTGATATTTGTAAATATATGTAGAATCCTGCATGTTCTTCAAATTACTGCATGACTTATGTGCGTGTGTGAGTTGTGTGCTTGCATGCATGCTTACATGTTCACTTGTATGTGTGCAGGTGCATGTATATGCAAGAATCTGTATAAGTCAGAGGTTGGCATAGGATAATTGTGCCAATATCCCTAGACATTACATATTGAAAAAGGCCCAACTAAATGAACCCAGAGCTCCCTGATTTGGCTGTATACCCCAGGGAATTTCTTGAGCGTTGAGATTACAGGCTGGATTTCATGCCTGCCTGTTTTTTAATATAGGTTCTAGGGATCTGAACTGAGGTTGTAACAGTTAGTGCTTTACCTACAGGTCCATCTTCTACCCATCTACCCCTCTATCCAACCCCTACGAGGACAGCTTGATGTGCATTTCTGTGGCTTACATTTAGTGATAGATCCCATAAACAAACATCACAAGGGTACATCCTGCCATATGCTACTTCAGAATTGCTGTGAGAGTGGGACTCATTTTAGCAGTGTTTTGTTTTTCCTCTCTCAGTAGCTTTGAATTTCCAAATGGCTCAGTGACTTTCATTTTAGATCTAATCTTTGGCTTTCTCTCTAACTGCTGGAAAATATTTGACAGGATTACAAAGAAAGATTAAACATTGTAAGTGGAATGCTTCTATCCTTTAGTGTCATTACAACTTTGAAAACAATCAAACCAGATTGCTAAATCATGCTTAATAAAACATCTCAGAGTGTTCTAATCAATTGGTCAATTAATTAACCTCCTCATTTTTTGAGAATCTGCTTGGACAGTTTTATGACACAGACACTTAAGTATGTAATGAAAAATTAAAATTCCTTACACACACAGACACACACACACACACACACACACACACACACACACACACACACACGAGAGAGAGAGAGAGAGAGAGAGAGAGAGAGAGAGAGAGAGAGAGAGAAAATAACTTCTATTAATGATTTTAAAATTTATCCTCCAAACCAGTTCACGAATTATTTAAAGTAATTCACATCACTGCTATTTGTCATGAAAGTTAATGGAGAAGTGAGCAGTCATTGTGAGCTGGAGTATATATGGGAGATTTAATTGAAGTATTAGGGATTAACCTTAGCTTAGAGACAAGTAGTGCTTGGAGGAATGATATTTTGTCTTAAGCTGGTGAGAGTGAGAGTCTCTATTTACAAAGGATCAGATGTTGAGGACAAGGAGGAAGTAAATAGGTTTGGTTGATATGGTTAAAGCCAGCATTCTGTGAAGCAGGGAAAGGAAGTGGTGTCCTCAGGGTGAATTCACTGAAGGTTGGCCCTGGAGTCCCATGCAGTATGTATTTGGAGGTGAGCTTTGTATTTATCAGTGATATGAGGCTAGATACATTTCCAGAAAACCTAATCTAGTCACAAGAGGCTAAATTAATTTAAAAAGAAAAAAAATGAGTTTAGTGGAGCAAAATAAAGATATACTTTGGTGTCACATTTCGGTTTCTATTTTTTAAAAACAAGTCTTTCAAAGCAAATTCCAGAACAGCCAGAGCTACACAAAGAGCCTGTCTTGAAAAACCCATAAAACAAAACAATTTATTGGGGGCTGAGAAGATAGATCAGTCAATAAAGTCCTAGCTATGAAGGACCAATGTTTTATTCCAAGCATCCATGTAAAAGTCAGTGTGTGTCTATATATTCCTCTAATCGCAGAGCTCAAGAAATAGATGAGTGGACCCCTGGTTTCTATGAACAACCAGCCTACAGGAATCATCAAGCCTTTGGGCCAGTCAGTGAGAGACTCTGTCTCAAACAAATGAGGTAGATGGCTCTGGAACAATAACACATGAGGTTGACCTCTGGTCTCTGTATGAGCTTCATGGCACATGCTCATGCTACACCACACACAAACAGGAACACACAGCTACATACACATACATACAAAAAATATCAATTTCTTTAGTCATTCAAAAAATAATTCTTGATGAGAAAATACATGAATCAATCAGACCTTAAATGAGACAAGCTGTATATGAAATAAATATTAAATTATAGACAAAATACATTTCCTTCTGATTGCATATGCTGTTAAGTGTCTCTTCCCCACTGTTATATTGAAACAAAATACTTACAGACATCTTAGTGACAGCTCTATGTAGATGAAATGTTTTCATTAGGTTCAGGATAATAAACTAAACCCAGAACAAATTTGCGAAGAGTGTATGTAGCACTAGGAAAGCTAATGGGAAAGAAATTTAAAATATTGTGGTAAAATTCAAACTGATGGGTGAGTGATTTCCATTGATGTATTTCATCCACTTATCAAGTGGATGCTTTCTCTAAACACCCCCTAAAATGTGTAAAAATATAGCCCTCATTTACAACTTTGCCCACACAGCAGCTTTTGTGTGCCTTTGTGCACCATTATATTCAAATATCCCCATAAGTTTTCTGTTCATAGGATTAATTCTACATGTAGCAATGGCTAAAATCTATTCTCTGCCTTGCTCTGTAATCTCATGTTCTCTGCCTGCTGTGGGATGATAATCTTTTTGTATGCTGTGAATATGTTTTATTACTACTGGTTAATAAAGAAGCTGCTTTGGCCTATGGCAAGACAGGATAGAGCCAGGGAGAAATCCAAGCAGAAATACAGGAGAAGAAGGGCAGTCTTCAGCCAGCAGGAGCTGCTGAAGGAACAAGATGGCAGAGCACCAGTAAGCCAGGCAAGCCATGGGTCACGTGATGATACAAAGATTAATAGAAAAGGGTTGACTTAAATATAAGAGCTAGTTAATAATAAGCCTGAGCCATCAGCCAAACATTTATAATAAATATAAGCCTCTGAGTGATTATATGGAAACAGCTATGGGACAAGGGGGCAGGCAGAGAAAAGCCTCAGTTTACACCTACCTTTCCAGATCCTTCAATGCAGCTAGTCTCCTCACCATCAAGTTCTATGAGCGTACTATTGTGTTTGCTAAGTCCTTCTGCTTTCTTTTTCCATGCTTAACTCTTTATTCCTTCACTATCAGTTTCAACTTCCTTCTCCAGGGGAAGGCCCATTTTGGAAATTATTAGATGATTACATGATTATTACATTGTTACATGATGCTTGAAGCTCATGCACCTTTTATTCAGAAGAATAAACCACTAGACTAGTGAGTTATGAGATCATCAGGTTGTGCTATTTTTTTGTCTTTTTAACTATATTACACAATCCTGCAGTCTATGAAAAATGAGAACACAGCTTTTGTTTCTTTTCTTTTTATTCTAAAAAAATTATAGCACAGTGGATGTGTTTGATGGACATTCAATCAGGTTTTACTCCTATTTTTATGACTGGTATTTCCTAGATCCAGTAAGGAATCACTTTACACACAGGTCACTGTGTTTTTATCTCTGTAAAATGGAGTGTTATTAATTCCCATTTCTACTGACATATATTCCTTAGTAAGTACTTATTCAGCTAAGCACAGTCACAGATTGACTTGAGGATTCCTCAAATATTCGCTGACTTGGTCATTTCCACTCTTACGTATAAACCCAACAGAAGTATATGCAAATGCCTCCTCTCAGAAGATATGTCTTAGCAGTCTTAATAGACAAATTCAGAAAGCAATACCCTTGTGGGAAAAGTAGAATGAGTAAAGAAATTGTGGATGTTTATGCAAAATTTTTGAAATACGATCTACAATGAAAGTGAATGCCATACTGAGGTGGGGAAAACCTACAGGAAGGTCACAAATATGATGTTTAGTGAGAGGAATCAGATACAAATAATACACATTTTCAGTCATATGAATTTAAAAGATATGGAAAAATCAAGAAAATAGGCATCATTAATTTTAGGTAGGAAAGGAAGATCCATAGGTGGGTAAAGTAGTTAAATGAGAATGTTCACTACAATAAAAAATACAGTGTACTAAATACTACTTATCAAGCTGTTAATTTATATATATATATATATATATATATATATATATATATACTAATTTATAATTTTATATATAAATATGTATCTGTTATGGTTTATGGAAGTGTTTATTATATGACTTTAGGTAATCCAAAGTCCTTATATAATATGTAAATAAGTTAAAATTAATTGTGTAGAGTGTGTCAGTGTACTCAAAAACATGTTTGAGGATAAACCTTAAATATAAAACGTGAAGTTTCAAACTTGCAGACTGATGCTCATGGAAGAGTGAATGGTCTCATTCTTTTATTTATTTTGAATGATTTAGATTTGGTTTTATTGTCTTATTTTAGATGGTCGTTGATGTGTTAATTGTGTTAACATATGCACATTCTCCAACTGTTAAAGGTGTACACCATAATTTCATTGTCTTATAGCCAGATACCGGCTAACTCCAAAATGATAGCTAATAGAAAATAAATACTTTTCTTTAAAATAGTGTCTTTTAAATAGTGTCTAAATACAGACACTAGAACAGATACTTTAAAAAAAGTTTTTTATTCTTCAATGAGCATACAAAGTATCAAACATCATTTGAAAATATATTCTCTCTTTCCTCTTCTCCTCCATCCCTCTCCTTCCTTGTACAATTTAGCCCCACTATTGTTCAGATCACTCATATTTAGTTTCTTCCCATCTGTTTACTTCACTCTTCTTTGCTCTCATGTTTTCATGTCCTACATCCCTCCTCTCTTTCTCTCTCTCTTTCTCTCTGCATGTTTCTCTCAGTCTGTTACCTCATCAAATAATTTTTCCCACATCCCTCAATTTTCCAATACATTTCACAATTTCATTTCTTTTTCTTTACTGGAGGATAAAACTCTGTTGCATTAGTAACCACATTTTTATTATCCAATCATCTGTTGTTGAACACCTTGCCTAATTCAATTTCCTTTCTATTGTGAATATAGTATTGATAAACAAGGATGTACACATTTTTTTTTTTGTGGTAGGATATAGAGCCCTCTGGATACATAGCAGGAGTTGTAGAGCTGGGTCACATGGGTACCAAACAGTATCTTGTCTACGTGCACAAACCCCACAAATAGTGGACCTATTATTTTGATCATCTTTAAATGCAGACAGTAAACTTGAAAGATTTAACATCTTGAGGAAGGAGATGAATAATTAATCAATAGAGCAAGAATCTGATAGAAAATCCAGATCAAGGACTCTAGCCCTTCCATCTTCACTTTTAATTTACTTCTATATACAAACTATAAATAAAATCACTAATATTTTAATATCCAAAATTAACTTAAAAGTTTTAATAATTATATTTATTACAGACCTTCTAGAAGTCTCTGAGTTATAGGCTCTTGTGTTAGAAGTATTTACACAGCAGACTATATATGACAATATAACAGAAGTAAACTGATATAACATCTTCAGTTTGATGCACTCATGTAAATTTGGTCAGAATCAGGTAGATAAAGCTTAAACTATCCTCTAGGAATATAGGCAAAGGAATAAAACAAGCCCCATATTATTCTCAAAGTGAAACAGGATTTTTCTTGCTAATACTACTAAATTTTAAAAATACATTTTTAAAAGTTACAATGAAATATATGAATAGTGATGAAATGTAATTTAAAAATTTGCATATTTCTATAGCCTGTTACAGAATTAATAGCCTTATATTCATAGAAAATGCTTTAAGTCTATAAATGTTCTCATTATACAAAATTTAATACACTTCTTCCAGATAGTATTTATAAATATACATTTGAAATATATAAAATATAAAAAGTGAATAAACTCTCCTTAATAATTTTACAACAAAAGCAAACTATTTAAAGGTTTAAGGCAACCTACAAGTGCATTTGAAATGTATGAGCAGAAGCATTGAAAAATGGTGCCTCTCAACCCTGTTGAGATGACAAAGTAGTTCTTATCTTTGAGAACATTCTAAAATAAATTAAAATGGTTTTGTAAATTATCATAGTAAGAAGTACTTTATAGCTGCTTGCATTAAAAATAAATACAAATTTATATTAGAAAGCAAAAACTGCCAGTACTGGCAGCACAGTGATCAGTTTTATAGTAATACAAAAATAATAGTAGCTGACTCATCTGGGGACCTTTTGTCCCAACGAAAGGGGGAAAAAATGAAACAACACAACAACCCCAAACAGCCCCACTGTGTTGAAGTAGTTACAGTCAACACCCTGCAGTCACTGAAGGGAATAACAGTTAATGTGACTTTAAGAAGTAAAATTCTATGTTTTGGCTTTCCTCTGATTTTCTACTGATCTAAGCCATGAAGCCCCTATCAGTTTAATGCATAATCAACAAACACGCTAAATATCAGTGCTGTGGATATCATTCTATATAAATAAAACACTGATGGCCAGTGACCAGGCAGGAAGTAGGTTGCCAGGCAGGAAGTAGGTGGGACAAGGAGAGAGGAGAATTCTGGGAATCGGAAGGCTGAGGGGAGAGACACTGCCAGCCTCAGCCATGATCAGCAGCATGTGAAGACGCCGGTAAGCCACCAGCCACGTGGCAAGGTATAGATGTATGGAAATGGATTAATTTAAGCTATAAGAACAGTTAGCAAGAAGCCTGCCACGGCCATACAGTTTATAAGTGATACAAGCGTCTGAGTGATTATTTTATAAGTGGATTGTGGGACTGCGGGGCTTGGGGAACCTGGAGAGAAGCCCTCCAGCAACAAATGGCGCCCAACGGCTCGAGTTTCCACCTTAAACCTGAGAATATTCAATAACCAATTCTAAACAGAGCCAAAACCAGGTTCCTGCTTCTTGTCTCATATGAGCAGCTAGACGCCGCAAAACGCGGGTTTGAACACTGGCGGGTTCCTGGCATGTGCATTTGACCGGCAGTATGGCGGCAATGAGGGGTCTGCCAGAGGCACATTATGCTGTGTAGTAGATTTAGTCTTTACTAGTATTTTTTAAAAAAGAAGGTTTCTGGGCTACATGCTGCTTTGATAAAAGCTTAGACCCACTATTTCTGAGACTTGATGACTCCCAGAGCTGGCGAAAAACGTACCACTGCCATGTTTGGAAGCTGAAGTGGGCGGAGCCAGCAGCCACAGTGCTGTTTCAGGCTTAGAAGGATGCAGTTTAAAGCAATAGGCTCACAAAAAGACTGATTCATATAACATCGTTTACAATGTGTGTAAAATATACGTAGGCTTGAAAGATACAAAAAAATTAATGTAAAAAGCCACGTAAAGATGAATATTACACAGACAATCTGGATTGTGTTGTCTTTGGGATTTTTAACTACAAAAAAACATTTGATCAAAAAAGATGTTGAATTAAACCAATATGTATATTTTAAAGGTAACTTGACTTCAAAATTTGGATTTAAGGATATGTTGCTTTGGAAAAGAGGTTCTGCTTTTGTTTCCACAGAAAGCCAGAGGCTATGGATTTGTTCCATATTAAGATACATCAGGTTTGACCAGCCAAGACCCCCTGAAAGATATCAGATGACACCATGGCCCAGATGATCCAACATCCAGAACGGTTTCAAGGCAACTGGCTCCCACAATACAGCCTCAAGGACTACCCCATAGGCCTAAAATTTTCTTTTGCATCCCCATAAGATACAGCGCCCCCCTCCAGCAGGAAGTAGTAAGAGATGCTATGCCCAAATTCCCAAATATACCAAGCTGGCTTTAGAGGTGGAATTGGCTCACTCCCCCTCTAAACCCAGACATATTGCTTAAAAAAAATGGTTAAGAGATTCTTGTGTCCCAAATCATAAGAGCCCTCTGGTGTGGGACAGAGAAAAACCAATATTTTTATTTAAAACAGGTTGATTATAAATGTGATCTCTTTCTAAAAAAGAAAAAAGGGATATGATTAGATATATAGGAGGATATGGAGATGATAAGATAAAAGGGTAGATTAATGAACCTACTTTTAAAGAAAAACTTGTTTAAAATGTTTTACATTGGTATAGATTTTAGTTTATGTTTAAAATGTTTTACATTGGTATAAATTTTAGTTTATTGATACAAACTTGAAGTTAATTTTGTTATACTGTATATATATATTTCTATTCTTGTTTGAGGTATTATGTTTATGTAACTCATTTAAAATTGTAATGGATAATTAAAAATAGATTAATAATTAGTCATCTATGATAATCATATTTGTAGCCATGTTAGTTGCCTTCTAGGTATACATAGATATATTTCAGATAGACAGGTAATCTTCAAACACTTCATAGACCTAGAGAATATAGCATTTAAATAACTTAAAATTCTGTTGATGTGAGACACAATTGCTCCTGGCTGCACCAATTGATCCCGAGAGAATGTTGGGCTTCTAAGACATTTCCATTTGGAAGTTTGTCTTTTTGGCACAAAATGGCCTACTGGGCAAAGAACTGCCCTTGCCTTGATGGCTGACAATACAAATATAATGCTGTCCTTTCTGGACAAGCGGGACACAAGGAAAGCGACCACTGTACTCTGCCAAGACAGGGTAAGATGGTCTTTCAGAAATCCTGCTTCTGAAAATGGTCTGTCAGATACTCTAGGCCTGTAGCCAATTTCAATGCACCAACAATGCTGAGAAACATTAGGTGACTGTCCAGGCTGCCAGCTGTCTTGGTCTACTTTTGCAAGATTCCCGAAAGTTGCTTGCATCCATCTACCATTTCTCAGGTACCATTATGTTCCTTCTCAGGTCTTTGATGTGGTTGAAAACTAGATAGTTGTAATTTCCTCAGTTATGATAAAAGATAATTTAGATATAAAACCTTAAACTCACAAACATAAGATAGATAGGACATCTTCTTTAGTATTGTAACTGTAATTCTTGCTCGATAATTGTTTTGTTATATGTAATTTTACCATGTTAAAGTTAAAACCTTACTTTTTTAAAAAAAAAGAAGAAAAGGGGAAGTGCTGTGGATATCATTCTATATAAATAAAACACTGATGGCCAGTGACCAGGCAGGAAGTAGGTTGCCAGGCAGGAAGTAGGTAGGACAAGGAGAGAGAAGAATTCTGGGAAGCAGAAATGGATTAATTTAAGCTATAAGAACAGTTAGCAAGAAGCCTGCCACGGCCATACAGTTTGTAAGCAATATAAGTCTCTGTGTTTACTTGGTTGGGTCTGAGCGGCTGTGGGACTGGCGGGTGACAAAGATTTGTCCTGACTGTGGGCAAGGCAGGAAAACTCTAGCTACATATCAGCATATTTTTGTTATAGTCTCTAAGAGCTAAAGTGGCCTCATTATGACTACATGACTATCTCTTTGCAGTATATATTTCTTTATGTCCTAGGTTTCTTGTGTGAGTGTGCATTTCTCTCTCTCTCTCTCTCTCTCTCTCTCTCTCTCTCTCTCTCTCTCTCTCTCTCTCTCTGTGTGTGTGTGTGTGTGTGTATGTGTGTGTGTGTGCGCACACAACTGTAAGTCCACATGTATGCATGTACGTATGGAAGCCAGGGGTCAATGTCAGGTGTTTTCACTTCCCCAGAGCTGGCATTAAAAGGTGGTGCATGCCTTTAATCACAGCACTCGGGAGGCAGAGGCAGGGGGATCGTTGTGAGACCGAGGCCAGCCTGGTCTCCAAAGCGAGTTCCAGGAAAGGCACAAAGCTACACACAGAAACCCTGTCTTGAAAAAAGAAAAAAAAAGTGTGTTTCAGCTCCCATTCCCTCCATCCATTGCCCACTCCTCATCCCCAGTTTACTCATAAAGATCTCATCTATTTCACCTTCTCAGAGCGATCCAAGATTCCCAGGGGAGGAGTTTGGACCTGCCTCTACTGAATATACAAGATTCTGCTGACTCCCCATGGTAGGCCTTACCTTTCTGTAGGAGGGAATGGGGGTTAGATGAGGTGGGGGAAGGCTGGAAGAGCAGGATGTGGAAAGAGGGGGATCTGTGATTGGTATGTAAAATGAATAAAACATTTCTTAGTACAATAAAGGAAAAAAGGTATGTTTCACCACGTATAGCCTCTGTCACACAGTCCTAAGCTCACAGAGGAAGCCTTGCCATTTCCACTATAATAGACTCTAGACCTCTGAAAACATGAGCTAAAATATCCCTTTCCTCTCTCTCTCTCTCTCTCTTTCTCTCTCTCTCTCTCTCTCTCTCTCTCTCTCTCTCTCTCTCTTCCTCTCTCTCTCTCTCTCTCTCTCTCTCTCTCTCTCTCTCTCTCTCTCTTCCTCTCTTTGTTTGTTTTTGAGACAGGATTTCTCTGTGTAGTTTTGGTGCCTATCCTGGATCTCGCTCTGTAGACCAGGCCAGCCTCGAACTCACAGAGATCTGCCTGGCTCTGCCTCCTGAATGCTGGAATTAAAGGCGTGTGTCACCACTGCCTGGCTGCTCTTTTTATTTAAGTATATTTCTGGTATGGTTGTGTATCAGGCAGAATGTTACTCAGAATCTCACTTTGACAAAAAAAAAATTCAATTAAATTATTTATAGTTTCCTGTAATTCTCTTACCCCAAAAGTGATAATGTTTGCTTGTTAGTAAATAAATGGTAAGTACCATGAGTTAAGTGAGCAAAATAAAAGCTTTGAGGATTCCTTGAAAGCAAATAGCAATCTCTGGATAGAAGGACTAATTAGTTATCGCTCTCCTTGGTAGCTGTCCATTTTTCCTACTGTAAATAGTTTTCTATAAATACATAGTCTTGCTATTTGAACCAGGATCTGTTCTCAACCCTCACACAAAAGTTCTTATCACTGACTTACTTCACTGAAAGAATTTATAGTAAGGAGAGAAGCTACATACTTTTCTTTCTTCTGTCATTTAGTTTCCAATAAAAGCTCAAGTTTTTTTTTCTTTTTTTGTGTATATGTGTATGTAAGTTGGGGTAGGAGTGTTAGCAGAGAATTCTTAAAGAGATGCAATCTGACTGCTCTTGTTACATCATTGTACACAATCAGTCTGCTGGAGTTTTTATAGGGGGTTTGTTTTTGGGTTGTTTGTTTGCTTGTTGTTTTTAAGACAGGGTTTCTCTGTGTAGTTTTGGTGCCTGTCCTGGATCTCACTCTATAGACCAGGCCGGTCTTGAACTCACAGAGATCCACTTGGCTCTGCCTCCTGAGTGCTGGGATTAAAGGCGTGCGCCACTACTGTCCACTGTCTGGCTAGAGTTGGTTTTAATAGGGCAATCTTAGCCCTTATTGCTCTTATGTAGAGAACTCTGAACAATTCTTGGTCTTGCCTGTACACCTTTACCCATGCTTTGTTTCCCCCCTTGTCTAGGCCTTGGGATTATTATTCTTCCCATCTATTTCTCATTCATTTGATGGCTCTTGGGCAATGGAAGTTGCTCTTCTGGAAGATGACCAGGAATATGGTTCTCCTAACTGACCCATAGCCAATGATTAACTAGTATAAGAATACAAAGGCACAGTCGCATCCCTAAAGACTGGAGCAAGGAATTCCATTATGTAGTTTGCACTACTTAGCTGGAGTCTTTTCTCTGCCCTGCTTGGTCCCAGAGCAGCTTATATAAAAATCACTCAGAGGCTTAATATTAATTACAAACTGTCTGGCCTATGGCTCAGGCTTATTTTTAGCTAGTTATTACATCTTAAAGTAACTCATTTCTATTAATCTACGTATTACCATGTGTGCAGGGCAAAGTTACCAGTACTTTCACATTTTGCTTCTTGGGTAGCTAGCTGACTTTGCTTCACTCCATCCTTCCACTTCCCAGCATTCTTAATTTGGTCGTCCTACCTACACTTCCTGTCTGGCTACTGGCCAATCAGCATTTTATTAAACCAATTTGAGTCACAAATTTTTACAGTGTACAAGAGAATTATTCCACAGCAGCACTATCCCACTTTTGTGGGTTCAGAATGATACAAATGGATCCACACCCTTAGTCTTTCTCTGGAGAGTTCTCTCATAATGAGGATTAGCACTATCATCTCATGCTTCACTTTCATGGATTCTGACTGAAACAACACCCAAATTCTATTTGCTTGCTTTGATGCAAAAACTAAGGTCTCTTTGCCATGGCTAACTGATCTCTCAGAAGAAATAACTTTCTTTCTCTCTGAAGTCTGATCATTCCTTAGAATTTTATTAGAACCCACCATGAATTATGCCTATTAGTAATGTGGTTTTATACTCACTGGGGTGGATATTTCTTGAGCCAGGAAATAGTTGATATGATGTACCTCCTGTCTACCTTTTAGACTTCTTCCTAAACATTTCAATCTTTTGGCTTTTGTCTCTTCTCCTACCTCTTTTGTCTTCTTTTTAAGTTTCTAGAAGACTTTCTTAACTTTGGATCTCTGATTTTGCCATTCCCTATGCTGAGAATTCTTTTTCATCTCTTTCTTACAACATTTAATCCTACTTAAGGTCTATCCTGAAAATCATTTCCCACAAATTTGACTTCTCTACCACTCAGACCTACTTGTTCGTGTAGCACTGTTTTCTGTTGCACTCTTTTTTATTGCAGGTTATGGTGTGGCTCCAGGATCACAAGGGAAGTGGCACAACCAAATTCAATTTATTATCTCACAGTTCTGGAGCCTTGTGGTCTGAAATCATGATGTTGGCAAGGTTGTCTGGAGGCTCAAGAGACGATCCTTTTTGTTTATCCAGCTTCTAGTGCCAGTTGACTATTCTTTATATTCATTGACTGATATACACACTACTGGCTTTAGAGCATGTTTTCATGTGTTGTTCCTTGTCGTCTGTCATTTCTGTGTTCATGTTTCCCCTTTAGAAGGCAAAGAGTCATTATGGATTTGGATGCACCTTGAATAGATGGGATTGAGTTCAGTGCAGCTTCTTTGAGTGAAAAAAAAAAATCTAGTAGGGATGGATGTAGCACAGGTTCTGAAAGGTCATGAACTTTTGGGGCAAAATCATTTATCCTAGTATGTTTTCATAGTGTTACTATGTTTGTGGAAAGTTTTCTCTTTCTTCCTTGTTGATTATCTTTGGGGATGTCCCTATTTCAATTGTGTCCCTTGAGAACCAGACACAGTAGATAGTCAATAAATATTGCTTGAATGGATGATGGGGTACATTTTTTTTCACACACCAATTAAAAATTCTTGGAAGAAAAAAAATCTTCCTACTAGATAACTTATGGTAGGTGATAACACAGTGTCTTCATAATGACAGTCCTTTGTAGGCATGGCCTTGTTCTACCTTCCTTTAAGAAGGGGGATGGGAGCAACTTCAATTATAATATTCTGAAATTTAAATAATGCTTATAATGTGTTTGTTGTCTTGTTAAATGTTATTTTTAAAGTGGACCATTATTTAGCATTCAAAACTTTTTGTATAATTAAAATATAGATGAAAAAAATATGCATGCAGATATCCCTAAGTATTTGCCCAAGACTGATTCGAGTATATTTCTAGAGATAACAAAATCCAAAGATGACGAAGTCCATATACAAAATGGCTTATAGTATTTGTATATAAATGCATTGCAAAACTCTCTATACATTAAATTGTGTTTATACTACTTACATCAAATACAATTCAATTCGTTCTGTGTAAAGGGCTGTTATACTGTATTCCTGAAGGTACCCGCTATGTACAGATGAAATTTTGGTTTTGCAATATTTTTGATCTCCAGTTGATTGAGATGCCAATGCTGAACTTTCAAATATGGAGAATCGTCAGTCTATAGCAGGTTGTATATAATAATTTTATTTAGTTAGTAAAGTTGAGACTAGAACACCACCTGGTGTTGGCAGTCTAATAGCAAAATGAGGTTTCAATTGTCTCTAATCATCTTAGTCTACTCTGAGTTACACAACTTTTTATTTGTGAAACAAAAAGTCTTTTTCCTCTTTGATTCAGAGAATGATTTCATAAATAGGCATGGGCTGTAATTTGCAACAACAATGAACCACATTCAGGAGCTCAGTGGAGCTGATACTAATGAGAAAGAAAGTAAACAAACAGAAGTATTTGCTTATAAATTATGTCTCATTTTAATTTTAATTAGTCTCATAGCACTTAATGTGTGGTATACTGGTACCTAAGTTTTATTTTAAGTTTTGAAAACAATGGTAACCACAGTGGACATAGGAAGCCAGTGCTTATCCTGGAATTATTCTGAATAGACTGTATGACTTCTTTCACAGTTCTCAGGAGAGACATTATAGAGGTATGTTTTAGTACCTTGGGCTGATGTTAGAGATGTACAGCTCTAGAACTGGGGGTATAGCTGGGGGACACTGGTAAGTTGCGTAGTTCATCTGGAAGTTTTAAGAAAGCATACATAATAATGATGCACACCTCAAGTTCTTCTGGTGAGTTAATGAGTTGCTATGGGCAAAAGTATTGGAAATATAGTACCAGATCAGTGATTGCAGGAAGCATGTAGGTACTTAGGCTCACAGACAGCACTAGGGAACCAGGAATGTTAAACATCCAGGGTTGTGTCTTCACGAGGAGAGATGTGTAACTTGTTTTTCACCCAGAAGTCTGCATTATCTGTATAGCCAGGCACACCAGCTCCCCCAGACTCATGTTTTTCTCGGTTACTTTATGGCATTATGCTCTGGAAGACCCTTATCAGTAGCATTGTTTGCCTTGATCTTGCTATCAGGATGCCACATGTACATTATAAGAGTTTCAATGTAATCATGTCTTAAGCCTTGTTGTAAATAAAGGATTTAGTTAATAAGTACCAGGGACTTTTTTTTTTTTTAAATCAAGTGTACTGTGCTTAACTATTCTATTCCTAAAATAAACTACAGGGTGTCAGACTCTCAAAGTCTGAACCAACACCTGCTACTGAGTTGTGTTAAACCAGACTTCCTTCTTGCCTCTTGCAGATCCACTCTGCTGGTCATAGTGTCTGCACACACCCCCGCCCATAAGTGATCAGAACTGTAGGAGAAACTACCTCATCCTGTATCATATCAATGATAACATATAAAGCTGGATGTTTTCCTTCTGAAAGAACAGAAAATCTTTTATTTGAAGCCAGGGTAGTTTTAAATGTTCACTTGGATAAATCAACACTTTTTTAGATCTTCTTTTGCTTACAATTGATTCCTTTATTTATAACTAATTGTGTTCATTTTTCTGTTCTTGATGGAGATGATTCCAGACCTTGGGTCTCTGTTTAGCCCTTGTTGAACTATGGTTTTGCTTGGCTGATAACAAGAAAGGACAACTTGTAGCTAGAGTTTTCCTGCCTTGCCCACAGTCAGGACAAATCTTTGTCACCCGCCAGTCCCACAGCCGCTCAGACCCAACCAAGTAAACACAGAGACTTATATTGGTTACAAACTGTATGGCCGTGGCAGGCTTCTTGCTAACTGTTCTTACAGCTTAAATTAATCCATTTCCATAAATCTATACCTTGCCACGTGGCTGGTGGCTTACCGGCATCTTCACATGCTGCTGGTCATGGCGGCAGCTGGCAGTGTCTCTGCCTCAGCCTTCTGCTTCTCAGAATTCTCCTCTCTCCTTGTCCCACCTACTTCCTGCCTGGCCACTGGCCAATCAGTGTTTTATTTATTGACCAATCAGAGAAATTTGACATACAGACCATCCCACAGCAACAACTGGCATACCTTTTGACACACAACTATCAGAAATGTGAAGTTTATGGAAAGACTGATTACAATGCAGAAAACAACTGACTTTGGGCTGCCCAGCCACAATGGATACATCTACAGTACAATTCCTTCACCTGAGGCTCAGGGCACATCCCAGAAGAGGGAACACAAAGACTGTAAGAGCCAGGGGACCCTAAAAAAACTGTGATGAAAGTTTGTCTCCTAGAAATGACAGGGAAACTCCAACCATGATCCCTCAACAATGTGGTTGCCTGAACAAGACCTGAACAAGGACAGAAACAAAAGACATACTCATGTGGAAAAAAAAATTTCTAAAGGTTCCAAACTAGACAAAGAACTACAGGCAACCAAGAAAAGCTGAAAACAGATAAAATGGTCTTCCCCAGGCACAAACCCAGTAGTGTTCAGAAACACTAAATGGACCGAGGAGGTTTTACATATATGGAAGAAAAATGATATAATTTTATTTTAATTAAAAAAGACTACAAAGTAATAAGTATCTCAGATTTATGAGATTGACTATGTGCATCAATGAGATACCAAATGACAACTTCAGAACAGAAGAAACTGTTACAATTCAACATGCATGTCCTGAATAGATGTGGATATAAGATAAATCCTATATAAAATAATATGTTTAGAAAGAATATTCACTTTTTAAAAGATCTCTCCCCACCATTTTCCCCCTAAGTCAGATTTAAGCTACAATGTATCTTGATCAAAATGGCACAGGATGTAACTTATATCCTATAATCTTACATAGAGTTTGCAGGCTGATAGCCTAGGTCCTCAATGGCATTATTCTTAGATCTCATAACTACTGAGCAAGTCACATGGGAACTCAGAAGAAATATTATTAGTTCTGTTTCCTCCATCTGTATCTAGCCTAAAGGTTGACTACATTTGAATATTTTAGCATAATATTAAATTGGCACAAATCACTTTGATTGGAAGTTTTACTATCCTGGCTGCTATTATTTACTTCTAACAGTTTTCCCTCTTAGTTACACTCTTTAAAACTACAAAGATGCAGAAGACTTTCATCCTACACTATAAAGTAGCAGCATAGTCATTTTTAATCTTTTTCTTCATCCTTTTACTCTCTCTCTGTGTGTGTGTGTGTGTGTGTGTGTCTGTCTGTCTGTCTGTCTGTCTGTGCATGCAAATGCATATAGGTCATGCATATGGATGGAGGCCAAAGGAGAACACTGGGCATCTGCCTTTATGCCTGTCTTTTTCATTTCCTTGAGCTTGATGATTTTGACTTGGCTGGTGGCCCCAAACCTCCATGATCCCACACTCTCCTCTTCCACTCCCTATGCCAGCACCGAGCGTATAAGCATATCTGGATTGTTATGTGGGTGCCAAGGATCCGAACTCAGGTCTGAAGAACTTATGGACTCTTAGAGTGCACAGTGCCTTTGCTGAAGGGCTATGGTTGTTGTTACTAGCTGGTCTCTTGCAGTTTAGTTTTTTTTGTTTGTTTGTTTTTTTGTTTTTTTTAAGAATGTTAAGGAATTTTCAGACACATGTGGTTCTATAAAAAAGGCACACAACTTTGTCATATGCAAGCCCATTACAGGCCATCAATTATTATCTTCTCATAAAAATGAAGATGATCTTGAGCCTGACTCACACTGGTCATGTTAAGCATACCAGCAGGTGTTATTTGAATCATTGGAAATGTCCTAGCATCTACAACAAAATTGTTATCTTGCAAACTATTATGGCTTCTTTATTGAACATGTGTGATTCCTATAAGATAACCACAAATTCTAGATCCCTAAATTTATAACTAGAGAGAAACTATCTCAACAAAAGTTTGGTCCACAGTCTATAGTATATTGAGAGTAATCAGAGTGTATGTACACTATACAATTCTGTTTTTACTATGATGCTATGTTTCTGCATTCACTGTGATATAAATGCATTTTAATATTAGTGATCATTACTTTTCTAGGGATTGTGTCCAAGTATTCATGCTATTCATATGCTCTGCCAGTGAGCTATATCACCAAACCAATTAATGTTATTAGTTGCTGAAAGCAAATGAATTTTTTTTCTTGTGACTTATTTAGTGAAATTCTGGATAAGCTGTAGGTTCACATTTATGGGCATCAGATCTCAGCTCTATTAATTAATCTCCCTAAATCTCTGCTATCAAATCAACAAAATTTTTGGAATTAAATGATTGCTTGAGAAAAAAAAATAATGTGGTATACATGTTTTCCCTCTTTGTTTTTTATACTTCCATATAAGCATTCTTCTATCATTCATATGTAGATTTTTAATAGTTTCTTTCTAACTGGTAGAAATGTCTAATGTATCTTAATTTAGACTTAATTTGTTTTAAGTTCCAAAAAAATAATTTTAAAAAGATGTCTTAGCTGATTGATGTACTGCTTTTTCATCATTTTTTTTGTCTTCTGTTTTATCCAGTAACTCTTTTGAGATGCTTTGAGATGTATTTTCTTTTATTTTTTTTGCTATGCCACGGATCAAATCCAAGTCAGCTCTATACATTTAGCCCCATCACTGTACAATATCCCTCCACCTAAAAATTGCATTTAACTAAGGATCATATTTCTATGTAGAAACACTTCTACTGGAGAAATAATAGCAGAAAAAGAAGTATGTTATTTTTTGAATTCCTCAATTATAAAGCCAGTAAGATTAATGTTCTCCTAGAGATAGAATGTCTAAGCAATTTGTCAATAAACTTTATTTTTTACAAAAAATATCAGAGCACTGAAATATTTCTCTTTCTAAGCACCTGTCAAAAGTCAATGGAGAAAAGGGAGGATATAAAAACAGATGGTTGGTTCCTATTTATATTCTTAATGACTTTGATGGGTTGCTAAAACTATCCTCCACATATTAAAGATTGACAGAGATGAAAGTTCCAGATGATAACACATGGAAGGCCTATAGAACAAAGATAAAATTCCTTTTGTAGACATTCTGCCTTTTTAAGACATACTGCCCTGCCTTTTTAAGACCTGTAGCCCATGGGTCATCATTAAACACTGGGTATAGCTTTTGTTTTCTTCTGTTTGAGAAAGGTGGAGTGAGGAATGGTGGCTTCCAAACATGCTATATTACTTACTGAGATGGAGTGGTGAATTTTGCTGATGGAAGAAGGCAAATATAGCAACACTCACTGTAAGGATCTGTGCTGTGTTTTATAAATCATTCTTAGTTGTCTTTTTTATTATTATGGGGAAAAGGAGTTTTCAGAGAACTCATGTACTGGTCAATATATTTATTATATGAGCACCAAAAATTATCAGCAGCAAGCAAGAGTATGAATAGTAGGAATAAAACTACTCCATTGCTCTTATAGTTCTCTCAAACACAAAATATAAATTGATGTAGTCTGTTAAGTTTTAAGGGCTGAGATGCATTTTTTAGATAAGAATACAAACAAAAGGAAGGTTAAATGTTTGCTTCAAGGTCACCCAGATAGTCAGATGCTGAATTGGGAACAGAATTACTATATTTCATTTTTGGTCTAGTGTTCTGTTTTCACTACATTGCCTCTTAGAACACATAAACTGACATCTCTCTGGATGAATCCAAAGCCGATAAGAACAATCCAAAGCCGATAAGAACAATCCCAAGAAATGGTTTTCAAATGTGTAACAATCATTAGCCGATGAGAATATTGGCAAGCCTCAATCCTTTTCTGTTTAAACATTTAGAAGAGGATTTTCACCACATTGAACTAATAGAAATCAGATTTTAGTTCATAGGACTGTGATTTCATTTATGTTTCTGAAAGCATGATGAGCTTTGCACAAAACAATTTCCATCTTTTAAGTCTTGCTAATCCATTTTAAGCTAGGCCTGAGTTACACATCATCTCAACTGCTGTGATCACATACAGACTTCCTCTGCTAATCTCTTCAAAGGGGATTTTCCTTTGCCTGGGAGGACTGCACAGCATGGGAGTGGCAGAATCTAGTGCACTACCTGGTTCATTTATAATTTAGCTGTTATTCTAAGACTATAGCAAGGAAGGCCTCATTGAAACTATCCCCAGCTCTTTGCTGGCTGCCTGAGTTCTCTCTGTAGTGTTTTAATAACTGATGAAGTTGAGTGTGCTGTTCTTACAGTAAGGATTAACTGAGATGCACATCAGATACTAGCAAAAGAAACAGATAGTGCCTTGATAGTAGACACATTGAGTTTCCTGGGTTTCTCTTGGCTGTTTGTTGATTGGTAAGCTACTAAAAACATAATTCTCTTTTGTGTTTCTAAATTCTAGTTCTTTTCAGTAAGAAGAAAGATTTATACGATTTGAAGAGCAACAGAGCATTCAATTCCATTTTAGATCAAGCATTTGAAACTTAACTATGTTGAGCTTCTAGCAAGTACTTACTAGATGTCATTATGAATAAGTTGAAGTACTTAAGAATAACATAAACATAATTTTCTTTAGCAATTTTACAGAAATCTACAACTGAAAGAAGTTTGCAAACCATAGCTTGACATTTTCATCTTAAAACAAACCACCTACACATTCGCATACATTCCAGGAAAAACAAAGAGATCTGTTTCTTCCATAAGTTGAAGGATATTAATGAAAAACCTTACTTGCCTGTAAAAAATGCAAAAATTCTGCAGCTACGTGACCAAATCCAACATTTCAACAGATTTATTTTTGTCGTCTTAGATGTTACAACTTCGTAAAACATGACTTTTACTCTTATGAATCCTTGGAGTCCCTTCTGTTTATGTGGTAACTCAGAGGAGCACGTCGCCATTACCAAACTGATCACATAGGCCTTTGTTGGTAGTCAGTATAGGGTTCTATTCTTAATTCCCTGCCTCTGCTAAAAAAAGAAGTACAAACTCATGGAAGAATCTTTCTTCAGTTACAAACATCACACACTGCTACTTCTTCTGACTTCTTCATTTTATTTTACTTTATTTATTTGTTATTCTCAAGTTTATTATAAAAGTAGATGTATTCACACTATAAGAAAAGAGTTAAAAACTATCAAAATATACAACATAATACTAGAACAGGGAATCATTTATATGAGGAAACTAGAAAAACATTTATTTAGTTCTTACACTAGATATAAAATACTTATTTTTCCCTTTTAGTGAAAATAGATTTTTTTCCTCACATAATATATCCTCATTACAGTTTCTCCCCCGTCCTTCCAGGTCTTTCACACCCCAGCCCATCCCAGCCCCTATCTGGATCCACTACCTTTCTGTCTCTCTTTAGGAAACAAATAGGCTTCTAAAGGGTGACAATAAAATATAATTAGAGAAAACAAAAACTGCCACATCAAAATTTGACAAGAAAACAAAAAACCAGAAAGCAAAGACATTGCATAAAAGTCAGTGACCCACCACTTTGCACACTCAGGCATCCCATAAGAACACTAAACTGGAAGCCATAATATATGTACAGAGGACCTGCTGCAGACCTGTGCAGGCCCTCCACAGGCTGCCCCAGTCTCTGTAAATTCATATATGAGCTTTTCTCATGCTGAGTTAGAGGATCTTGTTTTCTTGTTGTCCTCTCTCCCCTCTGGTTCTTACAATCTTCCTGCCTCCTCTTCCAGTATTCCCTGCACCCTGAGGGAAGGGATTAAATAGAGCCATTCCACTTAGGGCTGAGTGTCCCACTCTCTGTACATTATCTGGCTGTGTGTTTCTGTATTTATTCCAATTTGCTGCAGGAGGAAGCTTCTCTGAAAATGACTAAGCACAGTGCTGCTCTATGAGTATAGCAGAGTGTCATGAGTCATTTTATTACTATTATTAGTAGTATTAGTATTAGTATTATTAGTATTATCATTTAGACTAGTAATATTTGGTTCTACCCTAGGTGCCTGGGCTATCTGGTATTTGTTTCTTGGTCATCCAAGCAGTGCCAGGTATGGGTTCCATCTGGTGGAGCAGGCTTTAAGTTAAATTAATAAGTGATTGGTTACTCATACAATCTTTGTACCACCACTGCTCTAGCATGTCTTGCTGTTTAGACACCACTGTATAGGAAAGGGTTTGTGGCTGGCTTGGTGTTTATGCTTCTCTTTTGGTAGCCAGATGCTAGAACATAGGGCTGAAGGCTCTGTGTCGGCACCAGCTTGATTTCTCCATATTCAGTGAGTTGTGTGGGTGTTTTTGTCACCAATGGGGCCTTGCTGTCAGTCTGAGGAGAGAAACCTATAGTCTTGGTAACAGCCTGGTTTGTTTGAGGATTCCCAAGGAACCCCTTTGGCCAACAACTCAATTAGAGACAACCCAATCCTGAGGCTGGAAATCTCATTTGGTGACAAGAGATGGCCAGTTGAGATGCTATCTCCTCTATTATTTGCTGATTTCAATGAGATTACTTTGTATATGTGTATATTTTAGGAAGCTTCTACTGTATTAAGTTTGCAAATTCCCCTCAAATGGCTCTTAATTTTACCTGTATCTCCCTGTCTTCCCCCCCTCGTCCTCTTTTCCCTCCTAGTTCCCACTTAATCTTTCTGTCTAGTCCCCCTATTTTATTTCCCTTTCCTAAGGAGATCTATATGTAATCCCTAATCCCTTACTCTATACCTAACCTTTGCTATTCTACTGACTTTAGCTTATCAGTGACTTAAGAACTTATATCCACATATAAATGAATACATATCATATTTGTCTTTCTGAGTCTGGGATACATTACACAGGATAATTTTTCTAGTTCCATCAATTTACCTGAAAATTTCATGGTGTCACTCTTTTTAACAGTTGTGTAATACTCCATTGTATAAATGTACCACTTTTTTCCCACTCTCTTGTTGAGGAATATCCAAGTTGTTTCTAATTTCTGGCTATTATGAATAACACAATAATGAACACAATTAAGCAAATGTCTCTATAGTAATATGTTGGATCCTTTGGGTGTATTCCCAGGAGTGGTATAACTGGATCTTAAGGAAGATTGATTCTCATCTTCCTGAGAAACTACCACACTGATTTTCACAGTGACTGTATGAATTCCCTGATGACTAAGGATGTTAAAATTTGGTTTTTTTTCAGTCATTTGCTTTTCCTTTATTGAGAATTTCATTTAGATTTTTGTGCCACAATTTTTAATGGGTTATTTGTTTTCTTATCTAGTGTTTTTATTTCTTTATTTTGGATATTAGTCCTGTATTGGATGTGAAGTTGTTAAAAATCTTTTTGCATTCTGTAGTTGCTGCTTTGTCTGATTGACAGTGCTCTTGCCTTACAGAAGCTTCTCAGTTTTAGGAAGTCCCATTTATTAGTTGTCAATCTTAGTGCCTGTGCTATTGGTATTCTGTTCAGAAACTACACTCCTGTGCCAATAAGTTCAAGGCTATTTCCAGTTTCTCTTCTCTCGGGTTCAGTGTATGTGGCTTTATACTGACGTATTTGATTCATTTGGAGTTGAGTTTTGTTTGGATTCTCCTATATGACATCCAGTTTGATAGCCTCAAACAACTTCAAGTGTCTTGGAGTTACTTTAACCCAGGAAATGAAAGATTTGTGTGATTAAAAACTTCAAGTCAGTTAAGGAAGAATTGTAGAAGATTTCAGTAGGTGAAAAGATCTCCCATGCTCATGAATTGATAGGATTAATATAATCAAAAATGGCCATCCCACCAAAAGCAATTACAGATTCATTGCAGTCACTACCAAAATTCCACCAAAACTCTTCCCAGATCTTGAAAAAAATAATTTTCAGTTTCATATGGAAACACATAGACAAACACATACAAACACAGAACCAGGATATCTAAAACACTCTTGAAGGAGGTATCACTATCCATGATTTCAAGTTGTACTACAAAACTCTAGTAATAAAACATTATGATATTGGCACACAGAACAGACATGTTGATCAATGGAATCAAATTGAACATATAGTCATATATATGTATATATATATATCCACACACTGATGGACACCTGATGTTTTATAAAGAAACCAGAAACACACACTAGAAAAAAGGACATTTTCTTCCTTAAATAAAATTAAGCAGAAAATGTTTTAGCAAGGTGGAAAAGTTCATATAAAAATGAAGATTAACCAAAGATATATACATTTTTTTTCTTACTATATATTTTTTAACATAGAGCACTGGCTCAATAAATACATTTGAATGAAAAGCAGAGAGGACGAAGATCCTTGGTTGTTACAGCTAGTAAGGGCTGTATGCACAAAAGCTGTTTCCTTCCTTCCTTCCTTTCTTCCTTTATGCCTGCCTCCACCCCTCCCTCCCTCCCTCCCTCCTACTTCCCTCCTTTCTCTCCTTCCTTCCTTTTTTCCTTGGGATAGAAATGTAAAATAACAATTATTTCATTTTATATTCATAATTTATCCTATTCATTACCAGATTTTCAGAAACTGAATAGACACACAGAAATGTAGCTTGTCTTTTTTCCTACACACCTGGAAACCAATTGCACCAAACACCAAGTTTTCTATAAGCCCTTGGGCTTTCCAGACTACAGAAGGAAAACCCAGAATTGTAGTGCAAGTCTCAGCCAAGCACTGCTTGTAGTACTGAGCTCTTGCGTTTGAGTGGAAGAGGATAGTAATATGCTCTGAAGTCCTTTCTGATCCAGCCGAGTTTTGGCTTTAGGATGTGAATGAGTCTAAGAGAGACTTGGACTAAGAAAGACTTGGTTCCTAGGAAGTGTGACAGTGATTTTCCTTTGATCTGTTCCCTTTGCTGTCTACATGGACCACCTATTTACAGGAAGTTTAGCATTCTTAATACCCTCTGTTTTAAACTCTTACAGTATACATTTGTGTGTGTGTGCGTGCGTGCGTATGTGTGTGTGTGCTGGAAGAAAATCTTTTGACAAAATCATAGTGTTTCTGGCCTATTCCCCACGAATATGGTTGTGGAACAGCATGGTAACTTAGTTAAGCTATATCATAAGAGAAAAACCAAGTGACAGTAGGAAAGTGGCCTGTGTTTAATCTCACTTATTAGTTCAATAACATAATTATCTGGAGAAAGAAAAACAACCTATTGATTTTTATTACTTTTCTCTTGCAGTGGCCTTTACATCTGTAATCTACATGCTAAGCTCAATTAGTATGCAGAGTATCAGAAAGAGTTCTGATGAAGGGCTCTATATTTATTTCACACGGTGTTCATCATGTTATACACAAGTGCAGAGAATTAAAAGAATGGTTTCTAGTTGATTTTCATGCTTCCATTATTTAATGGTCTCCAATGCTCTAGTAGATCATGTTTATATGTGTATGTGTTTGTGTATATGTGTATATGTATGTAGGTGTGTGTATCTGTGTCTGTGTATATGTGTATCTGTGTGTATGTGTATGTATATATATGTGTGTGTCTATGTATGACTATAAATGAAATTATAATAAAGGTCTACGTCAGATAGTTCTGTGCTGACTCTATACCAACCTATAGCTTTTCTTTTTTTTTTCTTTAAGTGCAAGGTAATATGATTAGCCAAGAGCATTGAGTTTGATTAAAATGTCACCTTTTAAAAATTTATGGTCATCTTTTCTCCTTCCCAAATGTGAATTACTCTGAATTTAATTCAACCTTCAAAAAAAAGGTAAAGGCATTTATTCACTGACGACAGGAAACTGTAGTCACCAATGGACTCAGTAATTTCTATTCTCTTACTTATAATGCCCTCTTTTCCTTATAAATAGTCCATAAAAATTGTACTCCCAAATGATTGTGTTTCAATTTAAATGATTGTGTTTGTATTTAAAAACAAAACAATAATATTGGTGAAATTATTAAGGCCACTCCACATAGTTAAAAGGGAGGTTTATTTAGTGGTATAACTTACAAATGAAGGGATAGGTAGGTTGCAGGGTCTGGGAAAGATGTAGCACCATCTGGAGGTGTTCTCTGGAGAACTCTGCTCGGCCTACCTCCAGCTTCCAGGGTCCAGGAACCAAGAGAGCCAGCGCATCCGGATCTTGGGTCTTCAGGGTCCTCTCTTGGCCCTGCCATGTAGGTGTGATAGTTACCGAAGCCTCAATGAGGGTTGGCACTTCCAGACCAAAGCTGGAATGGCTACCCACTACACTGTACATTTATCTTCTGATTTGTAAAGATGAGTGAGTGTCTTAGTGTTTTTATTGCTGTAAAGAGACACCATAACCATGGCTGCTTTTGTGAAGGAAAATATTTAATTGGGGCAGGCTTACAGTTCAGAGGTTTAGTCCATTATCATCACGGTGGGAAGCATGACAGTAGGCAGGGAGACATGATGCTGGATAAATAGCTTATAGTTCTACATCCAGATCCTCAGGCAGCAAGAAGAGAGAGTAACACTGGTCCTGGCTTTAGCTTCTGAATCCTCAAAACCCATCCTCTGTGACACTTCCTCCAACAAAGCCACACCTTAAATAATGCCATTCTCTATGAGTCTTTGAGAGACATTTTCATTCAAATCACCACGAGTGAATATTCTACTCAATATGACATTAAAGTCTGGGTTCTGATAGCTGTAAAACTTGCAACATAAAGTAGAGGTCTGTGAGAATTTTGGTTGCTGAACCCATGTTTCATTCTTTCTTAAATCTTTGGTCTTTGCCACGAATGATTGCAAGCCTTCTCAAAGGAGGTGATACACATCCCAGCTCCTGCCTGTGTGTTATACCATAGAAGTTCTTGATATACTTGGAATGTAGTGATATGAAAGTGGACAGTTCTGAGCACAAGTCATAAATATTGTTGCATATCTAGGGCTTCTGTCCAGTCAGATATGAAGATAACTCTAGAGGAAACAGTTACTCTGGAGCAGACTTGGGTGAAAAAAAAATCATGGAGCCCAGATGGACTTTGTAGTCACTTAATGATCTCTCATTCTAAATCTACCAACCAACAGATCTACAGATGTGTGGTGAATAGTTGCTAATGCTGACCATCAGAATTCTGTAGCAGAACTTGCACAATAATAATTGATTGGTATAAACAAGGCAGAAAAAGAATATTCAGAATCAAATAACACTTCCCACATATATCTCCTTTATTGTTCATCAAGAATAAAAATATATGTTACTGACCTTTAGAATTAAAATATCCAATAATTTAGAAGACTTTAATAAATATTAGGGGTTTGCCTCTAAACCTGGCTATTTGGGTTACTGAAACAGTCATTTTTTAAAAAAGAATATACTCTTGAGATACTAGTTATTTGCATGATGACTTTTTTTAAATTTAATGTATTAACTCCATAATTTTCTGAAGCATGCTATATAATACAAGGGTTTCATTTGAAGGTACCAGAATCTATTCTTACTTAAGCATCAGGTGGTTCTTCAAGGTCCTTGAATAATTGTTAGAAACATTGGAAAAACCAAATATACAAACAATTCCAAATTTCCAAGAAGATTCAAACCCTCATTGCAATATGGTACCACTGCTGCCCCATGGCAAAATCTGGAACCCTTTAGCATGAATTTAACTTCCTTTCTTTGAATACACTTCTTACTAGTGTGTCCAGTCCATAATCTACAGAGCTTGAAGGACGTCAGGCTAGAACATTTACCATGGGTAAGACACTGGCTTAGGCACTGGACAAACAGCAAATAGAGCAGTGACTCTTGTCCTCATGAGTTTTGCTTACTCTGTTCCTGTGCAGCACTGACTCAATGAAGCTCCTATGTTCCATTGTGCTTCAAGGTGATGCAGTGCCTACAAAAAAAAAAAAAAAAAAAAAAAAAAAAAACAGGGAAGAAATGAGTAAGCGATACGCAGGTGCAAAATATCTGGTTGTAATATAATGATGGTCAAGCAAAGTGTCTGTTTGAAACTTGAAATGGAGTGCAGTCCCAGAGGAGATAACGAGATGAGCTATGAAGACATGAGGATGGACTGCAATGACAAGGTCCAGGTGAAAGGAGGAGCCCGACCTCTAGGTCCTTGGAAGTAGAAGACAGCCAACTTGACTCTTAATGGAACAGCAAGCAGGTAAGTATGAAATGAAAAACAAAAACAAAAACAAAACAAAACAAAAGAAACGAACAAGGTTGAGAATACAACACAAAGAAACAGAGGACCGAATTGTACAGCTTGGGTAGGATTTGGTCTTTGGCCTTAAGTGATACAGAAAACTTTTGCAACATCTTACAGCTGGAATATTTGGACCAATATTTCCCACTTCTACAACGAATCAATGTGAAATACCATCATACAGAATTAACTATTTTAAAGTGACTATGTCAGTGATGTGTGGTACATTCATAGGTTGAACAATTTCACCTGTATCAAAGACTAAAATATTTTCATTATACCAAAAGAATACTCCATCTCAAATAACTAATCATTTCCATTTCATTTCCCTGGAACAACTCACATTAACCAATGCCAATCTGTTGTCTATTTGTATGGGTTGAAGGACTCTGGGTTATGTCACTTAACAACCATTCAGCATTTGATATTTTGTATGTAAGTTTGTCACTAAACATCATATTTCAAAGTATGTGCCAGTGCTTCATTCCTTTTATTCATGACTACCATAGATGACATGGTTGTACACAACATGTTTTTCACATGGCAGTGGAGAGTGGCACTTTACTTTACAATGCACTACATATTTGCACTATGTGTGCACATAAATTTGTTTGAGCAAGTTTTCAAATCTTTAGGCTTGCACCTAAGTGTGGGATTGCTGGTTTGTTTGATAGTTCTATATTTATCTCTGAAGACCCACTTACCTCCTGCCCATAGTATATGATTCCTATCATCAACTTATTTTCATTTTTTCCAACTCCTCTTCTTGTCTACCATTTTGTTATAGCCATTCTAATAAGTGGGGAGTGGTATTTTATTTTATTGTAACTTTTTTCTAAAAAATAACATTCTCTGGCTACTATACCAAGAATAGATTTTAAGAGGATTTGAGTAGAGCACTGGTATGTGGAAGCATTTGGATGCTTTTCAGAAGTAAGTTTTTGTTGCTGTTGTTGTTGTTAGAATGGAGAATGAATGTTCATTGTTTGTTAGAGATTTATTATTGCACAAAGTGAAAACTCATGAGTATAGAGTGAAAGATTTTTAGGACCCAGGGGGTGTGCACTTTTGAAAGGGATTGTGGGAGCATCTATCCCATTCTTTCTTCCCTGTTTCCTTGCCTTGAGGTGGTCAGTTTTATTCCTTACATACTCCCTGTCTTGCTATCCAAGAAGCCAATGAGAAGCCTGGAAGCAGTGTGTATGCTTCATTGATCATGGACTGAACCTTCTAAATCCAGTAGCGAAAATAAACCTTTTCTCTCTTATTTTTAAAAAGGTTTATTTATTATTATTATTTAAGTGTATGGGTATTTTGCTTGCATTTATTATGTCGGTGCACAATATGCATGCCTGGTGTCCATAGAAGTCAGAAAAGGGTATCTGATGCACTAGAACTAAAGTCATGGACAGTTGTTAACGACTATGTCAAAACTGAGATTTGAACACTGGTCCTCTGGAAAAGCATCTATTGGTTTTAATTAGTTAAGCATCTGCCCATCCCTTTTCTTTGTATTCTAACTTTCGGCGGTATTTCTTAGGGTGATAGAAAGCTGGTAAGCACAGATTTATACACCAATGCTTGTATAGTATTACATGAATTCTCATTACCTTTTGATTGATGGATGTTCCTGCAGAATTGTAGTTTTCAAATACTTCTAGCCCAGGTGCACACCGTAAAATGGTTTTTAGGGGTCTAAAGAAACCCTTAATAAAAATCTCATGGGAAAGTGATCTCTGACTTGGTAAAGGCCATAGACTGAGGATATTTCATAGATACCTGCTACAGTTATGGATCTCAGAAAGCAATATAACATTTTATGGTTATGTGTCAGATACATATTGTGAGTTAATTTCCATTTGCTAATAATAATCTCCGGCCTTACATGTAGTTTTGTGATGTGCAAATCCAATTTATGCATTGTGAAGAATATTAGTGCAGAAAACACAAACATTGCTGGTTGGAAGACAAGTAGCCATCTGTGATGAACAGCCACCTGCCCCAATTTAGATATATTTAAAAAATTATGAAATGGGGATACATTTTTGCATATTTACCTATAAATATTTGTTAAAATGCAAATGAAAGAATGCAGTCAAAATCAAAAATGAAAATAAAAATCATGAAAAATTTTTTGTGTGTATTCTAAATCTCAAGTGGGAATATATAAAGTGGGAATAGAAAAGATGGAGTGGATGAGGCTACTAAGAGCTCTACCTGTTTGGAATTGTTTGTGCAGCAGAAATTAGAAAATTTGAGGAATTTGGGGTTTGGGGCTCATTTTACTGAATCAGTCATCAAGACTTTCCTGACTTACCAATCTATCCTAAGAAAGAAATTGTGTGTTAAATATACATGCACAAATGTATATTTATTCTTAAATGTGGCCAGTTCAATTCATGCTGTTTCTTACAGGGCACCAGGCACATGGAAAGGTCTATGGAAAATTCATAGAATTTAATTAGGCTTGGCATTTAGGACAGAGACCTTGATCAGAGAGTTACTAAGTACAATTTGAAGAATGATGAACTCCTGAGGGAAAGAAGGATCCTAGTGTTTCTTACAAATGTTTGGAACAAAGGGAATGATACAATGAGAAATCCATTTCCACAGCACTGATAGCCTCAGAGAGGAGAACCCTGAGAATCTTTTGTTCATTTTCCAACACATTTAATGTCAGAAAAGTAAACTAATGTATTCAGACATTACTCTTGATCAACATTGTTTCAGACCCCATCTACCCAAATGTGAAACAGTTATCCACATAGGATATTGGGCATTTGAAGAGTGGGTAGGGCCACATGAAGAAGGATAATAACTTTTGATATTTATGTTACATCAAGAATGTGATAAATATATTAAGTATTATCTTTCTTTTTTTTAATGAAAGCCCCAGAGAAATCCATGCTCTATGTATGGTTCTCATTATATTTCTAGTATGCTTCACTTACACAGAAATGGGCAAAGACCCTGTTCTAGAATGGGAGAGATGGCTGAATGGTTAAAAGTGTTGGTTATTTTTGAGAGGACCTGGGTTTGATTTCCAACACCCACACGGTCTGGAACTGTCAGACCTGTCTCTGAAACTGTCAGAACTGGAACTGTAACAACTATCTCTAACTCCAGCACATTTTACTCCCCTATGGACTCCTTGGGCTCTTTACACATGTGCATGTCAGTCCGGATTCACAAAAGTTACAGAATTTATAGTATGAACCAATGTCTTCACACACACACACACACACACACACACACACACACACACACACACACACACATGTGCACACGCATATATATATGGGGCTTTATTAGAATGACTTACAGGTTGAGGTCCAATTAATCCAGCAATGGTTGCCTATGAACAAAAGGTCTAAGAATCCAGTAGGTGTTCAGTTTATGAGGCTGAATGTCTCAGGTTGTCTTCAGTATATACTAGGCTCTGAAAGTAGTAGGTCCTAATGTCAGTAAAATAAATGGATTTGTTAGTAAGGATAGGCAAGGAAAGAGCTAGATTTCCTTCTTCCTTGTCCTTTATATATGCTTCAAGCAGAAGATGTGGCCCAGATTAGAGGTGGATCTTCCCACCTCAAAAAATCTGGATTAGAAGTGAATCTTCCTACTTCAAATGATTTAATTAAGCAAAAATCCCTCACAGATATGCCCTGCCAGTTTTAGAATCTAGGTAATTCAAAATATAGTCAAGTTGATAGCCAAAAGGCTGTCACAAGTTTCATAGATATATAATCAGACAAAAACACCCATGCACATAAAAGAAGATTGATAGCAGACTTTTTTTTTTTTTTAAAGAAAAATGGGTAGAGGCAGGATGCTTAAGAAATGTGACTATTTCATTAGCCATGATGCTTCTTAGCTAGTCAGGAGACTGAGTCAGAAAGATTGCACAATTGGGGCCAGGTGGCTTCATGTGGTGACTTGAATGAAAATGGCCCAGATATGCCAATAGAGAGTGGAACTATTAGGAAGTGTGGCCTTGTTGGAATAGATGTGGCTTGTTGTAGGAAGTGTGTCACTGGAGAAGCTCAAGCCAGGGCTAGTGGCTCACTTTCTCTTTCTGCTGCCTGCTGATCCAGATGTAGAATTCTTAGCCTCTTCTCCACCACCATATCTGCCTGTATGTCACCATGCTTCCCACCACAATGACAATTAACTAAACCTCTAAACTCTAAGCCACCCCCAATTAAATATTTTCGTTTTTAAGAATTGCCATGGTCATGATGTCTCTTCACAGTAATAAAACCCTAACTAAGATACTAGGTAATTCAGAAGTACTCTTTACCAATGTTTTTTTTTTTTTTTTGGTTTTTTTTTTTTTGGTTTTTTTTTTTTTTTTTTTGGTTTTTTCGAGACAGGGTTTCTCTGTGTAGCTTTGCGCCTTTCCTGGAGCTCACTTGGTAGCCCAGGCTGGCCTCGAACTCACAGAGATCCGCCTGGCTCTGCCTCCCGAGTGCTGGGATTAAAGGCATGCGCCACCACGCCCGGCTTTACCAATGTTTTTTTAAAGGCCAGGCACATCACATTAGTCCTTGCTTTGCCTTTAAACTTATTATTTTTAAAAAGGAAGAAAGGAAGGAAATTTAAACAAAGAATCATGAAATACGGAGTAAAAGTTGACTGAGTGAAAGCAAACATAAGGTACTTTATGTAGAAGCCTATCAGACCTACTTAAGGAGCAATAAGATGTACTCAAGCTATGAAACAGAGACATTCAAAAGAGGGTGGTAGAGGACTGAGGTCAGGCAGGAGAAAGAACAGGAGGTTTGAGGGATCATGAGGGATCATGCAGACTCAGTCATTAGCTTTGCATGAAAAGGGTCCACTGAGAGATTTTCAGAAGAGGTGTAGCACAATTTGATAAGTACTGTATGTGGATTGTCTAGACTGGTGTTTTTTAGAACAGTAGAGATAGAAGAGAGGAGGTAGTTGGTAGCTGTGGTAATCTAGTCATGATATGGAGGTGAGTATGCTCAAAGATTGGTAGTATAGATACTAGGAAAGGGTTATAGTCAAATGGTGTGAACACATGAATATGTAGAAATATACTTGCAACCTTTTGGTTTAAGACAAACTAGGGAGATCTGAGGTTCCTAGCAAATTTTCCTGGCAAAATAATATGGAATTTATTTCTTGGCTTGCTTACACACAGATTTGAGCTCAATTCTCTCTCTCTCTCTCTCTCTCTCTCTTTTTTTTTCAATGCCAGCTTTGAGTTATTTATATGTCACTTAAACAAGCTTAAGCCTTCCCCTGGAAAACAATTATCCTTTGGAGTCAAGAGCTTTGCATATTTGATTATCAAAAATGCATTTCCCTTTCAGTATCTTTCTGGAAATTCTATTTTCTACTAAACCTCAGATGGATGATAATAATAAATGTTTGTTCAGCAGCAGCTGGTCCCAGATTGTTATCCTGTCACCAACATATTTCATTTATTCATCTTCATTTTTTAAAGTCTCTTTGGTAGTCTTTCCTCTAAAACATATATGCGAATTAAAACTGTGTGCTTCTTAATCTGTTCACTTGCAAGTTTCTCTCCCAAAATTAAGTACAGTTATATTTGTACAGAAGCCTTCCCATGGTGTGTGCCATTACTTATTTAAATAAAGACTTAAGGAATGAAGAAAAGATATCCTAACACACACAACACCATGATCAATACTAAGGCCCCTTGTTTAATGTTGATTTTTTCTGTAGTGAAATATTACTTTCAAAACAATTAAATTGTGTTACAGTTAAATGGGGTAAAGGAAGGCTAGAATGAAGAACCCCTCCAACAAAGCACATTGCATCATCAGGGCCCTTATGGTTTCCTCTTTGAAGACTTGGACCAGTGTGTTTTGTTTATACTCCTTCCAACTGATGGAGACTTCTGACATGTATTCATATTAGATAGCTGTTTTGAGTCAGGGTTAAAACAAAATATCCAAACAGAGGACATGTATTCTCATGCCTATATAAGATGCAGATTATTAATTCATCTATATTTATCTAATCATAGTATAAGTTACTCAGTTGTTTAAATCCTCTAGGAAATATCACCAAAAGTAAACTATAAATAAAGTCTATGAGAGCTTTTCCTAACTTGGAATGCTTGCCTTCAAAAGCACAATTGAGCATTTGGTAAGGTCTTTGGTGGCAGATCTTCATTCTGATCTCAGCTGTTTGATTTTGTAACTTTGGAACCTTGATCAATATACTCAATATTTCTAAATCTTGGTTTCCTTAATTAGAAGGAAAGAAAATTTTGCCTTAGAGTGTGATATGGGTCTAAAGGAAAACACTGTGTGTATTGGCTTCCAATTGCTACTAAGTGATTATCACAATCTTAACTCTTCTTCTACTACTGTATAGTTGGCAGGTCATAAGTACAGAAGTGCCTCATTTGGGCTAAAATAGAAGGTGTTAGTGCTGGCATGCCTCAAATTTTGAAGATTTATTTGCTTGCTTGTTTATTATGTGTGTATGTGTCTATGCATATCTAGGGGTACATGTACCAAAGTGCTTGTTCTAGTGCTTGTGAGTGGAGCCCGGAAGATAGTATGGGAATGTTGGCCTCTAACACTCTCTGTCTATCGCTTTGAAGCAAGGTCTCTTTCTGAGCGAGGGGTTCACATTTTCTTAGATACTCTAGAAGCCAGCAAGACCCAGAGATTTTTTGGTTTGTTTGTTTGTTTCTTCCTCTCTTAGAACCGTGGTTACAGCCACTTTTGCAAACACATGGCTTGGTATTAGGGGGCTGTGGTCTGAGTTCTGGTCTTTATAATTCCAGAGTTTTTAATTTTTTGTGGGTATGAATGTTTTGGTGAATATATGCCTGTGCAATATGTATTTGCCTTGTGTTTACAAAGGGCAGAAGAGGGAAAATTATCCTTTTTTTGTGATGTCTTCTTCCATTTCTGCTTAGCTTCCAAAATTACACTGGGTTATGTCATGGTTAGATTTTTTTTTGTTATTGTTGTCAACTTATATAAGCCAGAGATATCTGAAAAGAGGGAACCATGGTTGAGAAAATGCTTTCACAAGATTGGCTTATAATAGTCAAACTTTTTGGACATCTCCTTGATTAGTAATTGATGTTGGAAGACCCTGCCCATTGTTGGTGATGTCAACCCTGGGCCGGTATTTCTAAGTTGTAAAAGAAAGCAGGCTGAGAAAGCCATGGGGAAGAAGCCAGTGAGCGACACTCCTCTGTGGCATTAATTTGTTGCTCAAATCTTAAAAGGTCTTATTAATAGAAAACCTGGAGCCAAATACTGGGGTGAAAACTGAAAGATCAGAGAAGCAGAGCAAGCCAGCCACTAGTTCTTTCCTCTATGAAATCCTCAGTCTAAGGAGAGTGAGTTTTTATTTCCTCATGCCTTATATACCTTTCTGTGTCCTATCATATTACTTCCTGGGATTAAAGGCCTGTGTCACCACTGCCTAGTTCTGTTTCTCTCATGTAACCCAGTGTTGCCTTGAACTCACAGAGATCCAGATGGATCTCTGTCTCCCAAGTGATAGGATTAAAGGGGTGTGCCACCAGAGCCTGACCTCTATGTCTGATTTATTGGCTGGCTCTGTCCTCTGACCCCCTAGATAAGCTTTATTGGGATATACAATATATCACCACATTACTTCTTGCCTATAAATTCCTCCCTTTAGTTACTGACCTGACTTCCCTGGATGATGGACTACAAATTGCAATATGAAATAAGCCCTTTCCTCCCCACATTGCTTTTGGTCAAGGTGTTTATCACAGAAATAGAAACCCCAAGATATCTCATCTGAATAATGTAGGATCCTGCTGTTTTGGGAGGTATTAGAATGTTTTAATGATAATATCTGAAACCAAAGACTACATATCAGCAAGGGAGTGTGAATTTTTCCATATTTTCTGGGACCTGAGTGGATTAATGATTAGCCAGCTTTCTGTTCTCAGTTGAGGGCTGTTGAGTTTCAAAAGCGAGCCCTAAGTTGAGCAACCATTGGGTAAATGTGAAAGGTGATACTGGTATGGTGACAGCAATTTTAGCTCTATGCAGCAATGAATAATAGTGGGTTTTTGGAAGACCATGGGTATTTCATTCCATAGTAAAGAATATTCCAAAGAGGCCAATTGGAGAGAAGTGGGAAAGGAATGAAGCCAAGCTTTATCTATGGTGAAAGGAAGTAATGGTAATAATAGTGTTGGAATCTGCATGAATAAGTGGGTGTTTAGTGCTATTTCCAGATTGAAAACACAGCAGTGATTAGAAGTGGATGAAATAAAGTCATAACAATATATGAGGGTATCAGGAAGGGCCTGTTTTTTGTTTTTGTTGTTGTTGTTTGGTTTTTTGTTTTGTTTTGTTTTGTTTTGTTTGTTTTTGAGACAGGGTTTCTCTGTGTAGTTTTGGTGCCTCTCCTGGATCTTTCTCAGTAGACCAGGCTGGCCTCAAACTCACAGAGATCTGCCTATCTCTGCCTCCCCAGTGCTGGGATTAAAGCGTGTGCCACCGCCATCCAGTGCAAGGCCTCTATATTGCTTCACTGTTCTCTTCCTCTTACACTAGGCATGCTCAGCCTTAGGGAAAGGGATTGATATTTTGCACAGAATATATCTTTGTTGAAGAAGAGTGACTTTCCAGTGTATTATAGGATGTTTAGCATCTGGTCTCCATCGATTAGATGCCAGGAGTATCATATACCCATCCTCCGCCAATTATGTCAGTAATGTCTTAGAATATTGTCAAACACCTTTGAACAAACTCCAGCTTGAGATCAAAGTCCTAGGTTAGAGTTTCCCACATTTTGATTGTCCTAGTCCCCAAGGGCTAGTTGAAATGCAGGTTATTGCACCTCCACCATGAAGTGCCTCTTGCAAATTGGGATGTTACATGTGAATCTACATTCCTAGTAAATTCTCAGGTGATGTTGAAGCTTTCGGCATCTGGTGGTAAAAGTTAATGATGCTATGAAACACCCTAAGAGGCAAAAGTCAGGCCCTATAGCCAAAAATTATCTGGTCCCAGTTGCCAAAGGTGCCTACACTTGAGAAGCTTAAGATGAGTGAGCCTAAAGATTGAGGGAAAGTGCATACCTAAAGTCTACAAGCATTCTCTCTAGAACCGAAGCCTAGGTTTCTAGCTCAGAGACTAATAAGGTATTGAAATTGTGGCCATTCTTCTACCATAGAAAGAAAGTGCTACTATATTTTTTCCCTTGGTCTAGAAATTGTATTATTTCTAGTTTTGTCTTTCTGATAATGTCATTGACCTTCTAAATGCTTGACTCATACAGACTTCTCAGTATAATTTCTGTTGTATATAAATGTGTGTGTGTGTGTGTGTGTGTGTGTGTGTGTGTGTGTGTGTGTGGTATATGTGCATGTATGTGGGTTCACATGTGGGTGTGGGCTGAAGGCATGCATGAACTTGCTGTTTTGACTAGTTTAGTTAACCAACATGCTTTATGGATTCTCTGTTTCCAAGTCACATGCTGAGATTCTGAACTCAGATCCTCATGCATGTGTGGCAAGCACTTTACCCTCCAATCCATCTCTTCAGCTCCTTAGCATAATTTTTAATATTCGTGAATACTAATAAATGCTCTAAAATTTATCATAATGAAAAGTTAACTTTAATAAATTTGCATAAAAGATCATTAACGCCTATCTTTCCATTCCAAGTACTGGGATTAAAGATGAGTGCAAAAAATAAAACAAAAGAATCACTGTCACCGTAGAGCAAAAAGTATATTTTTGGTAATACAAATATTTGAGAGAAGTTAACTTGCCTGTGGGTCATTTGTTTGAAAGAGTGAAAACTAAAAATAATAGGGAAAAAGAATTTACATACACTCTCTATCATTATGACTCCTCAAAGCTTTTAGATACAAATGAAGAACCTCATTTGTTTTTTTTTTTTTGTTTGTTTGTTTTTTGGTTTTTCTAGACAGAGTTTCTCTCTGTTGCTTTGTGCCTTTCCTGGAACTCACTCTGTAGCCCAGGCTGGCCTTGAACTCACAGAGATCTGCTTGGCTCTGCCTCTTGAGTACTGGGATTAAAGGTGTGCACCACCACCACCACCACCCGGCAGAACCTCAATTTTTTAATTTGATAATGTATTACAAGGTACTGTTCTTTAAAAATCTAATATTTCTATTTTAGTAAGTAGGATGACTTCTAGGATTAACTGATTATTTTCAGTTCCATTTATTTATTTCTCAGAAATCTGACATTAGCAATTGAAGATATAATAATTGATTTAAGCTTTCTACTTTCCCATGCTATGTAATAAAACTGGCTAAAATCAACAGATGAGTTTCATTTGAAATTATTTACTCAACAAAGACTCCATATTGATATTAAGATATAATAAAGCCAGCCATTTCTCTTTTTGTGCTTATTTCAGCTGATGATTTTTTATAATAACCATCATAATACAATCACATTAAAATTACATATTATTATTTTTTCAGGCAGATGGTAGATATCTTTTTTTGAGAGTAGACAATGAGCTAGTTAATAGTGTCCAAATAAGAACAAGAGACTGAACTAGTTGGTGGTGACACACACCTTTAATCCCAGCTCTCAGTGAGGCAGAGGCAGGTGGATCTCTGTGAGTCCCAGGCCAGCCTGGTCCATAAAGCAAGTTCCAGGACAGCCAACACTCCATAGTGAGAACCTGACTTAGAAAACAAATAAACAACAAACCCAAGAACAAGAGAATGCAAGACAGCTAGGAGAGAGGGTAAGAAGCATAAAGGAGGTGGGGGTGGTTTAGTGGTTCTAAATTTCTAATTAGAGAGCTTTAAGGGAATACACTTCAATAAATTCATTGTTATGAATTTAATTAAAGTTACTAAGTATTAATTTCACCCCGTAGAAAATGTCATCCTTTGGTTGTTTGTAGATAAACTAAAATGAAGTGATTATGTATCCAGTGTCATCTAGGTTCTCTGGATAAATAACATTAAATAAGTCTTTGATTTATTAACTACAGAATGAAAAGATTTTAAAAACATAGTGAATTATACAAATAGTGTTTCATGTATACATTATCTTCAATTAATTTCTGGTTTATGGACTAATAATGGCTAATATTTCTAAAATCCTAAAATTTCAATATCAAAAGAAAAAAATAAAATCTAGCATTCTCAGAGGCAAAATAGAAATAATAAAATACCTTAAATATTCCATTTTAAACATGACATTTAATTGTATACTATTCTTTTTGCAAATAAGATGGTAAATATCTGAAGGCAAGTTGGAAAGGGCTTTATCTAAATTTATTGAAAACCAATAACTCAATTGAATACAACCTAGTCCTGTTGCTGGAAGCCTTTCCTCGCTACAAGAGATGGCCAGTTTTGAATCTGTATTCCCCAATTGCTAGGAGTCCTCATTAAGATTTAGAAGCCAGTACAGAGGTCCACAGCTAAGAACTGGACTGAGCACCTGGACTCTAGTTGAGAAAAAAGGAGGAGAGATTATAGGAGCAAGGGGGTGGTGTGGGGCAAGATCATGGTGGGGAAACCCACAGAGACACCTGACCCAAGCTAGTGAGAGCTCATGGACTCAGGACTGACAGCTGAGGAATCTGCATGGGACTGAACTAGGCCCTCTGAATGTGGGCAACAATTGGGCCCCTGGCAGTGGGACCATGATTTATCCCTAGTGTATGAACTGGCTTTTTGGAGCCCATTCCCTATGAAGGATACCATACTTAGTTTTGACACAGCAGGGAGGGGCTTGGTCCTTCCTCAACTTGATATGCCAGATTTTGTTGACTCCCAATGGGAGGCCTTACTCTCTCTGAGGAGTGGATAGGAGGTGGAGTGGTGAGGTGGTGGGGTGGTGGGGTGGTGGGGTGGTGGGGTGGTGGGGGAGAACTGGAAGAGGGAAACGAGGTGGAACTGTGGTTTGTATGTTAAAATGAAAAAAAAAACTTTAAAAAGAAAAACAAGATCACTTTCATTGACTCTAAAAGTTACCACTGTGCTAGGTTCCCCCCACCAGATATCCCACCAGTTTCAGCTGTCTCTCCCTGCACTCTGTACCTCCACCCCATATTACCCCCAACCTGATCCCCTGCTCCCATTCCTACCTGCCCCTTGTCAGTCCATAGAATCTCTTCTATTCCCCCCTCCCAGGGAGATCCCTACATCTTCCTTAGACCATCCTCCTTCTATACCTAAATTTCTAGGTCTATGGGCTGTAGCTTGGTTATCATTTACTTAATGGCTAATATCCCCTTATAAATGAATACATACCATGTTTGTCTTTCTGGATCTGGGTTACCTCACTTAGATATTTTTTTTCTAGTTCCATTAATGTGCCTGCAAATTTCATGATGTCATTTTTTAACACTTAAGTAATAGTCCTTTGTATAAATTTACCACATTTTCTTTACTCATTTTTAAGTTGAGGGACATCTAGGTTGTTTAAAGTTCCTGTTAGTTATGGATAAACCTGCAATGAACATGGTTGTACAAATGTCCTTGTAGTAGGATGGCACATCCTTTGGGTATATGCCCAAGAGTGGAATAGCTGGTGTAGCTGGAACTTGAAGTAGATAGATTCTCAACTTTCTGAAGAACCACCATATTGATTTCCATAGTAGCTGAACAAATTTGCACACCCACCAGCAATAGAGGAGTGTTTGCCTTGCTCCACATCCTCACCAGAATGAACTGTCACTTGTATTATTGATAATAGCCATTTTGACACATGTAGTTGAAATCTCAGAGTTGTTTTGATTTGCATTTCCCTGATGGCTAAGAACACTGAACATTGCTTTGAGTGTTTCATAGCCATTTGAGATTCCTCTATTGAGAATTCTTTGTTTAGATCTGTCCTCTACTTTTTAATTACATTATTATTTGTTATTATTACTTTGGTAACTAGTTTCATGGAAATCCACAAACAACCCTGGATGCTGCTAAGACAAAAGGGTGTTCTCTGCAAACAGACACAGAGAGGCCATTTCCCACCACAATACCCAAAGAACTCATTGAATATGGAGAAGTTGAGTGGGTTCCTACATGGAGCCTTCACCCATATGTTCTAGTCTTTTTGATGCAGGAAGGTATGCTGAAGGTTACTAAAAGAAATATGTGGACACCAACCCAGCCACAAACCCTTTGACCTACAATCTGCCCTGCCTACATAATATGCTAGGGCAAAAGCATCACTGAACTTGTAGGAGTATCCATTCAATGTCTTAACTGACCTAAGGTGCACTACACAAGAAGAAACCTACACTCAACAATGCTTGGGTAATCAAGAACCAGAGACTAGATAGCCCAAGGACTTAGGGTAAAACCAAACACTTCTAGTCTAAAAAAATCAATAAAATGATTCCTAACATTATTCTGCTACATTCATAGACCAATGCCTTATTTAGTCATCATTAGAGGAGCTTTCATTGGCAGCAAATTGGAACAAATGCAGAGACACACCACCAGAGATTATGTTATTTTGGAGGTCTCCTTCAAATCATTCCCCTTAGAGCTCGGAATCTTGAGGAAAAGAAGGTAGAAATAGTGTAAGAGCCAGAGGGGATAGAGGACACCAGAAGAACGAGGTCCTTTGAATCAACTAATCAAGACTCATAAGAGTGCACAGACACTGAAGCAGAAAGCATGGGTCCAACATGGGTCCACAGTAGTTTCTCCACGTATATAATATAGCTAATATCTTGGTACTTTTATGGGACTCCTGACTATGAGAATGAGTGGGTCTCTGACTCTTGTGCCTGCTCTTAGGACTCTTTTCCTTCTGTTGGGTTGCTATGCTTAACTACGACAGTTTTTGTTTCATCTTCTTATATTTGATTTTCTTGTGTTTGGTTATTATCTCTTAGAACCGTGTGCGTTTCTAATGAGAGATAGAAAAGGAGTAGATCCGGAGAGGTGGTGAGGAACTCAGAGAGGAGTAGAGGGAGATGAAAATGTTATCAGGATATATTGTATGAGAAAAGACCCTATTGTCAATAAGAGAAAGAATGTAAAAATCAATCAATCAATGACTAAATACAATTACTGAAAAGAGGGACAATAATAATGATAGTCACATTTCTAGACTATATATATATATATATATATATATATATATCCAAGTTAAGGAAGTACAGTCCAGAAATGCCACAAAAGATATGATTAAAATATTTTCTTGGAGTTCAGAATGACAATTAAAAAACAAATCAAAGCAAAAATATGTTTACATTCTTTTGCCATTAGCCATTAGTTGAGATAAGCTTATAGGTTGTGGTCATGGTCTTCTTTATTACATTTCCTATGATACTTTATTAATCATATGGCTTTGTCTACACTAGACTTTTCAAGTAAATGCTAACATGGTTCCATTTCATGTAAATAGTAAGGGCTTCAGTGTGCTCATGAGTTGTTCAATGAGAATGTTTAGATTAAGGGTAAGATTTATCTCCAAACACCCCTGCTACTTGAGAATGAGCCAACAGATCAGAGGATGATTGGTGTTTGAAAATTTTATGCTAAATTTATTTACTGTGTGACTTCTCGAGGAACAGGTGTCTTCTGATTCTCATCCCACCCCCGTGGGTAAAACAGAGAGGTATGCTATGTTGGCAAGAATGAATCAAATATAATTGCATTAAGACACTGATGTATATTAATCAGAATTCAGTGAGATGAATAAACAGGACCACACTGACTTTATTTAAGAAAACATGTTGGATATTGTAACAAAGGGTCTAAGCACTAGATACTGTGATTGTCTCCATCTCTATCATCTGTTAGGAACTGCCATTGATGGGCTGCTACTGCATTTTGAGACACCACTCCACTTGATTCCATTTTAACAAATTCAATAATGTGGAAGTCCAGTAGGAAGATGTGAAAATGATATGTGCACTCACAGTTAAATTTCCAAATTAGATATAGTTATTGCTGGCTTTCTTGTTTGTGAAACTGAATTTAATGTAGCTGAACCCATTATTGAAGTATGCCTGAATTGGTTGCTAAGCATTATTTTGATTATTGCATTTGAAGGTACCATAGCACAAAAGGTAATAAATAATTAAGAGGCTTGGGGGATCAAGGGGAGCCAGGTAAAAACTCAAGTGATTAGGCAGCAGCTAGTACTAAGAACACTGTGTTATGTTTTGGACTGAGGTCATCCTGGGTCAATTTCCTGTCTCTAAGAACCCACTCCAGTGAGTTGCTATTAGAAAAGGATTCAGATACATCTGAGTGCATATGATTAGCCAGTAAGTAGGCTAAAATGGAATCCAGTAAGAATCTTTTTATGTTTTACCACCATCACAATAAAAGCCAAATAATACAAACAGCCATGGGTCTTCCAGATCTGAGTATTCAAAGGATTGTAACACAGTTCACTATTTTGCTTTTATGCCTTGCCTTTTTCATGTTTAAGGCTGAAATGAGAGTAAAAAAAAATGATACCTCCAGCCAAATTTCTGATGCTATTGTTCCATGAGTGGGGCAAGAAGGCTGAGATAAAAGTATAAACCATTCTTTTCACATCTAAAGCCTGAGACCCATTTTAGTGTGAAAGATAAAACCCATGAGCCCTTCTGGCTACTGAGTATCATGCAGCGGCATTTTTTTCTTTCAATCCTTTGGCTACATAAAGAAAAAAGAGATAGAGAAAAAAGAATGACCCAAATAATATGATTACATTTCCCTTTTGATTTTATGCTTTGGAGGTCAAGGGAATGAATGAGGATATAAGTCAGTATTTGGAGTGTGCCTTGTTTCCATACCAAAAGAATTCTTTGTGGTTAGTCATGTAAGGTTGGGATAAAAAGTGGAAAGAATGATTTCAATTATGCAATTTTTTTTTCACTCTATACAAGACACAGAGGCGATTGCTTATGTGGTCAGAAGCTAAAACAGCAGAACAGATGATAATTATTTTGAACAAACAAGATCTTCTCATTCATTAGAACTTCACTTGCCTTTTCTAACACTTTCTTACAACTATGACAGCATTTCTATTTGTTCAATTGCAAAGCAAAAGGCATTTGATTTGAGTCTGAGAGACAAAATTAGAGTTGAAATGAAAGCCGTGAGAGTTAACCCTGTTACCAGGTGTAATGTGGATCAAACAATTGTTTAGCTAACTCCCCAAAGATACAAACCATTTAATTTGACAGCTTTTCTGGGGACAAGAGAGAACTTCATTGATCTATGTTTAAGTATGCTAACCTTGTTTTGGAAAATTCAGGCCAGAAACATTGAGTTTGAACTGGAAGAAAGTTAACTGCTGTTTTAATTTGAAAGGAAATTGCAAAGGTTACTGGCATCTCTTTATGGTTGTAACTAGCATGATTAGAGCAGGCCTGGCTGAGCAGGGTAGGTTATACTTTCCACATAATTAGTCCAGACATGTTTTAGAGTCACTATGGAGAAGGCAGTGTGGCTAGCTCTGCTAAACCTTGTTCTACTGTGGATATATGCATTTTATACACAATGTATGTGCTTTTGATTTCCCATAACAATGTGGTTTTTGTAATAATATTTAGTAAATAAATAGTCATCTTCTAAAGCTATGTGCTTTAGAATATAGCTTTAGCAATGTATGTACCTATTAATTTTTTCCCTGTAATAAGAAAGTTAATGGTTGGAATTGTATGTAGTTGCTATAGAAACATTCAGAAGTCTGGTTCTTTTGAAGGCGAAGCACATGATTAATCTGTTTTGTAACCTATTTCCTCATAGGAACGTCTATGGAATGTAACAAAAGCGATCTGTAGTCCTAATGCATTTCAGCTTTTACTTTATACTGCAACTGCCTAAATAGTCCTTTTTCAAAAATGTTAATTAGTAGGAATGTTATGAACTGGAAAAAGCAATACATGTATGTTATATAAAAATTCTTCTAAAAATATTCAGAGTCCTTTGCATTTCTATTTTACAGAGTTCTTTAGTGTTATATTCAAGCACATTTAAAACATAGGAATCTTTTATTACTTTTCATAATGCTTTAATTTTAAATGAAAATAACATTCAACTTAAGGTGGAAAATGTACCATTGCTCCAGAATATATTAACATATTTTATTTTTACAGCATGTGTTACTTGGCTTAAATTTGTATGTGTTTTGTGAGTCTCTCTCTCTCTCTCTCTCTCTCTCTCTCTCTCTCTCTCTCTCTCTCTCTCTCTCCAAAAAACTGTTCCCTGTCTTCATAAGTTAGTATAAAATAACTTTAATATTCTGGATAAGTTTATACTCATCTAAGTTTTAAAACAAGGGTCAGAAAATTCAGTGACAATGGAAGCCAGCAAGGCAATGAAAATCTGTGAAATGGGTCATACAGAATAGATCATATTGAGGGAGGAATGGATCATATTGAAGACTATAGAAGGAGTGGCATCTGGAGACAGGATGCTCAGTAGAAAGCCAGCAAGTCCCCTGTAACCTCCTGGAGATGGTTGAGATATACATGATATATCCATTCTTTCCTCGAATGTTTAACTTTTTTTGTTTTTTGTATTTTTTATTAAGAAATTTTCTATTCATTTTACATACCAAATCTCTTCCCCTCCCTCTTCCCACCCCCCATCCCAAACCCCATTCCCACCTCTTCCAAGAAAAGGCCTCCTGTGGAGAGTCAGTAGAGCCTGATACACTCAGTTGAGGCAGGTCCAAGCCCTTTCCCCTGTACCAGAGTCTTTACATTTTTGTTCTTAATTTTAATTGTGTGTATATGTGTCTGTGTAGGTATATTCAAGTGATTATTGTGCCCCCAAGGCCATACAAGGTTGTCAAAACTCCAGGACCAGGAGTTACAGGTGACTGTGAGCTGTCCTGTTTGTGCTGGGAACTGAACTTGGGCCTTCTGCAATAGCAGCAAATACTCTTAACTGCTAAACCATTTCTCTAGTAAAGTTCATAATGTTTAAAAAACATTTGAAGTGTACATATATCTGTGTGTGACTATGAGCTTATGGGCTTTTATACTTAAGTACAGTACCTGTGAAGAAGAGAAGGCATTGGATCCCCTGTACCTAGAGTTACAGGTGGTTATGAGCTGCAAGATGCTGATACTGAGAGCTGAACTCAGGTCCTCTAAAAGAGCAGTAAGCACTCTTAAACTAAAGCACTGAGATACCTCTTCAATCCCACTTTCTTTGATTTTTAAGGGAGAAGCCAGAATTATGAATGCTGGTATAAGATCTGTATGAGCATTGAAAGAACTTGAAAGTCAAAATAATGAAATGTATGTTGGGATTATTTTGGGCCATGTGTTCTGAGTTCACGTATGTGTGTGTGTGTGTGTGTGTGTGTGTGTGTGTGTGTGTGTGTGTGTGTGTGTGTGCAGGTACAGATGTGCATGTGTGTATAGGATATGGAGGCCAGAAATGTTGGGTGTCTTCCTTAGTGTTTCTCACATTGTTTTTTGAGACAAGACCTGGGCTGAACCTGAAGTGTGACAATTTGGATAGGCTGACTGGCCTAAAAAATCCAGGGTTATTTCTTTCTCTACTTCTTAAGTACCGGGATTACAGGTGTACCCCCTGTGGGTATCAAGGATCCAAATACAGTTCCTTGTGATTATGTGGCAAGCACCTTAGCAACCTACCCATCTCCTCAGCTCAATAGGTTAATTTTCAAAGAATAAGTGCTCAGAATCATTTGTCGTATTCACCTACATTGTAGGTACCTTTTTGTTTATCTTATGTCCTTCAAGGTACATCTTCAACCCAGGGAAGAGAAAATCACGAGATATTGATATTTATTGATCCCGCTGAATAGAATGGCTTGGGCATTTTTATTTCCCAGTTGCAGGAAGCAAGATTTGATTGATTAAATGAACTTTGAATCATAAATCAGAAGTAGTCTCAAAAGAATGAATATCGTCTTGCTATTTTAAAGTAACATATTTTCTTAAATCCTGAGATTAAAATTGCATGTTAGATGTATGATCATCCCAGAGGGGCAGAGTCATTGAGAAATAATAAAATGGCTTGGACTCGGGCTCTAGAGGTAGATGATTTAATTATGCAAAGGGATGTCTGTGTAGAAGACGGGGTAGAGAATTATTGTGAAGGAGAAATGAGAGAAGGAAAGCAGAAAAGTGACTGAGAAGAAAACTAGTCCAAAGGAAGTGTTCAACATAACAGATATGAAATTTTGACCAGATGAGATGAGAGTAGCTTCTTCTAGGTGTCTTATACCACCTTCATTAATGAACATACTTTATAACTCATAGCCAGTAGTGATGGATGCATTTTAGTAACTGTTCATTTAATTATTTTGTGAATTCATAAGAGAACATTTTGAATTTCACTACATGGAAAAACCAGGCATTCTAAAAAATATCCACTCATATTATCTTTCCTTGAGTTAGGTATATGCAATGGAATCATTAAAATTCTTCTGGTTTATTAAGTAAGACACTATTCTAAAGCTAGTTTTAAAGTGAGAAGTAAGAAAGCAAAGCTAGAGAATTATCCTAACTATTGTTTACAAAGTAAAAGAAGGAAAACACAGTGGACAGACAGAGTGGGGGCCTACCACCGTGTGTCACATTCCCGAAGTCCTTGTGCTGGTTCAGAGTGTAGGTGATACCTAGTGCCATCCATCTTGTTTTGCTTCAAGTTCATACAACTTTAAAACCATGAACTTTCATTGCACTTCATAATGGAGTTGTGAAAAATTACATGTGGTGTTCTTACCTCTAAAGGTGACCATCTATCCAACCCCTCTGCACAGGACAGGAATGATAAAACTTTAAGAAAGAATTTAAGAAAGAATGCAAGTTGCTGGCTCCATTGAACCCAATAATTGAGCTTGTCAAAGGTCAAGAGTAAAGTCTTCATTACCAACATCTTAAAGTGACCTTATTCCCACCTTGGGAGGCATGACAGCTTAGTCGGGTTTGACTACAGGGTCTGCCTTTGTCCTATACCAGCTAAGTAATAAAGTAAAATCCACTGTATTTATTGTTCCCTTTTAGTATATTTCTAGGGTTTCTGGAGAGTAAGTTTCTTGTGTTGTTTATACAATATCACCTCCATTATTCTTCAATAAACAATATATACTAATACAAAAGACTTTGTACATAATCTAAAATATTTTATAATAGGATGGTATAAACTGACATTAATTTAGGAATGTTTTTGGGAAATACAAAACTTCAATGGCCAATTCATTCACTAGAAAAATTCACTATTATAAGTTATAGTTTACAATGTGTGAATTATTACAAGTATAATAATATGCCAGACAGTTAATTACTGAAAGTCAAATGAAACAGCATAGCTTTTAAAATAGTAAATATCTTTGGCAAATTTTCTAACAAATGTTTATAAAAATTAAATTATGTTATTATATAAAACAATTATATTTTTAAAAAGACTTAAATTTGAAATTATGATCACAGAAAGTAAAAATACTAGTATGTAGAGTCACCAAGAATGGTTGTCACAGAATCCTCAAATGTTATTCTTTATAACCTTAGAACAAATTGTCAATACAAATGAGTTAAAAGTGATGTCATGAAAATAATTTTCAGTAGCATTTAAATTTCTCCAATTGTTATACGTACATATATTCCTCTGGTCCAGGATATGACTGCGTGTCATATCTCTTAAATCACCCCTTTTAAGGGATAGTTTCTATTTTTATTGCCCTGTCACTTTCTCTTTTAAACCTACAAGTTGGTTACTTGAAGCAAGTCTGTATTTTCTCGCTATTTCTCCTTGTCTGAGAGTTGCTAGGATTTGTCTGAGGTCTTCCTGGCTTAACTGGCGAGAACAGTACAGAAGTGAGTATTGTGTCCTTCCTCTTAGATTGTAGTAGGATGGACATCACAATTGCTTTCTTCACAACTGATATTTAAACTTTGGTGTCTTTGCTAAGGTAATTTTCTATTTTTAGTGAAATAAAATAAGTAATAAAAGATTATCTCAATCTTTTAAATACTATTTTAAGGTCTGGAGAGGTGGCTTGGGAATTAGGAGAACTTGTTACTCTACCAGAAGCCTGAGTTTAGCTTCCAGCACCCACAGACAGGGGCTCACAATTATCTGTAATTCCAGAGATCCCAAAGCTGCTATCCTCTGTGGCCACCTGAACTGATGTGCACATACACACACAAACAAATCATAAATAAATGTTCTCATTGTACACAAGTCTTCTAATGAGATACTGTTTTAGATTGAGCCAATTGCAAGATATAATAGTAATTAACCTTGAAGTTTCTAATAAAGCATTGAAATGAACAATAGTATAAAATAACAATGTCTACTAATACTTTAATATTCTCTTGTTGCTGTTGTTTATTTGGAAATAGAAAAAATTTCCATTCATTTTGTGATATATGAACTACATGACAAAGAAGTCCACAAGTAGTTAATGTGACTAAATGTGGAGATACTAAAAGAATACTGTGACTTACAGAAAATTTGCCCAGAAATTTCTTCACTGTTACTTGACATGTTTTGAAGTGGAACATCCATTTGCTATTACAGTATGGCTTGCAAGTAATTCCATAGATATACTGGATAAAACAAATGGATAAAAATTAAATTACAGTTCCTGCTGAAATCTATGATAATGTTCCCTCAAATCAGAGGACACAACTAGAAATTGGGTAAGTCATTGTTAGAATAACATCTGAACATGTTTTCTGTGGTTCTATTTCATGACTAATTGTAGACTATGTCTTGATCTCCAGGGAACACATCCTCTCCATTTCTCTACAAGAGGAACCGCATTTAGGAAGAAAGAAAATAAAATAGGTTTATTTTTTAAAACGTAATTCTATCTGGCAATTTTAGAATACTTGCACAAAAATAATGAATCAACTATGCAGATATCTTGATAAAGAAAACTGAGTTTGGACATCCAATTTTGTTTTGTTTTATTCATCTTTTTTTAAAAAATAATAATTGCAAGCAGAGTTAGCTAGACAGACTTAACCAGAGTGATAATTGGTCTTGACTGTCTGCTTAATGGGTTGAGCATTACCTAGAATATACACCTTTGAGAGTATAATCAGTGTTTCAGAGAGGTTGACTGAAGGAGAAAGGCCCCCATCAAGGTAAATATTGCTTGCCTTTCAGAGAGAACCTCTGGGAGAGGTGTGAGGAAGCTGCATGAGCTGACAGCTCATTTTCTTCCTTGCTGGCTGCTATAACATTAAGGCTTCTGACAGACATCAATGGCATTCGTCTCCAGTTCCTTGACCTCTAATGTGGGCAGAATAACCTTCAGTCTCCAGGACCTTCTGTTCCTTCAGTGCTGGACTGAGACTGTTGAAGCACCTAGATTTATGAACTAAGTACCTGCTGGACCTTCTGCCTCTCAACCATACGGCCATTGTTAGATTACCCTGCTTATATCATGTATGCCAATCTAATAAATCTCTAGTGTCTGAGTGTGTGTGTGTGTGTGTGTGTGTGTGTGTGTGTGTGTGTGTGTGTGTCCACATGTGTACCCACACATGCATGCAGTGTACTAGGAGTCTAGGAGTTTTGTTGCAAAACAAACAGGTACCCAGGTATTTGTGTCCCTTTATAAGGGCACTTTCACATATTGTGATCAAGAACCCCACCACAGTATCCCTTACTACAAAAGAGTGGGGCATACTATATTAGAGAGGAGGGGACTAGATACAGAGTTTAAATGGCAAAGTGAGCTAAAGAAAATTGCAAAATTATTTAACAGAAAATCTTAATGATCAAATCCATGGCTTCTAATGGAACATTCCCTTCATTGTCCCCTGCCATGAGTATAGGTGTTTTGTCAGGAGACAAATGTTGTGAAGATGTGATTTCAGCTCTCTTTAAATAACATTGATTGTCAGGAGCCATTATCATGAGCTATTGCAGGCCACAGATTATACAGTGAGAAATTTAGCCACCATAAAAAGGCCAATCCACCAGAGCCAAAGGTTCTGATGGAGGATTTAAACCAAGAATGCAAGGTGTATTGGCATTTTTGCCTTTTGAATGATTTGGCTGTTTCCTGCTGTAGATTTCTTGTGCAATTACAGCTATGACAGCTCCCCATTACCACGCATCTTCACGTAATGTGCATGTGTCATCTAGTGATTATATCTCAATCTTATGGGCATACATATTTCCATGGATGGTCAGGATGATGACTACTCATTAGCTGTATAATTTTGACATATAGAAAATATACTAGGACATGCTTCATAACTAGATATATTGTCCCACAAGACCGTAGACACTTAAAGCCTGCTTTGTTCCTTTTACTCAGACTAACAAAAATAACAATCTTGCCTCAGTCTAACACAAACTGCACACATGTAGCTCAATTTCACCTCAGAGCAAGTTCAAACTAGACTAAAGGTCTTTGTAAATAGATCATGAGTTTAAAACTTCACAGTTATGCAAAAAGTCAGAGTTGCAAGTGTCTAACCAAGATACTAACACAAGAAAAGCATGCCAATTCTTTTCTTGCTAAGTCTGATGACAATAGAACTGTGTCTCAAAGTTTGTCTCATTTGGGCACTATGGCCCTCCATCTTACTCCCGAAACCTTGAAAATATGTGTTGTAAATGGCTCAGCTCCTTATTGCTTACTCTAAGAATGTGCTTTTGACCAATGAGAGGTAAGTCTTGTAACTTTTTATATTGCTTCAAGTCTCCTGTGTATGTGTGTGTGTGTGTGTGTGTGTGTGTGTGTGTGTGTGTGTGTGTGTGTTTGGAAGAATATGATTAGGCTAGAGGAGAAGAAGCAGGAAGAAGAACAGAGGGAGAACAATAGAGAGAACAATATAGAACAGTAAAGAGACATGCAAGGAATGAACATGGTATGAGCAGATTCATTCCTTCACCCTCAGACACTTAGTTTTTCCTCACTTATTGTAGCATCTCTTTTTGAACCATAAAAAGAAGGCATTTAAGGCAGGCCCTTAAAAGTCTTTGTTAATTGATGTGAAAATAGATACAGTAGGTTAATTTAGAATCTTGGCCTTCAGACCATTCACATTTTTATATTTACCATTCAGGGCTCTCTGAACAGTTATGCTCTACCCATTTGATCTCTTCACCTGTATGTCTCAAACACATCCTAAAATGTATGTTTCCAGATACTTTCAACCCTAATCTCAATCCTCCTCTAAATGCTGGAGTGCCTTCCCATAAAGAATGCCACTACTATCTCTCAAGACACAGAGAGTAAAATTGGCTTCTCCCTTCTCCCCTCACTTTTGGCAATGCAGATAGTTTTGGGAGAGATATCGATGAAAATATTTTAATGTATCTTGAAAACATTGATAATTTGTACTCTTACAATCTTTATTTATATATTCACCTTCCTAAAGCTCCATTCTTCTAGTGTGTACCACTCATACTTATTGCCTAGACTCTGGCCACAGATCTCTGTTAGAACACCAGCACCTGTTCTGGCTTTTATCCAACAAATTTTCCACTATGTGGATGGAGGATTTTTTTAATGCAAATTTGATCATGCTTAAAACACTCCATTGGCTTTTCATTAGCAGTTGGATAAAAACCAAATCCCTTAATATGGCTTATAAACCCCAAGCTGGTTGTCACCTGCCTAGTTTTCTCACATCACTTCATGTCGGTCCACATATCAGTCACTACCCTTCAGCCTCCCTGGCTTTCTTCTCTTCCTTGATCTTGTGCATCTCCACATTGCCTCAGGACATCATTAAAATCTCTTCTGCTCAACTAGTTTTGTTTTCTTTCCCCTTGAATCTTAGTACACTTATCACTTTTGCAGTGGAGCCTTTCCTGGCTTCAAATCCTTTCTGTTTGTTTGGTGGACCAGGACAATGTACCATTAATTCTAGTTGCAATTATCATTCCCATACAGAAAACCTTGTTTCATGTCTGATTTGATCACAGAGCAGGAGAAATGGGTTTCTCTTGCTTGGCTCATCTGTGTTCCTCCTTTGTTTCTCTTGTTTCATCTGAGCTCTAGTCACACTTGAGGAAAGGGTGTGTGTATGAATAACCTTTTCTATGGATTTTTGCCATGGACATGGGGAAATCAATATTCCAATGCAGGATATAACACTGTTGTTGGACCAAGAAAGCAAACCCTTTGTTTGTCTTGAATAAGCAGGATTAGTCTAATACTGAAGGAAATGATAAACTACAAGTCAGAAAATTAGCAAATACTGACTAATGACTAAGTTTAGTTGAGCTGCTTAATAAGCTGAACTATGAGTTTTACATCTAGAAGACCTTGTGATTAGATGGAGAAGCTCAGCATCAGTGGGTGTGATCAGTCTCCTTTGTCTACTGTTTACAGTTTAAATTTTATTTCTATTTTTATGTGACTGGTGCCCCTGGATGCCAGAGAGGGCAACAGATCCCCAGAAATGGAATGGCAGATGACTGTGATCTACTGCTCTCATTCTAAAAACCAAACCTAGATCTTCTGGAAGAGCATCCAGTGCTCACAACAGCCAAATCATCTCTCCTTCTTAAATGTTTGCTTATTTTTTTTAAAGTAATTTTAATTTTATTTTATTTTTATTCATTTTACACACCAACCACATATCCCCCTCTCATTCCTCCCCCCCCACTTTTCTCCCATTCTCCCTCACCCCCTCCTCTAACAGGGTAAGGTCTTCCATGGGGGGGGGACAGCTAAGCCTGGTATGTTCAGTTGAGGCAGGACCAAGCCCCTCCCTGCTTTATCAGGGGTGAGGAAGGTTTCTGACCATAGTTAATGGGATCCCAAAATCCAGCTCATGCACCAGGGATAGATCTTCCCCACTGTGTTTTCTTTAGAGTACAAATGTTACAGATTGTTTTGAAAGAGAAATGCACTAAAATAGACCAAATTATCTCCCTCAGATTTTTAACCTCCAATTAAGTAATCCAATTATAAAATATTAGTGGTATTGTTGAATCCTTTCTATTGTACAATAAAATCACTGCCTACTGCCTATGTGTAGCACGAATCTTAGAAGGTCTTATTAATAAAACTAACCTGGAGCCGGTATTGGGATGAATGCTGGAAGATCAGAGAAGCAGAACAAGCCACAGCAACCTCACCTCACCAATTCCTCAGATGATCCTGTTTCTTCAGACTAGAAGCCTCTGAGTCCTCATCCAAATGGATCTCAGCTGTACTGTTCATCAAAAGCCTAAAATCTTAACCAGCCTAGTTCCTTGTGCTCATGCCTTATACACCTTTTTGCTTTCTGCCATCACTTTCTGGGATGAAAGGCATGAGTCACCATGCTTGGCTCTTTCCAGTGTGGCTTTGAACTCACAGAGATCCAGTTGGATCTCTGTCTCTGGAATGCTAGGATTAAAGGCATATGTCCCACCATTTTCTGGCCTCTATATCTAGTGGCTGTTCTGTTCTCTGACCCCAGATAAGTTTATTAGGGTACACAATATTTTGGGGAACATAATATCACTATACTTGTGCTTCCTTAGACAACCTGTTTCTGGTCCTTTCTGGGAAGCATCATTTAACTTTTCCTTGAGTATCAAGTCCTTACAAAAATGCTTGTACCTATTCATATGGGATCTATCTGTCTGTCTACCTACCTACTTACCTACCTATCTATCTTCTTCTATTCTCTCTCTCTCTCTCTCTCTCTCTCTCTCTCTCTCTCTCTCTCTCTCTCTCTGTCTCTCTCTCTCTCTCTCTCATCTATCTATTTATCACCTATATCTATTTATCATCTCTCTATAGATACATATATTTACTGTCTATCTGACTATTGTCTATCTGTTGTTTGTCTATATCTCTATGTTTAGAATGCTCAATGCTAGTTTCTGTGATTCCTTGTATATTAATATACATTTAAAAGTCATGATGAAATAAAGATTTTGAATGAAAAAATATGTAAATAATTATGTAACTAATTTTTTATTACTATCACAGTTTACATAACCAATGAAGCTAAACCTGACCAAAAATACAAATTAGAACTCAAATTCAATATAAAAGCATATTTATATATCTTTATAGATATATGTGTATGTACATTTGATATTTGTCTTGGGAGAGAGAGTTTTCTTTCATTAAAAAAAGATAAACTAAATTTTCTTTTAATGATGATAAGACACATTTTTATGCTCATGACCTAAATCAAATTCTGTTGAATATCCTATTCAAGATTATTGACAAATCTTTTTTGACAGCTTAAAGGAATGAAAGTTTAAAGGAAAAAAGTCAATCCATTTTATAATGCTCAGTGGCTCAAGAAAAAACTTGACGGGTCACTTGGAGCTCAGACAGTGCCCCAGACCATGTGGAAAATTGAATCCCTTTTGTTTTAAATTCTCTTTTCAAGTTAATGATGGACTTCCAAATAATTCCATTTACTTATCAATCAGTCATGGTCTTCTTTTTCAAAAGTCACCTTTGTACTCCCTTATTTTATTTTATCCTGTGCTCTAGATGTCATTTTCATTTCCAGACCTTTCCACAGAAGTGAGAAAGAGTATGAAGAACAAAGTGTTGCCCTCATCCTAGCAGATGACCCATGCGAATAGGCATTCGAAAAGGATAGTAAAGCGGGAAATGCTGGTTTTGGTGAATGGTGCTCTGTCTTAGAGAAAAAGACTTCCAGATGAATTCATTGTGTATCAATGGCGCTGCCTTTGGAAATGTGTGCTGTTAATCCTAGGGAAAAATATCTCAGGATTTCAATTTAGGTCTTCAATTGTCAAATCTGTGATTATTAGCCATTTGCCTAGAATAGACTAAAAAATGCCAGTCGTAGTCTGTGTTTTCTTTTACTATTCAAAGTCATTTTTTTCCTTTAAGGGGTATTTGGAAATCCAACCTGTATGCAGCATATTTTTAGATACTGCTGTGATAACGACAGTATCTCTGTTGTCAATATTCAGTTTAATTTGGCACTAAGAAATATACATGATGCATCTACTACAGTTCCTTAGTTAACAAGAATCGGAATCATTACTCCAAGCCCAGTAAAAGAAACTCCAGAACACTAATTTCAGAACACGGATTCAGATGGTTTGAGAAGTTTTCTTCTTGCAACTATTAATATCCTCTTTTTCTTTTTTTTACAGAATTGTGTATTTATAGTATCAGAGTGACCTCAGCAGCTCCAGGAGAAACATTCTCACACAACTGCTTTCAAGCAAAGCAGGAGAGAGAGCAATTGGCCTTCATTACTCACATTTTTTTTAATGGAATATAACAAAAGTCAGGTTATTTTAACAGGACTATTATGTCTCACTGCTCAGAACTGAGTCCTATGACTATTTCCATATCTATTATTAACAGAGATGATGGAAATACTGACTTCCTTCAGTCTAAATACACCATCTGGTGTTGAAAAGAAGACTCAGTATTGATTGAAACATACTGTCATAGCTTACTCTTCCTCTCGGGTTGCTGCATATTAAATGGAGTGCCTGTTAGTTACTGGGCAAACACAACTTCTGCAAATGTCCACACTTCGATACTCTGACTCATAAAGAAATAATAACAAAAAAAAGAGAGGGTGTGGAGTACTTTTACATAGACAGTGAGAAGTCTGTGTCACATTGTATTTTCAGAAGAATTGGCCAAAGTGTAGTGAATAAGATACTGCAAAGCATCCAGCCCCGGAAAGGGGTATGGAGCATGAGGTTTCACTTCTAGAAGAAGAACTATTGGCAAATACTAGCTTCTCAGAGAGGAATGGTCAGTTTTCTGTAACAGTGTAGTACCTGTCAGGTCAATCATGCTCTAATAGAGGCAAAACTTCCAAGAATATTTGAGCAGCACAATTTGACCTTGATTAGTAGGGAGATACAAAGTTATGTGGGAAGAGTAAGGGACAGGAGAAAAGTAGGAGGAGGGAGAAAGAATATGAGTAAAGCAGATTATGAGAAATTCTCAAGGAACCAATAAATAATTTAAATGATTAGTGTTAAAAAAGTTGTATGTATAAGACCTTAAGGAAATTTTAGTAAAGAATTTGAGATTATAAAATTCTTTGCCTTCATTCCCAGTATGTCAGGAGTCTGAGGTAAAAGAATGGTTAGTTCTAGGCCTGCTTTTATTACTGAGTGAATTCAAGACCTGTTTATCTAGCCTACTGAGACCCTTTCTCAATATCAAAATGAGAAGAGACCTAGGGATAGAACCCATAGTAGTGATGTATATGACAGTGTTAGGGATTAGCATGCTTAAGTCTGTAATTTGAATTCTCTGTACTGTGAAATTAAATAAATAATTTATATAGTCTTATGAGATGAATAGTACTGAATTGCTAAGTGTGAGAGGAAATGATAGAAGACTGGAAAATAATATGGCCTGACTTTAATTAAGAATCATTCCTTTCACTAAAGTCTCTTTTCCATTGAAATGGGGAGGGGGACAATAAAAGAGGAATAGAGATTCCTTTTCTTCTTTTTCATCTCCCTTTTGTGCTATTAAGAATCAAACCTAGGATCTCATGCTTGCTAGAATAATCTGTTGCTGAGGTAAGCCCATATCCTTGAAATGGATTTCTTACTTTGTTAAACTTGAATTAATTTCATAAGCCAATGTCACATAACCACCTCTAAGCCATACATAAATATAAAAGAAATTCCTAATTTATGCATATATTATAAAACTAAAGTGATATAAATATGTGCTTGCTGGGCTGGAAAGTTGGCTCAAAGATTAAGAGCACTTGTTGCTATCGAGGAGGACTTAGATTTGATTCCCAGTACTCATATAGCAGCTCACTGCCATCAACTCTAGTCTTAGAGCATGCAAGGTTATCCTCTGTTCTCAGAGGGCACCAGACAGGCATGTGACCACGTATATACATTCAGGCAAAATACCCATATACGTAAAATAATCAAATAAGTCTTTTTAAAAAAAAATACACTGATATAACAAGCACTCCTGTCTGCCACTCCTATCTTTTAGTCCATTGTCACACTTTCTCTTTAGTGTAGTGTCATGGTAAAGCCACACACACCTATTTCCATACTAGTCTCTTATTAGCTAATGCTAGGTAATAAGTTCACACAGCTGCTGACAGTCAATCCCATTATAATTTTCAGAAAATTGCAACTCTTAAGAGAAGAAATTGAAAGTGAATTTCCATCCAGAGAAACAACTGCATCTAAATTGTAGATTAGCAGCTTTCTTTTCTCACAGATAGTGATGTAGATGCAGATGTCTGTTGCATCCCTGTACCTTACGGAAGAAGAGAGCACTTTGCACATAATTAAACACTTGTCTTTTCTTTGCTTTCTGGAATTTTGATGTGTGGAATTTTTTTTTTATTTCCAGCATGCACTAACTTAAATGCTCAGACAATAAATGCTGGTCAATGAAATTCATATGGAAGAAACCCAAGGCCATAAGTTGCACTTTCAATTACCTGACTCCTCAGAATAACTTTGTTTACATTTTCTCCTCTTCCTAAGGGATCAGAGTTGTCTACTGAAATGTATCTGATAGGTATTATATAAAAAAAGACCATAAATTTATGCATGTGAACTGGCTGCGTACAGCCACTGTATAAAAGCAAGGCTATGAATTTATCTGCAATGTAAATCTCAAATTCTTGGATATTTGAAAGAAAATTGCAAATATAACCATAGACTTAATAACTTTTCTTGTTTAAGAACTAACGAGGAAAAAGTACAGACCTTCAACTTGAGGTATATACAGTTGTAATATCCATGTATTATTCTAAATATTAGGTCAATCATCCAACTGATCACTAGTCTTACTGAATAAAATCCTAGTATCTACTTATGATTAAAGTTGAAGAGGGCCTGAGGTCCTTATGCTTACAAATAATATACTCTGGAAACCAGGAATGTTAAACATACTGGTTTGTCTCTTCAAAGAAAGATATGTATAACCTGTTTTCTGCCCAGAAGGCAAGGAATGCATGTGGTTAATAGCCTGGATACCTTTGCACTATATGTATGTCCAGGCTACACCTTGCTCCCCTCAATGTCCTTATGTTTATCTCCTGCCTGCTTCCTAACCCTTATCTTGAACATTATTTCTCAGTCAATAGAACCCATCTTTATTGAAGTAGTTACATGTATTTTGAGAAGAGTTGCAATGTAATCACATCTTAAGTTTATTGTACGCACAGGACTGACTTAATTATCACCAGGAAACTTTTCCCCCCAAAGTTTTGCTGTACTTAAATATGCCTAAAATAAACTGCTTAATGCCACACTTTGATGTTTGAATCAACACTGGCTACTAGGTAGTGTTGATCTGGTCTTCCTTCTTACATTACATGGATTATAACTCCACTGGCCCTGATGTTTGCAGAAACTCTCACATAAAATTATTAAGATTAGGCGATAAATCAGTGTCATTGTTCAAACATCTCTGAGAGCTAGGACTTCAAATGTGAAAAATAATTTTTCTATTGCATAAGAAAAGCAAGGTTATTGTACATAACATGAAATAGATTTCTAAATCCCTCTGGAAAGCCTGAAATTAGGATGCATTAGTTAGTGTAGGGAAAGACTGTATGAATTAAAGGTATTGTGGCTGTAGGGTATTCATTATCCAAAGTCCACAAAAGAGAACACAAATCAAGACAGAAGCAAACCTCTAGAATTATAAAACAATAACAACAACAAAAACAACAACAACAAAAAAAACCTCATACATTCTCTGTAGAGCAGTTAATCATGAATAGGTTTGATGGCTATCAGCTTTGGTTGCCATCTTTCATTTGAAACATCTAATTACATTCCTGGAATCTTTCTACTGGTGCTCTATGTTGAACATTTTTGATTTGTCAGTCCTTTTATGAATTACTAATTCAATCAGGTGCAGTGGCACTAGATAAATCCTTATTCTGAGCAAGGGTAAATACACTGGGGAGATTGGTCCTGGAATCCTGTTTGTATTCTAGTAAGAGTTGAGGGACTCTTTCTTTGACACATTAAGTTTTCTTTAAATTCTTTTCAGACATTATGGATTCTGAAATGGAAAAAAGGCCCATTTTTATTTTATAATCTTGGAGATAAACTCTGTGATTTTATTTTACTTTGATTTTTTTATCTCTGTGTGTGTATGAGTGTGGTGTGTGTGTGTGTGTGTGTGTGTGTGTGTGTGTGTGTGTGTGTGTGTTGTGTGTGTGCATGTGATGCATGTGATCATAAGAATGTTGGATGTGTGCTTGGCTGTACATGCACATGTGCACTTAGAGACCAGAAGTAAATACGTGTCTTTGTCATTAGCTTGTTCTACATGTTAATTTTTGAGATGGGGTCTCTCACTAAATTTAGAGTTTACCAATTTGGAAAGACTGGTTGGTCAGTGATTTCCAAGGATCCACCCATCTCCATCTTCCTAAGGCAAGGTTATAGGCCATTCCTAGTTTTTTTTTTATGCTAGTGCTGGGGAGCCACACAAGTCCTTATGCTTGTGCAGGAAGCCCTTTACCCACTGAGTCATAACATAGGAGACAGTTTGGCACTGTGTGTCAGAATCAAAGTCTCCCTGCAGAAAGTCTGGAAGAAGACATTGGTGACAGTGCAACCTTAGTTGCAGTGGAGATCTCAGGCTTGAAGAGATCATGGAGATCAGCTGAGACTTGACACAGTGAATGTCTAGGAGAAGCTGTTGGTAAAGATGTGGTGTAATTTGTAGTAGAGAGCTCAGTACAAGGAAAGCAGCAGGTCAGGAGTAGAGTTGGTCTGAGTATAGGAGGTAAGCTATATTTTGTTTATAACCGACCCAGAGAATGTGACTGCCCAAGAATTTTGGAGCCCAGAAAAGTATGAGTTAGTTCCACAAGTCAGACACTGAGCTTCTCACCTTGTTGGTTTAGGTTTTGTCCTGATCTGCTTGAAACTGTGCTCTGGTTCTTAGCTCTTTGAATAAGAAAGTATATGACTTGTGTTTTTATTTTATAGGATCCTACAGTTAAGAGAGTTTACATTTTTTAAAGAAACCTTGAACTTTTAAAGTATTAAAAAATTAAAGGCTATGCTACTTCTAAAAGTTGTGATATAAAAGGAGATATTTGGGGCCAGAAAAGGTTATGGTTAACAGTTTTGTGTCACTGTGACAGAGAATAGATTTGTGATGATTAACCTCAGTTGTCAACATAGCTAGAAGGGAACTTCAGTTAAGGAATCGTCTTAGTCAACTTCTCCTGTGGGCACATGTAGCATTCATTTTCTTGATGTCTAATAGGTATAGGATGGTCAAGCTCACTGTAGGTAGTTTCATTCATGGGAAAGTGGGCCTAGAATGAATAAGAAAGATATTTAACAGTGAGCCTGGAAGCAAGCCAAAAAGTACTGCTTCTCTTTGGTCTCAATTCCTTCAATTCCTGCCTTTAGGTCCCTGCCTTGGCTTAATTTGATGATGAAATATAGCCTGTAACATACAAACCCTTCTGTCTCCCAAACTGTTCTTCATGTTTATGACAATAACAGAGAAACAAACTAATGCACCAAGAATGGCATTATGGGGAGGTGGTGACACCTTTTAAGGGGTAGGACCTAATGAAAGGGCTTAGAACATCAGGAGCATGACATTAAAGGAGACTTTGGGAATCCAGCTGTCTCCTGTGTCTCACCTTGCTTCTCAGCAATCATAAGGAAAGAAGATTGCTCTACCATATTCTTTTCACCATGAGGGGAAACTCACCACGAGCCAAAAGCAACAGAGACCAACTGACCACATACCGAAACTTCTGAAAGTGCAAGGCAGCCTAAGTATTTTTTCTTTCTAAGTTGACTGTCTCAGGTATTTTGTTGCAGCATTAAAAATTGACCAATATACTTCCTTATTGTGTATATTATATGGTATTTGCAATTAACTCTCAATAACAACCCCCCCTCCTATCTAAGTAGCCACTACTACCTCTCTATTAGAATTATTTCCCAGTTTCTTCTTTCCACTTTTCTAGTCATTATGTTTCCCTAAACAAACAAACCTGATGTTTCCTAGTTTGTGAATTTCATTGGATGGAAAGCATAGTAAGGATTCACATGGTTTTATTCTTTTGAAAAGCATATCATTTCTAAAATGTAGCCAATTCTCACATAGTTGGATCAGGTTCTCTTGGAGTGTTAGTGTGAGGCATGTTGACTATTTGTCCAGAGCCAAAGTTGTCCCCCAATAATAAATGGTTGCAATATGAACCCCGACCTCATCTATTCGCTTTGTTCAAACTCCACCTCACTTCCTTACATGGTGATATAAGATTTCATAAGTGAGCAAGCTATGAAATATATAGTGCCACTTTTTTGTTGGACGTTTGAGGCATCCTGTTTGGTTCTGGCTTTTGACATGGCAGCTACTGACTTTCTTGTATCTGTGTCTTGGCACAAATGTACAGAAATTTCTGTAGGGTATGCATCTATGACTGTTCCTTAGTATAAACATATTATTCATCTTACTGACTAATATTGAATTGTTTTTCTTTTCTTTTCTTTTTTTGGTTTTTCGAGACAGGGTTTCTCTGTGTAGCTTTGCGCCTTTCCTGGAACTCACTGTGTAGACCAGGCAGACCTCGAACTCACAGAGATCTGCCTGGCTCTGCCTTCTGAGTGCTGGAATTAAAGGCATGTGCCACCACCGCCCAGCTGAATTGTTTATCAACATGAAGTTTATTTCCCCACCACCAAAAATAAGAGTTTTCAGTTTTTCCATGTTTACAAAAAAAAAAAAAAAAAGTCAAAAAACCAAAGTGACCTTGTTGGCCTCTTTAACTTTAGGCAGATTGATGAGTCTTGTTTTTTGATTGTTTTATTACAGCTTTAATATTTATTTTGATGTGATAATGAGATACTACCTTTAAAAGATATAATATGTTTTAATTTATGTGCGTGGACATGAGGATGTGCACAAGAGCAGGTGCCTGAGGAAAGCCAGAAGAGAGTGTCATATCTTTTGGAGTTGGAGTTACAAGTAATTGTGAGCTGCCTGATGTAGGAAATGATGATGGGACCAAGCTTGGGACATCTATAAGAGTAGCAAGTACTTGGAGGCCTTCAGCCCTAAAGAAACCGTTAAAAAGAAAAACTATGCATTAACCATTTGGGCTTTTGTTTTGTTTTGTGCAGTATTCTATTCAAGGCCATTGAAAGTGAGGATGCTTTTATCTATCTATCTATCTATCTATCTATCTATCTATCTATCTATCTATCTATCTATCACTTATTTACTTGGAGAACATTTTCTGTTTTGGATGAAATTTCTTTATTTATGAATTGCAAATACATTCTCCTGTGTGGCATATCCTTTACTCTTGACTTTGTTTAGCTTTCTACTGAAAACCTTAATGTAGCAGGAATACTAAATGGTCTTATTAATAAAAAAAAACCCAAGCCAGGTATTGGGGTGAATGCTGGAAGCTTAGAGAAGCAGAACAAGCCACAGTAACCTCACTTCGCCTGTTCCTCAGCTGATCCTGTTTCCTCATACTGGATGCCTCTCAGCTGAACTGTGCTGCTCAATAGCCTAAAAGCTTAACCAGTCTCTAGTTCCTGGTCCTCACGCCATATATACCTTTCTGCTTTCTGCCATCACTTTCTGGGATTAAAGGCGTGAGTCACCATGCCTGGCTGTTTCCAGTATGGCTTTAAACTCACAGAGATCCAGGTGGATCTCTGCCTCTGGAATGCTAGGATTAAAGGCGTGTGCTACCACTGCCTAACATCTATGTTTAATATTGTGGCTGTTCTGTTCTCCGACACCACATAAGTTTATTAGGGTGCACAATATTTTGGGGAACACAGTACCACCACACCTTAATGTTGGAGATAGCATCCATGGCTGCATATATTATTTTTTTCCACTTACAGAAATGTTATTCTTAGTTGGAAACAGCTACTCACCCAAGAGTCAGTCATTTTGCAGGATGGATAATGAGTTCTTGGCTTAATAATCTTCATAAACAAGGAGAAAGGCTTGGTGAGGAAACAGATTTAAACAATCTCTTGTTATATTCCCCAAGTCAATTTCGGTTTGCTCCTCTGAAAACAAATACATATGTGACAGTTTATGAAGAAATTAAAGAATTAAAGACATATGCATGTACCTGTTTTATCGTGTTGGTTTACCTTAGAAGGACAGCTGTGACCTCCTACACTAAACCTATGTAATAATCATTATTTGGTCCCAGTTTTTTCTGTTTCCTAAAAGGGAGTTGCTTGAGCCCTTGGAACTGGTTATGAGAGGAAATGAACTGGTCTAGTATTCAATAGCTACATATTTGGGACTCATTCTGATATTCACAAGGGGGATGTTCTGGCTTCCTGCTGGGTGGATTAATAAGTACTCCTTTCCAGTGCTTTGTAGGTATTCCAGGGAATGATTACCTGCTCATATGTGACATGTAAATTACAGATTCCCGGCCTCTTCTAAATAAGATTCATTGTCCAGCTTTGGTACACTAAAGCACCACAATTGAAAATTTATGAGTGTGATTTAAAAGAGGCAATTCTGCTTTGTGATTACAATAATAATTTAAAAAAATTCAAATCCTCACTGACCCACTATGAAACTTTGTTTTACATTATTTTCCCCTGATGCTGTTTTTGGAAGTAAGCAAATGAAGCCCAAAGAAAGTGACACATATTGAAGAATGCAGTGATTACAAAGGACAAAGACAATAAAAACAAAAATTAAGGAAATCGCCCCTACACTAATAAAGGTAAATAGGTCTTTTGAATGAAAGATGTTTTTGACAATGATGATATGTGGTATAGTTCAGGAATATATCCCACATATAGGGAATAATAGTCTGATGAGAGCTGAGAGCAAAGGCTTGGGTGGAAATTGCTTCATGACTATGACACTTTGCAGAGTTCATGATAAATGAGAAATGTTGGCCGAGCTCCTCACCTGGGACTCCTCCCTAGTGAAGGACCTTCCCTGAAGACTGCAACAACAGCAGCACAATGGGGCAGCTATTAATTACACTCTTTCTTGAGATTTAAAAATTGATTTCCTCCCCAATTATTATTGTTGTTTTAGGTTGGAACTCAAGTAAAACTGAGCGAACCTTGGGGACTACAAAAGGTAGTATGAGCCTGCCAACTGGTTCCATTTAAGGTTTGTTTTCTCTCAAGCCTGGATTCCAAATCAGCTGAGTTTATAAAGGGAAATACATCAGGAATGTTGATGTTTATGTAGGAAAAACAGTGCAGTCTGAAGTGACAATCAGGGACACATAATTTAATCAGTGCATTATGGAGCGTAGTTTTACTTCAAATGGTCTCAGGATTCTATCTTAGAAGCACTTGATTTTGCTTTTATCAAAGAATTTAAAATAAGTGATAATTAATAACCATGATTCTGTTAAATAATGTTGCAGACTAATGTTAGCATTTGGTATACTTCAATTCCCCTATAGCAAAACTCATTCATTTCAAAGGTTTTTTTGTTAAATATTTATTTCTGCAATCATAGCATAGTCATAATTTCTAGCTGTCCCTTCTTATATTAATTTTCCTGTGTACTTTCATATAGATCTTCCATTGTTCTTTTGTCAAAACCACACGAGAAATAAAGGCATGCCCTACTGCCCAATTCTTCCTTTCTGCCTGCCACTCACTCAGCTCTCTCTCTCTCAAATGCCTTCTACAGGGTTATGTAATAAAGTTTCTCTTGGATGTGTTTGAAATTAACAGAAACTTAAGGGATCTTTAAGTTATTCAGATTCCTGAGTTTGTCAGAGGGGCTAGTGAGAGGTACACGTAACACAGTCCAAGAAAACAAATTCTGGTGTGATGTCTTTTTTTTTTAACTGTTGCATGTCAGTGAATAATCTGGAAAAGAGGATATCAGTGCTCACTATTCCGATTTAACCCATGTATTTGTAAAGTATGGAAAAGAAAGTCAATAGGGTTTGAAGATAAAGTATGTGTGAGGCAGGCAAACTCTATCCCTTACTGAGTGGCCTGGCCATTTTCATTTGTATTTATTTATGTTGAATAACACTGCATTTATGCCTACATTGTGCAGTTATTGTGAAGGCCAATAATATTCACATGTGGAACATAAAGGAAGAGTACTAAGTTCCTTGTTCTCTGTCTCTGATGCTCTTCCTGATTTAGTCTGTTCAGAAGTACACCACTTGGTCAACATTCAAAGAAATCCTTGAGTATCTGGTGGGAGAATTACACTTTGTAACCACGATGGCTCCAAGTGATGGTTACTGAACTTGTTTGTTCTACACAAACGGCTGTGTCAAGTGATTTACATGATTATAGTTTTTACTAGCCTCTGGAAACCTCACTCTAAAGAGACAGAATCAAGTCTGTGAAGTTGAATAACTTGGCCTTTGCTACTAAGATAAAAATCTGATCCTAAATTCAAGTTATGTGTCTTGAAAGGCAGCAGATGTTAATAGTAGAACTATTAAAAACACAATCCCATATTCATACACAGTTAGGAAGATTTGCTATGTGTGAAAATTTTGGTGTTCTTGTGCCAATGAATTGAAAGTCATCCCGTTTTTCATCTTTTAGGAAAAGATTTAATCAAATAAACCTTTTTTGTGGCAAGATTTGTATAATTTGCTAGGTATGGTGGTACATGCCTATAATTTCAGCAATCAAGTGGCTGGAATAGGAGGCTTATCTTGAGTTTGAGGCTAGTTTGGGCTATATAGTGGTTTTAGACAGCTTCACCTACATAGAGGATTTTGTCTATAAGCTAGGAAAGGCAAAACAAAGCACAAATTCCTTTACTATCATTCCTAGTCATAAACACAGCAGGAGCTGTCTATGAAAAATGTTTGTATTTCAGTTCAGTTTGATTCTTCCCAATGTAAGTTAATACTACAGGAAGTTATTAGAGCTTTGACTTTCTCTCAAATTTACAGATTCAGTTATTTGAATTTAAACAATGTTTCTCCTTTCATATCCACCAAAAATGCTTCTATTTATGGCAATAGCTATTATGATTCTGCAGATAATTAGTAAGGTTTAGAAAAGACATTAAATAAATTCAGGGGAAATGTGGGTGAATGTCTTCTGTAATATGCTCTAGCATTTACAGAATTGGATGGGGCTTTATTTTTTTCTTTTCAAAATGAAAAATGGTAAGTGTGCCTTATTTGGAAGATTTTTTACCATTTGACTTGCTCAGACTCCTTCTCTATTTGTATTCCTTCCCTTTTTAAAACTGAAGAAGAAAATCTCAGAGAAAGGCTATTTCCTGGGATATTATTTTGGAGATTGGTTTCTTTCTCTAGAGAAGGAAAACCCCATTGCCATCTTTCACGGGATAATTTTTTTGGAATATAAACAGAGAACCTTAAATTTATTGACTTGCTGCTTTGTTTGGCTTTGTATGAAAAAATGTTTGTTGTTATTAACTGAAAATAAGTATGAAATGAGCTGCATTTTAGAAATGAGATGAATTTCCAAGCTAAGACATGCATATTCATTGTCCAGATTTGTATATATATAGAAACCTACTTACATTTGGTGGTCTGCATATACTTATGTTGGAGGTATGCATTATTAAATAATTTACTGGGAAAGGCTTTAGAAAGACCAATGAAGGAGTTGTCAAGGGCAAATGAGAATTTAAATAAATTTCTTTGGGATTTGGGGAAAATATTTTTGCAGTTTCTTGACATGGAAAAAATCTACATATGTATTAATTTTGAAGATTTGAAGCTATGTTTTCTCTATCTCTCATCTTTATCTCTATGTGTGTGTGTGTGTGTGTGTGTGTGTGTGTGTGTGTGTGTGTGTGTGTCCTTTCAGCTTAAGCTATAGCATGTAAAATAAATTAGATGAAGGACATAAATAAAGTCAAATAAAACAGGTTCTGGGTTGTAACGCATGTGTAGTTTTTTTTTTTTTTAAGAGAATAAAATAGTTACCAACATTAAGCCAGAGGTGTTTTTTTTTCTTTTTTCTTTTTTTTTTTTTTTTTTTTTGTTCTGTTAATGGATTTGTCCAGAGCAAAGACTGTTTAGTTATAAAGTGTGACTGGCTTATTGTAGGCAATGTAAAAATAATGCAAAACTCCATGGATAAATGATGGGAAAAATAAGTAGATGAAAGAGAATACTATCTGAAAAAGAAATGTGTTATGTTAGGTAGTTTGTGGTTGTATGGTGTGTTGGCTTTATCTACTGTAGTGAGGATGCCAGCTCAGAATGTTTCTAACTCATCATTTATAGTTCAGTTTCTTACTATAAGAAAATCTCATGAGAGGAATAGAACTTGGTGATTTGGCATGATGTTATTCTACCTGAGAAGTAGGATTGTATCATATATCTAATAATAAATTAATATAAATATTTTTGGAGATTGGTGAGTGGGTGCTGCCCAAATGGAAATCGTGAACTATTTTGACAGTGCTAGCATTTTCTTGCTAAACATAAAATTTTCAGTCTAAAATTGACAAAATATTGCTCTTTGAAGCTGAGTTGACGTGTTGTAAAATGTTAACTAGAATACTAACATTGTAGGTCTCTCGGGCCTTTGTTAATGCCTTCCTTCCCCAGTTTACTCATCAGTAGTTTTTAGTTCTCACAAAATAGAAATTATTTGAAGCTTAAGCATCTTCAGCAGTTGCTTTTAAATTATCTCAGCATCTTTCAGGCCTGACACACTTTCCATTGGAAAGCCATAAATTAGTTTGAATGGGATATGTGAACAGTTGAAATGAAGATGATTTTATTATTCATGAGTATTTTAATAGGAGCACTTTTGAACCCTCTAGTCTCCATAATATTAACTTACAATAAAGCATAAAGCTGCCAGGTTCTTGATCCCTTTGGGGATTCTCTGTGTTTTTCTCTAGGACTTTCCCTCCTCTGTCCATAAATCCAGTTTTAGTGTATATCTTTCTTCTGATATTCTTAAGTCTTAATTCACTGCCTCTGCCCTTGTGTTTGATGTCAAGAAGTGATAATGTCTGAGTAACAACATTTTTTTGTAATAACACAGACTGAATAATAGACTAAGTTGATGAATTCTTAGTATTGTAATAGCTTTGGGGATCCGTCCAATGTGGTGCCTTCCTAAATCACTGTGGCCTTTTTAAAGGAAAATTTCTTCTACTTTGGCATCTAGGGGATGCGATCCTTACAGCCTACTGCACCATTCTCCACAGACCTAAGCCTTTCTTATGGTTTGGTTGAATTCTCTGTTCTCAGCATGTGGCCCTATTTTGCATATTGTGTAGTCTGTATGAGGTGGAGTAGTTGGTAGAAGTAGGTCAGTAGGGGTAACACTTGAGGGCTGTACCTACAGATCTGTATGGTCATATGCTCTGCTTCCTAGACTATACAATGTGGAAAAGCCACAGCCTCATACCCACTGACATATACAGAACCAGTCTACCTGTGCCATGGCTACCTCTGCCTTACCTTCTCCAACATGATGGACTGAAATCTCTCTGTCATGAGCCCAAATCAATCTTTTCTCCTAAGAAGTATTTTGGTCATATTTGGTGTACTGTGGAGAGTTTATTTTCCCTTGCAAATCTCATGCTGGGAAGAATTCTGCTTGCTCTGATGCTGGCCTTTAATGAGGCAGAACTGTTTTCTGTTTCTAGCTTTGTACACCTTCTGAGCCCTGGCTTCCTTGTCTGAAATATGAGACTATATAACTCCCAATATTACTGAGAGTATATAATGTGATTCATGTAAAACATACACTACCATCCCAGTACTTGGTGTTTATTTTAGCTGGAGCAATAGGCTGCTGAGCTGAGCTGACCATGTTCTTTTTGTTCTCTAGAATCTCTAGCTCTACAGATATAGACAAGAACCCAAGGAGGCTTTGCTTGAGGGATTGCTATAGTTACAGAATGTCAGGATGATTGCCAGGACCCCATGTCTGTGGAACACAGTAAAGCCTGCTGCCTAGGTTTGTCATCTACCAACGGGACTCAAGGAAGGAATCCCATAGGCTAGTACTTCTTAGACCTTACCTACTCGTGATTCCTTTCTGCCTGATAAAATATTAAATCAACCCATATAAAATCAGTATATAGTTCCTTGGTTTATAATACATTTATCACTTATTAAAGATGAAAGCAAATTTACTTACTAATGAGATGAATGTGCTTATTTATTTTTACATAAAGTGTTGAATTTTAGCTGAATATTTGATACTCGAGAAGGTACGACACCTTCAATAATTTTCAGAGTTAATAGCTATTTGATTTCATAATTGTCAACGCTGAGCATTTGTCATTGCATAAATATGTAGTACCAAATGGCAGAAGTCTATTTAGGGCATCTTAGAAAGGGTTTGAAATTTTGTCCTAATTCCAAGATAAAAACACATTCTATTAGGGTCGCCATAGCCACCACACTAATCTGAGATTGAGGTTGGTTACCTGTATCCCTTCTATGTTGTTGCTAGGGTTCTCTTAGACCTGGCATTATTGCTCTCCTCAATCCTTCTTCTCATCCCATCTTAATCCCTTTAGGACTTGACCTACTGGGGTGGACCTCAGGTCTCACTAGTCCTTCCCCAATGCCACTTCCAGTCATTCTTCCTAGCCTGTCTCCATTCCTTCTTTGTGACTCCCTGTGAACTCATAGACCCCAGAACCCTCATTCTTGGATCCAGGTAGGCTCCACAAGCCCTTCTTCCCCAAATCAGGCACCTGCTGCACAACTTAGACTCTCCTCTCAGCCTCTGTCCATCCCTTTCAGACCCTGCCATTTGGGACTCAACAAGGAACTCTATTGCTGCCTCTACCATCATTTGTGGAGCCAGACCCCAAGTCTTAATAAAAGACATCCTGGAGCCAGTCCCCCTTTCTGCCTACTAGCTTATCACTCACCTCATGCACTGCATCCATCAGAGGCTACTCCAAAACCAGAGTTCCAACCAGGACTTCAGATGTGGGCCCAGTCAGAACCTGAAACTCAAAACTAGAGTGGCCCCAAGACTGAAAGACAACTATCTTTCTTCTGGCTACAACCTGTGAGACTGGAGCAGCTTCAGCCAAAGAATGGATCACCCACACAACAAGTTTTAATTCCAGGATATTTTCAAAATTTTAATTGGGGTAGTTGGAGATCTACCTGAAGTTTGAGGAAGTAATGCAGAAACTGCTATCATGCTTCACCCAAAATCTCATGTGCTGTCAATTTGTAAAATTATAACACTGCCAAATGTATGGTAAAGTAAATCCACTCAGCTTTCTCAGATCTCTTTACTTTTCTTGTACCCCTCTCTGCATACATCACTCTGCATGGTTTTCTCATCTGTGTTACTTCCTGTATTCACCATCAGAGTCAGGATACAGGCATTCAGTTCCCTAAAAGGCACATTTCTTCTAAACACACTCAGTATTCTTCCATTTGGTTCCCTGTACTCAACCCTTTCCAAACACTGGATGATACTACCTGCCCTACATACCTAAAATTATGCCATTTCAAACATGTCATGAAATGGTCTTACATAACTTTGGGAAAATTTGAGCAGTCTTCCAAGGTGCTTTATATCAATAGTGTTTCTTTGATGCTCAGTAGTGTTTCATGTTATGTACTTGTCAGAGTTTGTCAACTATATCACACTTGAAGAACATCTGAGTTGACATGAGATTTAAGCTGTTAGAATCAGCTTCTAAGAACATTCATCTATTATTTATGGTGTCTGAACCAAACTTCCTCTCTTTCTCTTTCTCTCTTTCTTTCTCTCTCTCTTTCTTTCTTTCTTTCTTTCTTTCTTTCTTTCTTTCTTTCTTTCTTTCTTTCTTTCTTTCTTTCTTTCTTTCTTTCTTCCTTCCTTCCTTCCTTCCTTCCTTCCTTCCTTCCTTCCTTCCTTCCTTCCTTCCTTCCTTTCTTTCTTTCTTTCTTTCTTTCTTTCTTTCTTTCTTTCTTTCTTTCTTTCTTTCGTTCTCTTCCTTCCTTCCTTCCTTCCTTCATTTATTTCCTTCATTTATATCATTCTTTCTCTTCATAAAAGTACAGGAGTAGAACTAATGAATTGTCTGTTGAATGATTAAATATTTAAGAAATTTATATTCACTTGATATCCATAAAAGTTGGTTCTATAGAGGCATAGAGAAGAACCAGTAGTTATCAGAATATGGGCAGAGAGGTAGGTGGAAAGGGATAGAGAATGTCGGGACATATATAATTACAGATAGGTCAGAGAAATAAGTTCTCTTGTGCTTGTGTACAGCAGGATAACTAGAGAAGACAGTGATGTGGTATTTTCAAAAACTAGATGAGAGGATTTGTATCATTTTCACCACAAAAAACCCAGAAAAATGATTAAGAAGCTGGAGATGTTTACTGTGAATTGACATATATAATGTATGCACTGATTGAAGCATCACATGACTCCATAAATATGTATAGTTTCATGTTAATTTAAAAACAGAAAAAATAAAACAACTGAAGTGCTTTTCAGGATGTCTGTGCCATTTTCACATTCCAAAAGAGCAATATGTTGGTTGGTCCAATTTTATCACATTTGATTGAAATCACTCTTGGGAGATTCATGCTGATATCATCTATAATTTTAATTTACGTTTCTTTGGTGACTAATAATGTTGGATATATTTTCATATGCCCATTTTTGACATTGGGATCTCTTTGCTATGCAGACTCTTTTCTTGTTTTCATAGTGCATTGATTCATTCTGTTGAGTTCTGAGAGGTCTTCACATACAAGAAATTTGCAAGAGCTGTTGGTTTTTCTGATTCCCTCCCTTTATTGTGGCTACTTTCTCCTTGTGATAAGTTTAACACAGCAAATATCTTTAACTTTCATAATAAAATGTCCTTTTATGCAGAATCATCTTGACTAAGAGCAAGACTAAAGAGTTAGCTATGCCCAGATCCTAAAGTGAGCTTTATAATGCTATTTTCTGGAAGTGTTCAAGTTTGTTTTATAGTTAGGACTCACTCCTTAGTTGGGAAGAGTTTTTGTTGTTTATTATTCTTTTGTAGTTTATGTGGGATTTTAGGGTGCTTCACACACACACACACACACACACACACACACACACACACACACACACACATATCCTTTGTATTCTATATATGTTGGTTTCTATTTTTGTGGCCATACATCCAGCATTATGGTGAATAATAGAATGAAAACACACATCTTTCTGCTGTGCTTAATCTTAGTAGGGAGACCATTGAGTCTTTCACAATGAAACATAATGTTAGCTGTAGGCTTTTTGTAGGTTCTATTCATCAAATTGAGGAATTTTTTACTCCAGTCCTATCTTTCAGTAGCTTTTCACCCTGAGTGGATGTTGCATTTGAATATATCTTGTTTTGAGTCAATTGCAATGAAAATATGGTGCTGCTCTCTTTGGTTTATTGACATGGCAGATTTCAATGAGTTTAAAAAAAATACTGAACAGCTTTTCATACCTGTAATAAATGCCACTTTGACTTGCTGTGTAATTCATGTCACATCTGTTTGAGTTTCTAATACATCATTATGGCGTTTGTAATTTAAATAATTCCCTAGAAATATTGGTTTGTCTTTTTTTTTTTACTTTTTGTCTATTTCTGGTTTGATCTAAGGGTACTGCTGGCCTTTTGCAATGGACTACTAAGTTCTCTCTTTTCTCTGAATAAAATTACATATAATTTATACTGATTATTTAAATAAAAATAAAAAATCTTCAAGAAGAAGGTATGGATCTTGATATTTCTTCGGTGAGAATCTTTTAAAGGATGATTCTAATGTTTCTGAAAATTATAGAGCTATTCTGATGGCTCAGTCCATCTTAGCTGAGTCTGAATAGTCTTTGTTTTCTGGGACACTGGCCCAGTTCTTCTAAGTTTTCTAAATCAAGAGCTTATTGTTGGTAGTATTCCATTATTTGTCCTTTCAGCAGCTGCCTGCCCTTCAGCAACATGATTCTCAACTTGTGGTTCTGATATTGGTGATTGTGCCCTCTCTCTTTATTTTACTAATTTTTACAAAATGTGCTTCACTTTTATTAACTTTTTTAAAGAAACGTTTTGCTTCATTGCTGTTCCATGTTGCTTTTCTTTTGTCAATTTCAATGACTTCTGATGTTTTCACTTTATGATTTTCCTTCTACTTGCTTTAGGTTAATTTTAATTTACTTTTCTGATTTCCTTGGATAGGAACTTACATCATCAATTTAAAGTTTTTCTCATTCCCAAAATATCTAAGACTATAAATTTCCCTATCAGCACTGCTTTAACTGTATACTTCAAAGTGAGGTGTGCTAGGTTTGTGGCCACTTCATATTTCAATATCATTGTCTTGGTTTTCTTTTTGGTGTTTTTATTTATTTTTTTTTGAGGGGGAAAGAGGATTGAGAGAGAGTTTCTCTATGTGTAGCTCTGGCTTTCCTGGAACTCACTCTGTAGACCAGGCTGGCCTTGAACACACAGAGATACGTCTGCCTCTGACTCCTGAGTACTTGGATTGAAAGTGTGCACTCCCACCACCTGATCCATTGTCTTAAGTTTCAGATATAATTATTTTTATTCAAAATTATTGTGATATATAAAACTCATAATAAAAATCTGTTATTTTTAACCTACGATTCTGTTTCTGTTTATCCTTTTGCATTTTTGATAATCTAAGATTCCTGTTGCCTGTTTGCTTTGTATTTGAAGAATTTCTCCCACCAGCGTTTAGTTGCAGGTAATGATTTATCTTGATCTTCCATTATATGACAGCAATAGTTTCAGTAGATACACTGTTGCAGCAATTGAACAATTATCAAATACTGTGCCAGTCTAATAGAGACAATTGACTTACAAATGAAAATTTCATCTGGATTCAATATGCATGACCTATGGGTAGTGATTTATCTCTGTGGCTGCCTTTGAGATACTTCTCACATCTCCGTCTGTAAAAAGTTTACTTAGAGCATATTTTAGTAAGTTTTTCACAGGTTGACGCTCACTGGGGATTATGCAACCCCTTGGAACTGGAGGTTTACTTGGCCAGGTTTTTTAAGTTTTCAGTCATTATTTTTCTATTTTTCTCAGCCCCAATCTCTTTCTTTCCTTTTCTTTTGCTAATTCAGTGATTTGAATTTTGGATCTTTCATTACTATAACACCTTTTCCTTTCTCTTGTTAAAGTTAATTTACTTATCCTTTCTATCCTATCACCTACCATGCATTACCATTCCAGAACGTCAATTTTAAGGAACTTATTAACAATGAAAAGATCAAAGAAGTGTATTTTCCAGTGAAAAAGATGAGATATTTAAAAAATTGGGTTGTGTGAGTTATTTTTAAAACATGTTACATACATGAGAAATACTTACTGTAAGAAATGAGGTAATAAAACAAATTCCAAGAACAATGTGTATGAAATTCCATATTTTAGATATAGTTTAATTATTTAAAAGCAATCATTTTATAATTTTCTTCCCAGAAAATAAATAAAATAAATGTGGACAGCATTCAACTTAGTTTAGAAGAATGCTTTTAAAAAAATCTGCTACATTTGAGGTAATGTAGGGAGAAAAAAAGTGGCCAAATATGCAATTCCATGGTCTCCAAATTTGTCAAAGAACATATGTCCTTCTTTGGGAAGTAATTCACCTCACTGCAGGGGTCAAAACCAGGGAAATCAGAAGTATCATTTAGTAGTTTTCTCACAAGTGGGAGGAAGAGTCATTGAAATATTGTATTCAATGAAGCATTAAAAACAAATTAGGCCACTGCTGTTAATTCCCATTTATTTTGATTGCATATTTTTCCTTTAATAATTTGTAGTCAACTAATCACTGTAGATGTAAGTTAACAAATACTCAAGAATCCTTTAAAGCAATAAAATACTTTCAAAACAGCTTAAGGCATCAATTTGGAAGAAAAAGACTTAAAAGGTAACATAGGATGTCAAGGGAGCATGTTTAAGTCCAAGAATCGGAAGAGACTAAAAATGACATTTTCAAAACAGATTATAGAGACATATTAATTGAGTGGTTGATCAAAGTTAAGAATTTCTATTCAAAGCATACGATCTACTTGTATGCTTTGAGAGGCTCTTTGTTAGATTCCAACTATTTCCATGATGTAAGAATTCCCTGAATGAAATGCAACTAGAGAATTGGACAAGGTAGCTGCCCATGATTTACAGAGCTTATGAAGCTACTCAAATTTATTGATAATTATAGAAATCCAAAAGAAAATATTGATAAACCTTGAACACTTAACAAATGGGTAGAATAGGTCTGAACAGGGAATAAGGATTTAGAAAATAATGTTCACCATTTTGTTCAAATGATATGTGAGTCACATGACTCTGATGATTTATCTTCATTGTCAGTTTTGCTGAATTTAGGATTACCTGTGGGACAAAGCAACACATGTATGTATGTCTGCATAGATCTTTCCAGAGGATTAACTAAAGTAGAAGAGCCACCCTGAATATCAGGGGCACTGTCCAGTGGGATGGGAATTCTGATAAAAAGAGGGGACTTGGAGAAAAAAGAGGGGACTGATAGGAAACACTTTCTACTTCCCCCATCTCTGTTTCCTGTCCCAGCAGAGTATGAATACTTTGTTCAATCATGCCTTTTCCACCATGTTGGACTGAAACCCCTAGAACCATGAGCTCAGTAAATCCATCCTCCCTCAAACTCCAAAATTCCATTCAATGTCTGTATGATGGTTTATAGGAGAATGGTGTTTGCTGTATACTGAGCAGGAAGTAAGCACATTACATATAATATATAACAAAGCAAATGAATATTGTTTTAGGTTGGAATCCATAGAGACAGAATATGAAACAATTATGTTTTACTTTATACATAATTATGTGCAAGAAGAAGAGAGGATCATGGTAATCTGAACAAAAGGAAGGCAGAAGCTAACAAGAAATCCTTAGCATTTCAATATTCAGACCCATAAAGATCATTTTTTGGGGAAACTCTGAACACTCTTCAAGGATACCTTGAAATCAAGAAGTGACAACCCTGGAGAATCCACATACCAAGTCTGTCATTCATTTATTGAGGATGTGTCTCCAGTGAGAAAGACCTTCCTGTGTGTATGCTGGAGGCGAGGGAAAGTCAGTTGGGCATGTACAGATGTGCACTGACATGAACAAAGATAAGATAGAGTGAGGATCTAACATCAGTCTAAAGCAACAGACAATGAATTCATAGCTAAAGAAAGAGTATCATTCCAAGAAGAATTACAAGTAAGAAAACAGGAAACGTAAAAGTATCTCTGAAACAATCACATGCTTAAAAAAAACCACCATAATTATAATTATATAGAAGAAAATTAATGGGAAATTTTGATGAGAAAAATAGGCACTAGGAAGAGAGACAGTGAGTAAAGGAAAGTTTAGGAAAACAGATAAAGAACATTTCATGGACTCATGATTGGCTATGAACTGAGAAATACCTTTTTTTTTCTTATTTATTCTTCTCTAATACAATATATCTCCATTGCAGCCTCCTCTCCATCTATGCCTCCAAGCTCCTCCTAGACCTCCACCCTCCCTAAGACCCATTCCTCTTGTTTCTCTTAAAAAAAAAAAAAAGAGCAGGTCTCCCAGGGATATCAACTGAACACGGCATAAGAAGACTGGATGAGGCAATCCAGTAGGAGAAAAAGAGTCCCAAGAGCAGGCAAAAGAGTCAGAGACAGTCTCACTCCCACTGTTAGGATATTCATAAAAAAAACAAAACTAAGCAAGCACAACACGTATATAGAGTATCAAGGGCAGACCCATGTGGGATCCATGTTTCTGCTTCAGTCTCTGTGAGCCCCTATGAGCCATGCCTAGCTGATTCTGTGGGTCATGTTCTCCTGGTGTCCTCAACCCCGCTGGCTCCTACAATCCTTCCACCCATGTAGCTGGAGAGCTTTTCTCTCCAGGTCCCACCAAGTCCCGTCAGTCATAGAACCCACTTATAAAATAAACACGCTTACATTATTTAAACTGCTTGGCCATTAGCTCAGGCCTATCATTGTCTAGCTCTTACTCTTATATTTAGCCCATTTCTATTAATCTTTACTTTGCCACATGGCTCTTGGCTTACCTGTACTTTACATCTTCCTTGTCCTGGTGGCGACTCCAGGCAGTCTCTTGCTCCACCTTGCTGTTCCCTCAATTCTCCTCTCTGTTAGTCCCACCTATACTTCCTGTCTGGTTATGGACCAATCAGTGTTTATTTATACAGAGCGATATCCACAGCACATCCACTCTTCTCTGGGATTCCTGAGCTCTACCTGTTTGGCTGTGGGTCTCTGCATCTTCCTCCATCTGCTGCTGAAGAAAGCATCTCTGATGAAATGTGCTAGGCACCAACCTGTGAGTATAGCAATATTGGGCATGGGCTCACTCTTCTGGAGTGGGCCTCTAGTTAGAACATTCACTGATTGTCCATTCTCACAATCTCTGAGACACCATTGTTCCAGCACATCTTGCAAACCAAACAGGTTGTGGGTCAAAGGTTTTGTGGCTGGGTTGGTGTCCCAGTCCCACCACTGGAAGGAACCCTTGCCTGTTTACAAAAGATGTCTAGTTTAGGCTCTGTTTCCTCCATTTCTTGGAGTATTCACATGGGTCACCCTCACAGATTGCAGAGAGTTTTCACTGCACTAATGTAGACAGACATTTGCTGTCCTGACCATCTGGTCCCAAATAAACACACAGAGGTTTATATGAATTATAAATGTTCACCCAATAGCTCAGGCTTATTACTAACTAGCGCTTACATTTTAAGTTAACCTATATTTCTTATCACACTCTACCACGTGGGTATACCTTTGTTAGCATGGCACATTTATCTCCTGCTCCCTCTGTATCTCGATGGTGACTCCTGACTCTGCCCTTCTCCTTCCCATCATCCTTAGTTTGGTCATCCTGCCTATTCTTCCTTCTTGGCTATTGGCCAATCAGCATTTTATTAAACCAAGTTGAGTAACAAATCTTTACAGTGTACAAGAGGATTATTCCACAGCACACTAGGTTTCCACATTACCCCTTAAATGACCCCCAATTTCAATCATCTCTCTTCATAGTCTCTACCTCTGTTTCTCCTTCTCTGACCTGATCCCTCCCAGATGTAGAGTTGGTAAAAGTCTTTTCCCATTCTGTGGGCTGCCATTTTGTCCTGTTGATGGTGTTCTTTTCTAGTTTTATGAGGTCTCATTTATTCATTGTCAATCTTAGTGCCTACACTATTGGCATTATGTTTAGGAAGTTGTCTCCTGTCCCAATGCATCCATGGCTATTCCATACTTTCTCTTCTATCTGTGCAGGATATCTGGCTTTATGTTGAGTTCTTTGACCCACTTGGATTTGAGTTTAGTGAAGTGTGAGAAAGATGCATATTTGCATTCTTCTGCATTCAGACATCTACTTAGACCAGCACCATTTGTTGAAGATGCTTTTTTCCCCATTGTGTATTTCTGGCTTCTTTATAAAAATTCAGTTGTCCATACATGAAATCAAGAATACCTCCAGAAGTTCTTTTCTTGTTCTGGATTGTTTCATCTATTCTGGATTTTTGTTTGTTGTTTTTTCCTTATGAAACTGAGTATTATCCTTTCAAAGTCTATTAAGAATTGTGTTGAAATTTTGGATGAAGATTGTGTTGAATTTGTGGATTGCTTTTGTTAGGATGGTCATTTTTACTATGTTAATTCTATTGATCCATGAGCATGGAATATCTTTCCATCTTCTGATATCTTCTTAAAATCAAATTTTTTTAAAGACTTGAAGTTTTTGTTATATAAGTCTTTCACTTCCTTGGTTAGGGTAACTCCAAGATATTTTATATTATTGTAGCTGCTGCGGGCCGCAGGAATATCATAAGAACTCAGCTGGTTATGGCAAAGTCACTACCTGGAGGAATCAGGGAATTCCTCCAGAGGAAGCCAAATCCCAAGGAGTTTTTGGTGTTACTTGGCTTGTTATATATCAGCTGTATTCTGTTATGAAAATCATGTGTGCCTTCATAGTTTTCCCAATTGATTTTTCCCTAAGAAGGGCTAACAATGTGGACTGATCACTCTCTAGACATACACATTCCAGGCATTTGGAGAACAGCCTCAGGAAAGGCTTTCTCTGGAATCAGATATCTCCCCTAGCCACTTTCAAGGACCAAAGGAGACATCACCCAGGTGGTCACCCAATTTCCGAGGATTAACAGTGATAACAACCCACAGGCGAGTCTCCTGACTTAAGGTAAATTCCACAAGGGGACACCGCCTAGGTCAGGTAGACATTAAGTAATAGCTTTACACAATTTAGCTCAGACCCCTCCTTTCTTACAGCCTTACTAACTTTATAGATCTCTAATTACTTACCTAACCACTTCTAGGAATATTTAGATAACCTTCTGTGCTAACAGCTATGCTCAGCCAGAACTCCCAGTTCAAGCTTCCCTGTAATTATCATTATTGATAGCATCCAGCCAGTTCCATCACCGGATGGAGGAAAGTACCTTATCAGAGATACCTCTGTACTTTCTAAGAACAGACTTAAGCATCCAGGCCACCTGTTTGAAAAGGCCTGGTGGATGTGCTAATTAAGCTTAACTTCCTCCTTTCCCAAACCTTACCTCCAGTTCCAGATCTCCCTTTAGCTATCACCAGAGGCATCTAGCTGTACACAGGTTGCCTAGAGACTGAGCACACTTTCCCCCACCCTGCAGAAAAACGGCAGACAGCTTGGACAAATAGGAGCCACAGGAAAAAAGAAGACAGTTTTATTTTCTCCCATTGACCTAGCAACTTATAGATTTTTAACATCTTTTACCAAACACATTTAAGGTTATAGTTGTGCATGTAAGACCCCTCTTCTTAGATATTACCCATATTTAGCCTTTAGTTGATTCATTAGTCACTTCCCCTTTGGGTCACAAATGGTAATTAACAACTAGTGCCCTTCTTTGTAATTCTTATCAACCCTCCATTTGATCCTGATAGTGGACAATCACTGCCTGAGGAAGTTCAGGCTGAGTGTCCTGGGTGGAGGGGAGGATTGTGATTTTGGGGAGATATATAACTGTAAAGCAGAGGACAGACAGAGAAGAGAGAAGAGAATGGAAGAACGAGATGGGTAAGAACTTGAGAGGAACGAGCTGAGATGGGGAAGAACTAGATTGAAGAGCTAAAAGAGAGGACTAGAGGAACGAGATGGAAGATGAGGAAGAGCCAGATGGGGAAGAACAAGATGAGGAAGAGCCAGATGAGAGAGAAGGAGATGGGAGAGAAGCTGATGGGGGAAAGAACTAGATAGATGAGAACCTAGAAGGGACAGAACTAGATGAAGGAATTAAGATAGAACCTAGAGGGGACAGTAGATAAATATAGAGAAATCAGGCAAGAAAGGAGCTAGACATGAGAACAGAACTGAAGCTGTGTATAAAGGATGTTATGCCAGAGGAATTAAAGCAAGTGGACTATAGAACTCGGTGTGCTGAGATTATATTTCCTGATAATAGTCCTCGCCGTTAGTAGTTCTCTCTCCTGAGCCCCTGGGATGTATAATATTAAGGCTGGTCCCTCTAATATTATACAAGAGTAGCTATTGTGAAGGGTGATGTTTCTCTGATTTCCTTCTCAGCCCATTTGTCACTTGTATATAGTAGGGTTACCAATTCTTTTGAGTTAATCTTGTATGCAACCTCTTCACTGAATGTACCTGATCTAGTCTCATCCCAGAAGCTAAGCAGAGTTGGGCCTGGTTAGTACATGAGTGAGAAAAAATATTTTTAAAAATTACCCTTTTGCAAGTTTCAAAAAGAAAAACAAAAGAAAGGAGTTTGAATTCCAGTGCTTCAAAATCTCCTTTTCTATTGTTTTCTCTGAAGAAAATCCAACATGACTGACTTGCTCTTTATAACAAAGCATGTGGAAATGACACTTGACCTTCATCATAGTAAAGCAAAAAATCTTCATATCTTATTTTCCTTTTTTTTGTTTTGAGACATTTCACAACATTGCCAAATGTGATTTTCATCCTGTGATGGCAAGTTGTCCACAAAATGATGATCTTCATGCCTCAGCCTCTCAAATGCAGGGATTATACAAGTACACCATTATTCCAGACTAAAACCCCATCTTTTGGAATGTATAAAGAGAGTTGAATTTGTCTACCTATATATAAACTGAACATAAGACAATTACACCTAATAATAGTATCTAACATTTACTGAGAATGTACTTCTTGGGATTTATGAGCTAAGTACTTTACAAGCTTATAAAAGTCACATGAAATGAGAAAAAAAACCAATAAGTTTGCCACCTAAATTTCCATTAGATGCTTCCTATTTCCTAATATAAAACATTTTGCATATATTAAAATCTTTGAAATAACTCTTTACCTCAAGTGGCTTTCGCAGAAATGTGTAAAGTAATGAATATTATTTCTATGTAATATGTATTTTTAAAAAACTGTGCCTCTGGGCTGGGGAAATAGTTCTTTGGTTGAAGACACAAGTACCTGTGTACAGTTCCCAGCAATATAAATGCACAGATAAACAATAAATAAATTTTAGATATGCATCTTAGTGCTTCTGTCTGTAGTACTATGAATAAACCCAATAACTCATTGATGTTATCAAAGGAGTTCAACCCGTTTAGTTTTGTCTCTTATGCTGTTTTTCCTCATAGGATCTCTCATCTCAGTTGAGGGCCTCTCTCTTCCATTTCTCCAGAAGCTCTTTGGGGTTCTGTTTCCTTCTTCTTGCTCCTGACATATACTCAGTAGCATCTATCTCCACAGGGTCCTTCATGATCTGGTCATGAGTCCTTACTTATTCCTTTCTCCCGCCACAGTGGCTCTGTGCTATGTCTTAGATTTGATTAGCCCTCTATTAACTCAGGATGCCACCTTTGCCATTTACTGTTTGCAACTTCCCTTTTTTTTTTGGATTCAAACCTTATTTCTTCAGGGTTTGTTTGTTTGTTGCTTGTTTTGTGGAATTTTATTTTCACTTTTTTCTGTATGTATGTGCTATGTGTACATGTATAGGCATGTTTGTGTCTGTGGATATGTTTACATGTATATGAGGTCTGAAGTTGATGTCAAGAGTCTTTCTTGATCACTGTCTACCTAATTCAGTGAGATAGGATCTGTCACCTAATTGTAGAGCTCACTGATGTGGCCATACTGGTATCTAGCTTGCTCCCAGAACTCCATCCCCACCTTATGAACTTCGGAATTACAGGTGAACTATCACACCTACCTGACATTTTAGTGGGTTCTGATGATGTGAAATCTGGTCCATATTCTTATATATATCACACTTTAGCACCAAGACATTTCCCTAGCCCCTATTTTGTTTTTAAGTGTTATCTTCCAGGTGATTTCTTCCCCTTGACCATCCTGTTGTACTTGACCTCCTCCAACCAAACTAGTAATTTATACTCCATTCTCTAGGTATTTATTATTTTCAACATATTAATTTCTCTATGTAATTTACTATGCTCATATATTTACTTTCTCTCTTTTTGCTAGGAAATAAACTCCTTTGGGCCAAAGTATAAAATATTTTTGGTTTGTTCAAATCTTTTTCATCCATGCTTATAGCAGCTAAAAAAAAACTAAACAAGCACTCTATAAATATTTTCTGCATATATGAATAAATTAATACATTTTTTAGTAAATACGTCTTTGCTATGGTTATTTACTGGACCTCCATTGTATGGATAAAGAATTTTAAATGCTCTTTATTCCTTTCTTGGCCCCAAATATCAGATTTTAGTATATCCATTAACAAGTATTTGTTTCATTCTATACCATAGAAGGGGCTGTCACTCCATTCCATGGTCTATTGGACTTACAAAGATAACCATCCCCACCTTCTCGCATTAGGTCAGTCAATTCATCCTTGAACTTTGTAGGAATAATGTCTCTTTGTATGTGTGTTTTAGTGTATGAATCATTTTACTTAACATAATATTGGTGAAGTCCACACACATTTGTTTGTTATTGGCTTACCTATTCCTGTTGTGCTTTGAATCTTAAATATTTCACAAGTGTCGTATGTTAAAAGCTTCAACTCTAGATTGGTACTATGGTGAATTCTTTAAAAGAAGGTGCTTCATGTGAGGTCTTGTGACTGTGTCGCCTTCGGTGGGATTGTGAGACCCAACTCCTTCCTCTGCTTCAGTTTTGCTTTCTAGCCATGTACTGAATGCCTTTGTTCTTCCACACTGTTCCTATCCAGGCTCAGACAAAGGGGTAGGATGAGGTGACTGGCAACTGACCATGGACCAAAAACACTGAGATATAAACTAATATAGTCTTTTTCTTTTTATAAGCTGATGAACTCAGGCATTTGATATAGTGACTGAAAGCTGACTAACACGATTCTCTTTGATATATGATGATCTGTTCAATAAAAAACTGAACTCTGTCAATTTTTACAATAGTTGTATATTATGTTTATTCTTATTTATATTAATAGTGCTGCTATCACTATTTTGCCTTTCTTTGCTTAAAAAAATGTTTGTGTGAAAGAACTATAGGCAACTGAGGAAAGCTTTGAGCAGGAGAAGTGATCTTCCCAGGGAAGAACACACAAATGATTGTTCAGTGTCAAACCTCCAGACCTGTAAACAAATATGCAGGTAACATTAAATGGACTATACAGGATATATTTAGGAATATATATGCATGAAATAACAATTAATGAAAAAGAGAGGCTATGCATTGGAAGGAGAGCAAGGATGGGTATGTGGGAGGATTTGCGGGGGAGGAAAGGGAAAAAAGAAATATTGTAATCAAATTATAAATATCAAAAATAAAGAATGCATTTATCTTTGGACTATACCTAGAAAAACATATATTATAAAATACTTTTGTAACAGGAGTTAACAAACAGATACAAATGCTTTCCACCTCATTATATCTGTTTAGACTTATATCTCAACCTTGGGAATACTTTCTTATACAGAGCAAATATTCAGCAATAAAGTGAATGCTACTTGCATCATCTTTACACCTAAACTAATACCTTATCATGCTTTAGATATGAATAGCTTTCTCTTCATCACCAAACTTGCTTTTAATAGGTAGAATTCTTATTTCCCTGTTAGCTAAATCTGTATATGAGTTCTTTTTCTGTTCTCCACCACCTTGTCTTCTCTCTTCTGTTAACTGGTGCTACAGTAACTCTGGATAAAGCATGTCTTTTGGTAGCACTTACTCGAAGGTCTGTGGGTAGTAAATTACTTTTGCTATTATGTAGCTCAACAAGTTTTTCACTTTATGCTCTATTCCTGTTTGGCCTGTTATAAAATCTGGAGGTAAAGGTAGATAGACATTGTTATTTAATACCCTGATAATGTAATTTCATTGTCTCTATTGTCCTGATAAGAAGTATGCTATTAGTAATAGTGTTAAACTAACATGTTCCTTTTGGTAACATATACAATTGAATGAATTGTTTCATAATTTTCTGTTTAAATATGCTTCTCCCTGAGTTTGGCTTGTTTTTATTTATCCCACTGGGTGATGAAATGCCAGCAGTCCAGGTTTATTTTTATTAATTTGACAGTTCAAAAATAGCTTCTTTTTATCTGATGTTCCTGCAGAAATAATTAACCAATGTATATTATTTAAATAATATCCACAGCTTGTGAGTTGAGATACATTCATTAGCCAGATCTGGATGATATGCCTCCTTGTGAACTCATACTATTTGTGGTCAGCTCACCCTAGCTGAGTGGATGAGTGATGAGGAAAGGGAAAGACATGTTTTATAAATTCTCCTGTGAGCCTGAGTGAAATTACAAACAGGGGAACTTATGGAAGATGATGAGGTGTTATGTTGCCTGAGAGTTAATCAACCACACCTTTAGTTCTCAGCCAGTCACAATTTAAAAGACTGTTGTGATGAATGTAGCTCTTAATCCTCATCAGTTGATGTTTCTTTGTACAGCAGATGTAGACAATTATAGAGATCCATAACTAGTCAGTGCAGAGAATAGATGACCATGGCTTATCTAGCCCCACTTGATACATCCACAATTCAACCTCCATGCCTAAGGCCCAGGGAATGTTACATAACAAGTAGTGGGAAGATTTTATAAGGGTCAGAGGATCAGACACATCTGCAGTGCCTACTAAACATGACAGGAAAGTCACACCTATGAAATCTTAACATTATAATTCCCCAAAGAGACCAATACAATGACAATATTAATTGACATGCTACCATGGATGAAGGTAATTTCACAAGGTTTGGTCCTAGATGAAGGACTACAGACAATCAATATCTGGTGAGAGAAGGAGAACCAATTCTCTCTAGGGATGAGCCCCTGAATTGTACATATTAGCAATCCTAAATGGACTCAATAGGGATTTTGGCTTGCAGTTCTCTCTCTCTCTCTCTCTCTCTCTCTCTCTCTCTCTCTCTCTCTCTCTCTCTCTCTCTCTCTCTCCTCTCTCTCTCTCTCCCCTCTCTCTGTGTGTTTGTGTCTAATTATAATAATTGAATAAGAGATCATGCATTTTAGAGGGAGTTCGGAGTGCACAGGAGGAGTTAGAGCATAAGAAGGAGGGGCTTAAATGATGTAAATATGGTAGTCACATATTCAATATCGTGCTAAATTTAAAATGTGTGTTGTGCTAGGAAAGGTAGGCTTGGGAATAAGATAACATGAACTATAGGCTGTGAATCTGAATTTGTCTTTGAATAATGAAGAACAACAAGAAGGTAGTTAACAAAAGAAGAATGTGGTCAGTGACATCTCTCTCAGAAGCAGGAGAATCTGAATGGAAAAGTGATTTGAAATTCAAAAAGTATACGGAGTATCATTGCCTGGTCTGTGTTCACCTACAGAATTCACACAAACTCCAATGATCAGTATCTTAGAATGTGAGTGGATTTGGACATGGGGTCTTTTAATAGTTAGAATGTTAGATTGCATGCGATTCATTAGAATGATGTCCTAATCAAAAAAAAAAAAGAAAAAAGAAAAAGAAACTTAAATACAAGGTTAGACATGTCTGAAGCAAGCTCATTTAAGGAAATAATGAAAAAAAGAAGAGTTTTCAGTCATATAAAGCCCTCAGCTTGTGGCGCTTTTTTCTTTCAGACTGATATGCAAGAGCATCACTTTGCACTGATGGAGAGAATGTTACAGACTGCGATTTATAAGCAGTAGAATTTTTCATTATTCTGAATGTCGAGAAGTTCAAGATGAGGGAGCTGACATATTGAGAGGGCCTTCTGCAGTGCCATCCATGATGAAAGGCAGTGCAGAATTCATTATATTAAATTATTCCCTCATCAAGAACCCACTCCTAAGATTCCACTCTTATCAACAATCCACTTTTAAGTTAACTAATACACTCATAAAATAACTCCCAGGGTAAGTGCTGATGTCTGCCTTAATCTGTGTAGGACCTTATCATCTCTCCAACATCTCACTTGTCAAAACTGTGGCACTGGAATTAAGTGTCCCAGGCATGAACTTGGAGAGAAACATTCAAACCATTGCAAAGAAAGATTTCAAATTTTCGGCTATTGCAACTGTGCAGGTGGCAAGATGTTGCTTAAGAGGTAAAACCAACTGGAAATGATAGCAGATTGGCTATAAGGCATACAGAAGCGCCATGTCCCTCTGTTAAATACTCTTTAAAACTGAGTTTCAAAACAAGCTCACACATATTGTTTGGCAGATCACTCTGAAAGCAAGGATGTAGAACCCTTGATGAAGCACATAGCAGTTCTTCTAGTGTGCTATGTCTCTGAGCATATATGGAAGTTTGTCAATTCTTAATCTTGCTTAAAGGCAGCAGAGGATCATAAAACACAACTTCATATTCACAATGCCGAATTCACCTCCCTTGCAGAGGGCGCTTTGCCAATGCCTCAAACAAAAGGAAGCTGAGTAGCTTGACAAAGACTCTGGTTGCTCCTACAGCTGTAGTTTGATAGTAGCACTGGGAAATTAAAACTTTTTAGTTCTCTCTAAGCTATGTTCTTACAGATGGTACCGGGAGTTGATTTTTATATGTGGATTGTACACAACGGTAGTTCTTGCCAAACAGAAAAAGCTCATATGACCGTCTCATCTCTTTCAATTTTCTGAAGCAAAAAACAAATCAAGATAAGAATGTTAATAGGTAATTGCACTCTTTTAAAAATACAGGATTAAATGAAGAATGTTTAAGTCACTTCTTTGGGGGTTTTGCTACATCCTCTGCAGTCTATATATTATGTAGGCATTTATTACCACTGTAAAATAGAATTTGTAGGGCTCTCAGTATTCACTCATGAGTTTGAAAAAATATATTTTTTGGTAATATCCATACTGGTCCATAATGTGGCAATAAAAATGACATCAGGCATATAATGAAATAAAATTTAAAAAAAAAAAACCCAAACAACTTTGATTCTTCTCTTGCAGTTTTTTTTTTCTATTGCAGAACCCCCACAGAATAGCACAGCATCACACATGCTTCTTGTCTTCCTTGATTACACCTTCTCCTCCCCTGAACGCCTCTATTGCAAATATTTTTCAATGGAGGAGGAAGATGGGATTTGGATTTCTTGCTTTCTATTCACTCTATAAAACTCAATACCAGGTTGATAGGTTTGTAAATATTTACTCTGGGTAGCAATGCCAAAGCACATAGCTTCTTCCTCACTTACAGTGTGCTCTAAATATTAAGCCACTACCCAAAAGCTGTGTGCAAAAAAATCCTAAAACCCCACATCTAGCAACCTGAACTGTACAGTTAGATGTGTAAATTTTAACAATTTTTATTAAGAAACATTCAGCAAGGGGTTTTACTGGTTTTCTACCATGCTTAATACAGGATTTTTCATGTGTTGTGTTTCCAGTTTGTGCTCTAAAATGATTTCTATGTATATCATTAGAATTATAAGCCCATTTGAAGCAGAATGTACATAATAGCTTGTCTGTGAATAAGGGAAAATGCAGTGTTCTTGAATTAGCTATGCATGAACTATCTTATACATTTAAATGATAAGAATCAGTTAAATTGGCACTATATCCTTGTTTGAATATTAAGTCTAGGAGTAAATAGTCACATGTTTGAAAGAACTTGAAAATATAATATTCAAGAATATTATATTGAACTGATCTTAATTTATTATTTTAGAATTGCTGAAAAATTAGGTTTTTATTATTTTGTAATTATTGAGTTAAAAATTGAACATATGTACAAAAAAGCATCATTTTATTTTTGTATTTTTTGCATGAGTATGGTATGTCTATGTGTGTGATCATGTATTTGCACATGTGGTATTCATATACCTGTACAGGTACACGTGCATGTTTTTGTGTGCTTGTGCATATGGAGACACAAGATTGAGGCCCCGGGTCTTTATGGCCCACTCTCTATATTGAGGCATTGCCTTTCACTGAAACATGAGCTGACCATTTTGGCTATTCTGGCGAGCTAGCTTGTCCAGGGGATTCCTTGTCTCTGCCTCACTGAGCTTAGACGACAGGAGTGATGGCATGCCTATTTGGCTTTTATGTTGGCTCTGAAGAATCTGAACTCTGGCCCTCACATGGGTACAGCAGGCCGCGGTGACGTTTTCTCAGCCTGGAAATTGGCACTATTCCACAGCACCACATTTACCGATGTATTTTCCCACTCCACAATATTCTTTATTATTAGATGTGTTTTCAGAATGTATTAAAATAAGTCACTTTCTCAAAAATCTCCCTTAGACAATAAGGGAAAATTACATCACATTCTTTCTGTCAGAAAGATTGTTTCTCATTCCTTTTTTTCATTACATGGTATTTAAAACCAGCCAAAATGACTAGCTCCAGTTTCAGTGAGAGACCTGTAGTTAGAGAATTAAGATGGAATTCCACTGCACTAGTAAGAGCCCCGCAGTACCAGAAATGCATTCTGTATCATGCATCAGATAATGAAATTTATAGGGACTGTGAAGGAATGTATACTGACAACTGGTTCTTAGTGTACCCACAAAAATCATCAAATCTCATTCCATAAGGCAAAGCACTAACAACACCAACAACAAAAAACAATTAAAAATATAATCTAGGAATAAACAAAGAACACTTTCCTGATCAAGAAGGACAGTCTCACAGGCCTATGAGCTGGGCATGGATGGGTTTCTGATTGGGTCTCCAAGAACTCATTGAAGTATGTTGGATAACTCAGTTACAAGGGTACATTTAGTCTTCCTTCCTCCTCACCCTCTTTCATGAGGCTTCACCGGGTTGTCCTGGCATTTTCAACCTCAGGCTTCCCATGCTGGCTCAGGTACTTGGAAACCATACAGGATTCCTTGATGCTAAACTCTGTGGGACTTAGGTATGAAGCAAATGGAGTTCAGCACTTTAGGTTTATGAGAAGATTAATCACCCTTCAGCCACAAAGCCTTGCTTCTAAACAGTTCTCACCGGGTAGCTGATGACTACAAAACTGTGGATGAAGACAATCTCTGCTTAGCTATTGATTGCTGGGATTAGAAATTGAGGCATTGTTTATGAAATTGATCAATCATTTAAAACACTTGAAGGGCTATGGTCTCCAGGAAATGATTGTGATAATCATATGTTACTAACTTATTTCTTTTCAGGTAAGTATACAGAAGCATCGTTCTTCCTTGCTTTCCTGGTTTCTAAAGATGGTAAAAAGTAAAACAGCTCATATTTGAACATGGGAGTCCAAACATCTCCTTTACCCTGTATAAACCTGATGTTGAAATTGATTGAAATCAGTGGGCAGATAAGATTCCCAATGTAAAACTTAGAAACCCATTTTACCTTCTCGAAGCAGGACAAACTGCTTGTTACTGGATTTTGTCTGCAAACTTATAGTGAAACAGGAAGCATAGCATAGTGCATAAGGGAATGCTTGTGCATCCCTAGGACTGTCTGGCTACACACCTCCACAAGAAATTTAATACAATCTTCCACAACTTAATGTGTAGAGGAAAGACAAGGGCTGGTTGTTTTTAATGGGCAGAGTCCCTTTCTCTCCGAATATCACGTAAAGAATAGAGAAGAAACAATCCCCTACAAAATGAAGTGAAATGACCATGCCTCAAACTTCACATTGAGAAAAATAAAAAATTGCTAGTATGCCCAGAAACTATAGACTCAAATGAAAAATAGAGAATGTGGTTTTGGACTTTAGTTTGAGACAGACATTCCAGGGGTAGGAATAGCTGAGAGGTAGGACTGTTTCTCCTTAAACAGAGAATGCAACTTTGTAGTGGGGGGAGAGAGGAAAAGGGAGGGAGGGAGGGAGGGAGGAGAGAGAGAGAGAGAGAGAGAGAGAGAGAGAGAGAGAGAGAGAGAGAGAGAGAGATCAGTATTTTCCTATTCATGTATTGAGTGAGGATGGTGTGCCAAATCTGTATGCACAAAGTAAAAGCCTCCCTTCATTTCTGGGGTACTGTTCAGTTTGTGTAAGGAAGAATGCTTCTATGCTTCTGTAGGAAAGCACTTTAGAGGCAGCCATGCTGTAAATCTGGGCACATTATGATGTCACAGGCATCATACCTTCACATCTCTACACATACTAGGCTTGGAACATGAAAACATCATTATGTGAACAGTACAAGAGGCCAACTGTTAAAACATAACATTTGTGATAGAGATTAAATTTAAAAATAAAAATAGGCTGGTTGTATTGATATGGCTGTGGTCCTATCTACTTGGACAGATAAGGCAAGAAAATTGCAACTTCAAAGTCAGTTGAGACTACCTATGGATTGAAAACAGCCTGGAAGCATGAGGACATCTGGGCTAGGGGTAGAAAGCTTGAGTATCAAATAAGCAAAAGGACCTGAATTAAATTCCCAGTGCTGCATAAAGAAATATACCAAGGAACCGATCAATAGTTGCAGAAATATCAGCACTTAAGATTGTCACAATGTATCCTGTGGCCATGTTGGTATCCATGGGCCATGGTGTTGTGTGGGCCAGAGCTGCTGCTGAGGGCCATGTCTGGGTATGGGCCCTACTGCAGCCAATGTCTATGCTGATGTCCGAGGCTCCTGCTATCATCAAAGACAAGGCTGATATCTGGGGTTTGGGCCACCACCCATGGCCATGTTGGTGTCCAAAGGCCTCACTGCCATGGAGACCATGTCAATCTGAGTGGCATGCACGGCCACACAGGCCAGGCCCAGGATGCTGCTGTGCGCCATGTCTGGGTCTGTAACCCAACAGCAGTCAGGGTCTGGGCTAATGTCCATGGCTCGTGTTACCACAGGGCATCATAGGAACTATGCCTGTTGAAATCCAAGGTCTGTGTTGAACCAGCCATATCTCTCATTGGCCCTGGGATAGTTGGCCCTGCCCCACACTTGACACTGCAGCAGGAGAGCTGGTACCACCAATGCCCCTTGGAGAGCTGACTCCAGTACTCAGAAGAGATGGTCCTACCCCTCATTATAGGCATGGGAGTGCTGGTCCTGATGACATAGGCCTAAGAAAGCTGGCTCTACCCCACGCCTTAAGACAGTGGTCCCAATGGCCCAGACCTACCAGCTCAGCTACTACCCAGACATATATCCTGGGCATTGGGTTGGCCTACCCTAAAAGCTGCCCCATTTATGACGTGTTAGAGTGCTTAAAGAGGCTGGCCCTGCAGAATGATAACCACAGGATCTCCATGACACAGGGCAACAACAGGATAATCAAGAGAAGTTTCCATGAGGGTCCAGTGATGGTGGAGTGACAGAGGCCTTGAACAAGAACAATGACTAATTGCAATGAACATTTTGCAAGTGGGGCTGATGGATAAAAGGGGTACACTGTATGACACATCACAACTCCCAACACCACTAGAATGAATGAAAAGCTGTGGCAAAGATGGAGGAGTGAGGTGGGTTTTTTGTTTTGTTTTCTTTTCAATTATTGTTTCAGGAGGGCATTCTGCAGGAATGAGAGACAGATATGGAGGGACTGGTAGGTAAGCAGGATTGGGGTTCATAATGTGAAATTTCCAAAGAACCAATAAAGAATTATGTTTAAAAAACGATTATCACAATGCTGGGACAAAAAGAAACATCTACCAGCACCTTATTGTGGCTTCTCTTCTATATGTCAGTTTCAATGTCTGGAGAGAAGATTGAAATAGAGTGAGTTTGAATTGAGTCACTAACCTTGATCCTTTCCATTTATCATACAGGATAGAATCAAACTTTCTAATCTCTTTGTCTTCATTAGTAGGGTACAGCATTTGGAATTTTACTTATAATAAGGTTATCCACACAATGATTGACACACATGGCTTATGGCCAAGTCTGGATTGGTGCCTTAGTCTGTAAGCATCCTTTATTGGAACCCAACTACACCTACCCATGTATGTGTTCTGGATGGATGCTTTCATACTCCAGTGACATAGCTGGTAACTGTGGCCAAGAACATTTGGCTCCTGAAGCTGAAAATACTTACAACCTGGCCTTTTAAACAAAATCTTTGCCAATTCTGGAAAAAAAAAGGTGACAAATACATGTTGGCCAAGCTAGTATGTGTAACATGAATTGCTAAACGGTCTCATTAATAAAAAAACTGGAGCCAGGTATTGGGGTGAAAGCTGAAAGATCAGAGAGCAAGCCAGCCATGTCTTACCACCAAGAAATCCTCAGCCCAAGAGAGCACTACTTCCTGTATACTCACGCCTATATACCTTTCTGTGCCCTGCCATCTTACTTCCTCTTTCTGCCCAGCTACATCACGCCTTCTTTCCTGTCTGTCTATACAGACCTCCAGACCTGTCTGGTTAATTAGTGCTGGGAGTAAAGGTGTGTGCCACCATGCCTGGCTCTGTTCCAGGTGTGGCCTCGAACTCACAGATATCCAGAAGAATCTCTGCCTCTGGAATGCGAAGATTAAAGGCTACCACTGTCTGACCTCTATGTTTAACATAATGTCTGGCTTTACCCTCAGATCCCCAGGCAAGCTTTATTTGTTAGAGCACAAATAAAATATCACCACAAGCATGTATCTGCAGCACACCTTATATATTCAATGTTATTCTTTGCAGTGATGTTGTTAAGAAATAGAGCCTATAGGTAGTTCTTTACCATAGTAGGCTAACTGCTAAGGTTATACGTTTGTGTCCTCGCTCTCAAAGACTTCTCACTTTCATGTGAGAATAGAGGAAACAGCTAGTTATAATTACTGCTCTTTGAGGCAACCAATTATTCTTTAGAAGGTTTATTTGATAGCAAGCAGAACAATGTCTAAACATTTCATGTAAAATATGCAAAGGGTTAATTTGTCTCAGGCCATTAGGGTCTAGAATTAACATGTTATCACTGCTATCACCAGAAAAAAGGCACGTCCCACTTTTCCATGTTTATATCTGTGGCTGCAGGTTCATCTTCATCAGTCAATATGATGGCTTTAGCGTAATTTATCTTTTACTCACAATTGTCTTTCCAGTGGAAATTGGGTATCAGGATCAGAGGGCATGAGGAGACTAAGCGAGACAAGTTCTCTCTCTCTCTCTCTCTCTCTCTCTCTCTCTCTCTCTCTCTCTCTCTCTCTCTCTCTTTCTCCATTAACTTTTATTTGTAGCATAATTTCCTAATTATAAAGGAATAGATAGCTGAGCTGTTCATAGACCGAAATCACCTGTGTATACAATGCCTCTATTAATAGTCAAAATATGTGCCACAATTTATTTATCCATTCTTCAGTTGAAGGGCATAAAGGTTGTTTCCAGGTTTTGGCTGTTACAAACAATGCTGATATGAACATAGCTGAGCAAGTGCTCTTGTGGTATGATTGAGCATTTCTTGGGTATATACCCAAGAGTGGTATAGCTGGATCTTGGGGGATTGATTCCCAATTTTCTAAGAAAGCGCCATATTGATTTCCAAAGTGGTTGTACAAGCTTGCATTCCCACCAGCAGTGGAGGAGAGTTCCCCTAGTTCCACATCCTCTCCAGCATAAAGTGTCTTCAGTGTTTTTGATCTTAGCCATTCTGACAGGTGTAAGGTGGTATCTCAGAGTTGTTTTGATTTGCATTTCCCTGATGAGTAGGGATGTTGAACAATTCCTTAAATGTCTTTCAGCCATTTGGGTTTCCTCTGTTGAGAATTCTCTGTTTAATTCTAAAGCCCATTTCTTAATTGGACTGTTGTTCATTTTGATGTCTAATTTCTTGAGTTCCTTATATATTCTGGATATCAGTCCTCTGTCACATGTGGGGTTGGTGAAGATCTTTTCCCATTCTGTAGGCTGTCGCTTTGCCTTGTTGACCATATCCTTTGCTCTACAAAAGCTTCTCGGTTTCAAGAGGTCCCATTGATTGATTGTTTGTCTCAGTGTCTGTGCTACTGGTGTTATATTTAGGAAGTGATCTCATATGTGAATATGTTTAAGACTCCTTCCTACTTTCTCTTCTAGCAGGTTCAGAGTAGCTGGATTTATGTTGAGGTCCTTGATCCACTTAGACTTAAGTTTTGTGCACAGTGACAGATATGGATCTATTTGCAGCCTAGTACACGTTGATAACCAGTTATGCCAGCACCATTTGTTGAAGATGCTTTCTTTTTTCCATTGTACCCTTTTGGCTTCTTTGTCAAAAATTATATGTTCATAGGTGTGTGGGTTAATGACAGGATCTTCAATTCGATTCCATTGGTCCACATGTCGGTTTTTATGCTAATACCAAGCTGTTTTTATTGCTGTAGCTCTATAGCAGAGCTTGAAGTCAAGGATTGTGATGCCTCCAACGGTTGTTTTATTGTACAGGATTCTTTTGGCTATCCTGGGTTTTTTGTACAATGACATCATGAGGTTTGCAGGCAAATGGATGGATCTAGAAAAAATCATCCTGAGTGAGGTAACCCAGACGCAGAAAGACAAATATGGTATGTACTCACTCATAGGAGCATGCTAGATGCGGAACAAGGATGACTGGACTGCTACTCACATCACCAGTGAGGCTACCTGGAAAACAGGACCCCAAGAAAGACACGGAGAAATGGATGAGATCTACATGATTAGCCTGGACATGAATGGGAGCAATGAAGGGCAAGGGTCGAGGGAAAGAAAGCAGGAGATCCCAGCTAGATCAAGAAAAGAGAGAGAAAACAAGGAATAGGAGACCATGGTAAATGAAGACCACATGAGAAAAGGAAGAAACAAAGAGCTAAAGAGGCCCACAGAAATCTACAAAGATACCCCCACAAAAGACTGCTGGCAATGGTTGAGAGATAGCCAGAACTGACCTACTCTGGTGATGGGATGGCCAAACACCCTAATAGTTGTGCCAGAAACCCCATCCAAGGACTGAGGAATCTGGATGCAGACATCCACGGCTAGGCCCCGGGTGGAGCGCTGGGAGTCTAATTAGTGAGAAAGAGGAGGGTTTATATGAGCGAGAATTGTTGAAACCAAGGTTGGATAAAGCACAGGGACAAATAACCAAACGGATGGAAACACATGAACTATGAACCAAAGGCTGAGGGGCCCCCAACTGGATCAGGCCCTCTGAATAGGTGAGACAGTTGATTGGCTTGATCTGTTTGGGAGGCATCTAGGCAGTGGTACCAGTTCCTGGGCTTGTTGCATGAGTTAGCTGTTTGAAACCTGGGACTTATGCAGGGACGCTTGGCTCAATCTGGGAGGAGGGGACTGGACCTGCCTGGACTGAGTCTATCAGGTTGATCCCAGTCCTCGGGGGAGACCTTGATCTGGATGAGGTGGGAATGGGGGGGTGGGCTGGGGGGAAGGGAAGGGGGGCAGGAAGGGAGAGAACAAGGGAATCTGTGGCTATTATGTAGAACTGAATAGTATTGTAAAATAAAATAATAAAATAAAATAATAAAAAAAATAGTCAAAATAATACTCATTATGACTGACTCATTTCCACATTGTAGTACTGGTAATGTTTGTTCGGTCTATTTGCAACTTCTTCATTTTTAATGTGATGTAGTGTTCTGTGGTTATTAATAAATTTACATTTACATTTACCATTGGTGGATACCTGGACTGCATTCTGTGTTGGGGTATTAATTGTGATATAACTATTTTGTAGACTTTGGCTTCTTTTTGGTAAACAGACATTATTTTTCTGTTAGAAATATCCCTATCCACAAATGTCTAATTTGGAGTATTGTGCAGCACTGGAGGGTATTGGCAATGTTTTGAAGCAGTTTCTCCAATTTAACTTCACACACATTGTGCCTGAGGGGTTTTATTCTTCACATTTTCCCAAATACTTGATGTGAATAGTTTATTTATTTGTTCATTGTGTATATAGTGACAGTTATAAAATTTATCTCTTTGAATGAAGCCTCATCCAGAAACTCCTAAATGGTCCTTGGCCAAAGGATGTAAAGGCATCAGTCTTGGAGCTGGAGAGATGACTTTATGGTTAAGAGCACATATTGCTGTTCCAATGGGCATGAATTTGGTTCTCAGTTGTAGTTCTAGCTCTAGTTGCACGGGGGGAGGGGGGGCGGATCAAGTCCCTCTGGCCTCTGCGGCGCCTGCATTCATGTGCACATACCCACACACTGACACACACATAATTACAAATAACTAATATTTTAAATAACAAACAAAAGGACGGAAAGTAAGTCTTATTGGCAGAGGATTCAGTTTTGTTTCTGTGCTTCTAGAGAGCTGAGGGGATTTAGAACAACTTCTTGTAGCCTCTCCAGAGACTCAAGGGGGAGAAGCCTGGGAAAAAGGCCACTTGATCACCATAAGTGGGAACAGAGGTGCAGCTTTGTGCCCTGTAACAGTACAATGTGTCACAAGTGGCTTCGTGTAGTATAGTGGCCCATAATTTTATAATGGAACTTAAAGCTTATATCACTTAGTGACCTTGTAGCTGTTGTGATATTGTAGTGAATTGCTCAGGTATTTATAGTGATGCTTGTGTATAAAATCCACTGAGTTACCAGTCATGAGAAATTATAGCATATACTATTGTATATAGTACCTAATACTTGATAAATGGTACTGGTAACACTTGATAAATATGCAGTTGGTGTTCTATAATTTTTATCGTTGTTTTTGAGTAAATTTTGTAGGGGTGTTCCAGAAGAAGACATTGCTACGTGGTAGATAACACAGTCCCTCCAGTGCAGAACAATGAGGTGGTGGAGAAGTGATAATAAGGATGAGGATCCTCATCCCTTGGTGGCTCAGGCTAAACTGTGTGCTTGTGGTTTGGCATTTAGCAAAAAATAATAATTAACAAAAATTTTAAATGGAATAAATTTGTGGCATAAGGATATGAAGGGAAATATTTCTGTACCGCTGTAAAATATGTTTACATTTTAAGCTATGTGTGAATATGAGTCTAAAATTGCTAAAAATCTGAATAAAGTTTGCAGGTTATAATAATTAAATATTAAAATATTATTGAAGAAAATTTTAAAATAAATTTAGAGAAGGTGTGTCCTTGGTGTTTATGATGTCAACAGCAGTACACAGTAAGGTCCTGGGCTTTTACACTTACTCACTAACAACAAGAACTCTAGAGCCCTGTGTGTGCTATTCATGATGAAGAACTCTGTATAGGTGTGTCATACTTGTTAATCTTTCATACTATATTTTTCTGTACATTTTCTATGTTTAGGAATGTTTAGTTACAGAAATGCTTAATTGTACTAAACTTTGTCCATAATATAAAGCAATAATACACCATACATGTTGTAACCTAGGTGTAGTAGGCTATGACATATATGACATAAGTGTACATAGCCTACTCCACCTAGCTTGGATATATATATATATATATGTGTGTGTGTGTGTGTGTGTGTGTGTGTGTGTATCTCCTGTGTTGTTCCCACAGTGAAATAGTTATCCATTGGTCATTGACCATTGGACTGTCCCTGTTATTATTCAATATATAAATGTAGTGTGAAACTAAAGATTAAAACAGATTAAAGAACAAATAAATATATACAGAGACGATACCAGCATACATGGAATCAAATATATTTTCCACTTTGGGGTGACCTTAATCTGAGCATCTTTTCTCACTGCGTAAGGTTCTCTTGAGAAAGGAATTCGAATTTCACCCTTTGAAATTGTGGTGCAGCAAGGGAACACCTGTATGAAGCCTGTATACTATAACAGTCTTAGCTTTAGAAATTGTAGCCTTTCAGGAGGTGCCAGCTCCATGAAAACAGTCAAGGAGTGAGCTGGTAGCTGAGTATCTTTGGAAAGCAGTGAATTACGCTGTTGGAAATGTATTTCTATTATTGAATTACCTCTGATTTATTATTATATGGTCAGGGCCCTTGAAGTGACACATGGTGACACACTAAAATGCCTGTAGTGACTGAGCAGGTGGCACAATAGATCAAGTGGGATGAACCTGCTCTCCTAGGGCAAGTCTTAGCAAGTCAGTTGTCATCACAATTGATTTTTAAAATGTAGGGTCCACAGTTGGTAGTTTTATCTTTGAGTAGTTTTATTGTAGCTTCTCAATCTTAGTAAACAGTTTCATTTAGTTTGATTTTAGTAAAAAGAATACAGTACCTGTAAAGTAAACATGTTCAAATGTGGAAAGGGTTCATATGACCAGTAATAGAAGACATACCTCCAAATAGTAGGCCAAAGATAAACTTTCTTGTCTATAGCAAATATATGATTGTGGTAATGGCCCTCCATTCCTGCTTTCCTCCTTGGTCAAATGGGTATTTCCCATATTTGATGTCTGATAACCTAATCCTTGAATGGAGTGACTGTGTAGCCCCTGGTGATCAGATTGATATTTTTTTTTGAGATGTATTGTTCACTTTCACTTTTTAAATAAATAAAATATTGTAACCAATATTTTAGGAAATCTCTACCAAGCTTTCCCTTAGCTAAATTACATTTTTTAAAATCTCAAATCTTCCAGAACAAAATTAAAAGAATATTGGTTTTGAATTATTCTAAATGTACTTATTCCTTCTAATCACAAAGCAATGGTATTTGGGTTCTTGTACACATAATGTAGACTGTTCATCCATTCATTCTTTAAATTTATTTTACTTTTTGCTACACTTTCAGATTATAATTATTTACAGTGTGTGTTGGCAAGATTTATGTCAACTTGACAAAAGCCAGAGTCATCAGAGAGGAAGGAACCTCTATTGATAAAATGCCTCCATAAGATCTGGCTGTAGACAAGCATGTAGAACAATATCTTAATTAGTTATTGATGGGAGAGAGCCCAGCCCATTTTGGGTGATACCACCACTTTCTGGCAATCCTAGGTTCTATAAGAAATTAGGCTGATCAAACATGTGAAGCAAACCAGAAAGCAGTATTCCTCCATGTCCTCTGCATCAGCTCCTACCTCCATATTCCTGATCTGATTAATTTCATGCCTTCACTGCTTTTGATTAACTGTTATATGGAACAGTGAGTGAAATAAACCCTTTCTTACCGAAATTGCTTTTGGTAATGGTGTTTAATCATAGACATAGTAACCTCAACTAAGATACATCATATTCTTCATTCTCTTTTCTTCCTCCAAACCTTCCCATACACCTCTTCTTACTCTTTTTCAAAAAAAGCTCTTTAGCAACTGCATATATATCCATATATATGTATATATTCATATATATATTTGTATGTATAACTTGCTGAGTCTATATTTATACTATTACTTATATATGTTCTGGGGGTTTACCATTTCTTTTTGGTTAACCAGTTGGTGTGCTCTTCCTGGGGAAGACAATTTCTCTTGCTCTCGATATTCCTCAGTAGTAGTAGTTCTTTGTGTAGGCTAGAGGCCTCATGGGCATGTATTCCTTATCTATTTTGGCATGCATATTGGTGCCATGCTTATTCAGCTCACATACAGGGAGTCATGTTGCTAAGAATTTATGAGTGTAGCCCCTGACACTACTAGGACACACAGTGTTATCACAAACTTCCCAATCCACTGGCTCATATCATCTTTTCACCCCATCTTCTGCAATGTTTCCTGATCCTTAAATGTGGGAGTACAGATGTTCCCATTGATATCGTGCTCCACAATACTGCAGTTTGATTGGTTGTTGTTTACTGTAGTGGTGTCTGTTAAAGAGTAGTTTCCTTGCTGAGGAATGAATGACACATTCATCTGTGTGTATAAGGACAAATGTTTAGATTGTTGTTAGGTTTAGTAAAATAGTGGTTGTAGATTCTCCTCCAATATCTTTGACTTCAGAAACAATGAGTGGTTAGGTAGGTTTCCAGTACTAGGCATGATTTGCCTCTTGTTGAACAGATTCTAAGCCAATTAGAGAGCTGTTGGTTATCACCAAGTCATGCATGCCACTCATGCAGACTTAGGGTTGTCTTGCAATGTGCTGGTTGTTGAAATGGCTCGTGCATGCCATAGCTGTATAGGACTTCTGGTTGCTTCCCTTCTTTGGAAGCTTTTATGGTGCCTTCTGGTATCATGAAAGCTTTTCAAGGGAGGAAGAGGCATTCAGCTCAATTCCAGCTTAGGGGTCTTTGGACGACTTCTGAAATGCAAGGTCTCTTCAACAATAAGAACTTACCTTCTGCTTCTGAGGGACAACCAAGGGATGCAGCAATAGTTTGTGTGCTTTGAAAGTCCCTTGAACAGCCCTGGACAACAACTCAAAAGAAAGATTCACGTGTCTGGTATTGGGTTTTTGTTAGATGTTCTTTGGGTCTCGGAGAAAGCATTGTCAGCCCACATTAACATGTGTGTGTGTGTGTGCGTGTGTGTGTGTGTGTGTGTGTGTTTATTCAGGGAATTACAGTACTTTAGTTTTATTTTAGCGTAAATAGTTAATGGTATGGTTCCTAGTGACTTTTTCAGACACCCTTGTTATTTTTACCCCAATCCCTACTTTTTCTCTGTTTACTTCCCTCTGTTTATTCTTTCAGGTTTTCATTGTATGAATGGATGGTATGGAAGAAGAAAAAATGACACAAAAAAAATATCATTTATCATTTCTCAAGACTGCTCAGATTTAAACATAAAGGCTTAGATTAGATTAGCTTGTATCTGTTTAGTTGTCCATGTGTTTATAACTGAATCATAACTGTATAATGTATGCATATACATTTATTATATATGAATATACATTTATTATATATGTAATATATAGAAACATACACATATGATATAAATATACATGTGACTATTAAAGTATAATTGTGACTATTGAGAACTGCTATACACTTAAGTATAAAATATTGATAATTGTGACTGAATTTACATATGTGTTATATATCTATTTAACATGTGAATATGTATAAGCTTGTGTTAGAAGTCATTTACCTTTTTCTGTTGTATGCTAGTATGTTTTGTATTTTATGATTTGTTTAATAAACATACAATTCTATTAAAATTAAGAAATAATAATTATCCAAAGATAAAACATACCTGAATGAGTAATCAGAATCACTTATTACCATAAAATACTGCTTATTATGTTTATTTACTAACAAGATTAAAGAAATCAACATTAATATTTCATTCAACATGTACTTATCAAATAACAATACAGTTTTATTATTTTCTCAGTTGTAGTATTTCCATAAACATATTACTTATAGTTTTATTATTTTCTCAGTTGTAGTATTTCCATAAACATATTACTTATAGTTTTATTATTTTCTCAGTTGTAGTATTTCCATAAATATATTACTTAAAATTATACATCAAAGGAAGCAAAGCAGTAAAAATTCAGCACACATATTGTTACCCAGATAAAGAGTGGTTTACACTAAAGAACCAATAAAGGTCTGTTAGATTGCTCTCCACTGTCTAGACATCCAGGAGACACGGGCGAAAGGAGGATGATTGTGGACAGCAAATTAGTTGAGGATTTGCAGTCTGTATAGCTAGGAAAACACTGTGCTGTGCAGGGTTGAAAAGGCATCATGTCAGGAACCAAGAGCAGAGGTTTTCATCCTGCTGTCTGCCTCTCTCCGTCATGAAGCAGACAATATCTAGAATCTCTTATTTGTTTCAGAAAATTGCTTTTCTAAAAGTCTGAAATCATCACAGTGTTATAAAAGAACAGAAAACTGTAAGAGGAAATAAAGCCCAAACAAGAATGAAAACAAGTGAATTAAGTACACTTGAATAAATTACTAATGTGATCCTTGGGAGAAGAGAACAGGATTACAAATGATGAAACAATGTTGCACACAGAAAAAGACAGACTCACAGAAGAATCCCTGTCATTTATTAAGTTAAGGTTTACAAGCTTCACAGAAGAAAGTGCTCATGTACTTTCTTGGTCAATATAGAGTTTTCTGTTTATAATTTATTGATCTCTAGAATATTTATTGAACTAAACTGAATAAAATGCTTCTTATGTTGTCTCTCTTAAAAACAATTCCTATTAATAACAATATCCTTTGGTTTTCCCTATAATTAAAGATAAATAAAATTAGCTGTTTTTCTAGTACCAATTTCCATAATTGAATATAATGCAAAGAATAGAATGGCTGTCATTTTTAATTAGAAACAATTGATAACATTTACTATCAAAAATGGCTCAAATCTATAGTCACTATTGGCAGTATATTGAAGAAGCAATATATGTATGATACTGAAGGTTGCAGACCAAAACTGTGAAGACAAAATTTCAGAAACTTGATTGAGTTCAAATAACAAGCCTTGAGAAGCCCTGATGGAGTGAAGTCCTGAGTGGATATGTGCAGTAGACTTGGGCACAGATGTGTCAAGTACCAAAGCCTCAGATCCATAGAAAAATGGCAACCTACCTACCTACCTACCTACCTACCTACCTACCTACCTACCTACCTACCTACCAGGGTGAGGCTCAGAGGGATAATGATGCTTTCTTCTGGACCACGTGCTGATGTTGATAGTGTTTGCAAAAAAATGTCCACCATAACTTTCCTCCCTACCCCCAGATATTAATGCCTGGTGATTTTTCCCCTACAGAAATTGATCCTACCAAGGTTAGCCAAACCTGTTTCTTTGTTCAGTTGTAGACAATAACCATTTCCTTGTTTATCTGTATGTAATACCCCACATCCATTTTCAGCTTATGCAATAACCTCACCTTCATGTTCAATAATATATAACAAACACTGTGAGCTTCCAAAGTGTTGAGGCTTCTCCATTAGAGAATCATCAGATCTCAGATTTTCCTTTCATATATATGTATTCTCTTCAATCCCTGTTACAAGTGAAATTCATTCCAGGAGCCATGTAAGTAAGGATATTGAAAAGACTGAATGAAGTAGAAATAATACATATTTATGCATCGCCATAGTGGCTGTGCTTTCCTTAGGCTTCCAGCTATCACAATTTTATTCAAAGGGTCTAGAGTATCTTTAAAATCATGGCTTCTAACCACATTTACTCCTGCACAGATATACATATTTACCAGAATCCAGGATAGGCATATGAGTTAGAACACATGGTATTTGGATTTTTGAGCCTGGGGTACATCATATAATGTAACATTTTCTCATTCTACCTATTACTCTGTAAATTTTCTAGTTTCATTTTTCCTTACAACCAAATGAAATTCCATTGTGCAAATGTAGCATATTTTCACTACCCATACCTCACTTGATGAACATCTAAGCTGATTGCATTTTCTTGCTCTTGTGAATAGAGTAGCAATAAACATTGATGTGTCAACATTTCTGTGGTTGAGTATACAGTCTTCTGGGTAAATGCTTGGGAGTAATATAGATGGATCACACAGTAGCAGTGCTTTTAGTCTTCTGAGAAGCCTCCACCCTGATTTCCATTGTGGTTGCACTAGTTTCCTCTCCTGTAACAGTGAACAAGCCTTTCTCCACATCCTCACCAGCATTTGTTATCATTTGCATGTTGGGCAGAGATTCTGGGGTGATGTACAATCTTGAAGTTCATTTAGCTTACATCTCTCTGAAAGCTAGGGATGTTCAACACTTCTTAAATTATTCATTGGTCATTTTTATTTCTTATTTTGAGAGCTGTGTGTTTCCTGCCTTCTCTAAGAACTCATGTGCTGTATAGGGGTCTGTCAGCATTCCTTTATTCTTACATCACACCTTACACATTATGTCAGTATTACCCTGCTAATTTATCATATTCTGTCTTGTGTTTGCCCTAATCCCTTCATGACTCATCCCATCTTAGTATCTGTCTCAGGAGAGGCATGAATTAACAAAATTATATTTCTCCATTTTAATAAATTTAAATCTTTTTTAGATAGTTTCCAGTGTGATGTTTTTAGCATTTTTATTGGCTGATGCTTTTGAAAATGTTAGCGGATAGATCAAGATATTAAACTGATCATGGTGTTATATAACCCTGGAAAAAATAAGTTCAGAAGAAACAGCATTCTATTTTGAAAATGATTTTGATTAAAAGAAGACAAATTAGATAAAAAAAATTGACATCAATTTCTAAGGCTTTATCTCATATATCTATGAGAAGAAATAGGATTAGAAAGTCAGAAAAAAGACAGGAAATTTGTAGTGAACAATTTTTCTTAAAAACACAATGAAAGAATTGTAGTATTAAAATTAAATGAGTCTCTTAGATTACAAGCTATGTGATAGAATGTAGCACAGAAGACCTCATGCTGAGCATATATCCAAGCAAAGGAAATAAGAGTATTGAGGAGATGTGTATAATGTTTATTTTCCTACATTGTTTTAAAATATCTTTATGTACACCCAGCCTTTATTGATTGTGATGAGCAAAGTGTTAAAGAAAAATGATACACACACACACACACACAACACACACACACACACACACACACACACACACACACACACTCACTCACTCACTATGCATTATCCAGCCATAAAAATGAAGTCTTGACATTTACAGAAATAGAGATGGAATTGGAGGTTATTGTGTTAGCAAAATACAAGAGAGACAAGTGCTGCATGTTCTCACTTATATAAGAAATGTAAAATTATCAATAACGGAGAAGGAGAGAATTTAATGGTGGTTGCTGAAGGTTAGGTAGGCTACATGGAGGAAGGTGTGAAGAAAGGATGAGTGATGATCCTGGGGTGCAAACAGGAAGAGTGGAGCTTAATGTTACATAGTAACAGTTCTTGACAACAACTGTATCCTCAAAGTAACTAGTAGAGATCTTTCTTGTCAGTGTTCCTCTGCTAAGATATAAACGCATGAATGGTGAATGGACCAATTATGATGTAATCATTACTCATAACATTTACATATTGAAGTGCCACATGTTATTTCATAAGCATGTACAATTATCAGATATCAATTCAATATAAGTAATATATTAAAACATCACACATAAGTATCAGAGTAAATAAACTAAGCTGGAAATGGCATCATTTTATTTCAGTAAAAGTAATAGGAAGATACAAGAAAATGTCTACAGAGGAAATGGTGCTAGAGCAAATTTTAAATGAGACCAAGGACAAGGAAGAAATGTCTCTGAAAGACGCATATTGAGAATAAGTGAAGAATTCTTTCATGTGAATAAGCCAATGCTAATAAAGACCAAAATGTATGAAGCTGATTAATCATCATTTAAAAGAACAAATATGATTAAATAATAAACATGATAAAAAATTAATAACCTACTGCATGAAAATTAAAATGACAATTTTGTTACATCTCAAAATTAAAAATTTAAAAATATTTTGATTGTACATTTTAACTTCTGAGTATCCATTCTTCACAATGTTTATCTCATAAATCAGAACAGACATTGAGACAATCTGCCCTATTGTGCTGGCATTTTTTCATGGACTGTTAGTTCTTGAATATAAATTCTTCAGATTAGGTTGAGTACTAACTATTCTGAATGAAAGACTGTTATAGAATTGTGTATAATAATAAATTAATAGAGACTAAACATCTCCTAGTCAGGGACTGTACAAGTTAAATGTAAAATAAATGACCTAGGGCTGGGGTTTTGGTTCAGTTGATAAAATGCTTGCTTCAAAACTGTGATGGTCTGAGTTTGATCTCCACAAACCATATTTTAAAAACCAAGTGCCATGATACTTTTATAATCCTTGAAATGCTGAGATGGAAGGCAGAGATAGGCAGATCTCTGGGAGCTCATTGTCCAGCCAGCATGACCTATATGGTGAAACCCCAGGCAACCGAATATCCCTGTCTGGGAAAAAAAATTGCCAGGCGGTGGTGGCACATACCTTTAATCCCAACACTCAGGAGGCAAAGCCAGGAGGATGTGTGTGAGTTCGAGGCCAGCCTGGTCTACAGAGCGAGCTCCAGTACAGGCACCAAAACTACACAGAGAAACCCTGTCTCGAAAACAAAAACAAAAACAAAATCAAGTTGTCCTCTGACTTTACACACACACACACACACACACACACACACACACACACACACACACACATATATACACCCACACTCACACACATGTAGTACATGCCTATATTCAGACACAAGTTCATCTATAACAAAATGAAAGCATACATGAACACATGTGTAGTGGGTAGCCATTCCAGCTTTGATCTGGAAGTTGGAATGGCTACCCACTACACACATGCACAAAATAAATAAATGAATCATCAAAATAAGGTGCAATAAAGCCTAAATGCTGAGAATGCAAAGCTGCTAAAGCCCTGTGTATAATATTATTGAATTTATTTCAGTCCCTGGATCATAAAATCCCTAGTTTTAGTTGATTATAATATATAAAATAACAATGTATAAGGCAGTCCTGGGTGTATAGGCACTAGATTCAGGATGGTGAGCATTTATGGTGTGGTATTTACACAACATCTAGTGTTTTATATCTTAAAGAAGAAATTAGAATGGTTATGGAAATTTACTTAATTTCTATGCCATCATTATAAAATTAAAATAGTTTATAACTTAAAAAAAAAGGATCGACCAAGAAACAGGAAAAATTCATTACTTTCTGTAACAAAACCGGTTTTGCAAAGAACAAGGCACCTTAGATTTTGAAATGTGGCATATAATTCTATCCTTGGAATTTATGCTAAGGAGAGTAGCTCAGGGTTTTCCTCAGTCTGTCTTTGCTTTGTTTATAGTGAAATAAAGTTCCCTCTCTTTGTGACTACTTCCTGCAGCCTCTATGTGTTCTCCTTGGCCATAGGAGAATTCAAAGTTGTTTACATGGGGATCATGATTCTAGTTCTAACAGTAGATTTTATAGACTTATTCCAGGTGTGTTGTGCTAACATACTTTCTCAACACTGTCATAAAATTACTTGTTATTGAAGACATTGGCTAGGAACTTACATAAAACAATAGAATAGTGTAGAATAAAGCTATGATCTAAGAAATACAGATAAAGAAGAGCTATTGTAGGCTTAAATTTAATTTTAAAGTGGAAAAATGACCTCTTTATGCTTTCAAAATCTTATGCAGATGGCTTGTTACATAGTCAAAATAAAATTAAGCATATATTACTGAATATTTATATCTGCATATTAAACTTACAGAAATTGTTTTTTAGCAGAACGAAGTTATTTCAAGGTACAAATTGAAGTTTTCCCTGGGAAAGAAATTAGTAATGAATAATTAATTCATCTTTTGCAGTCTGTTCTATCTTTCTCTCTTTTTTTTGTATTGGATGTATTCACAACTTTTAAACATTTCAAATATTAGTTTTGTTTACAAAGTTGATTATATTTTGACTGCCAATAATGAAAATATAGGGTTATATCCACTTTTCCTTAAATGTTAGTGATGTAGTCACTTTTCAGAAATAGTTTTTGTTCCAAAATGAGTCCAAAGTCCCCTTCTCTATTACACTTTGACAGAAAATAAATTATTTTGAACCTCTACTATGTAAAACATAATTTCCTTTTCTTTTTCATTAAATTTTCAACTGAAAACTCTTCAAGATACATATTTTATTTCTTGTTCTTTTTGTAGTCAGAATATGTTTGTGTCAATATATAGGAGATTGGTTTGATTCCTATCTAAAGTTCTCTGCTGTGAAGAGATAATATTTGAGGTAGTTCTAACACACATTCCTAGTTATGCATTTATTTTTCTCTGCCAGACCACATCTTGCATTTTCTGTTTTTATTTTGACCTAAGTTCTTTCTTCTTGGCTTGGGCTGGTCTCCTGGGCTGAAATTGTCCTTTTGCTTCCTCTTATCAAATACCTGGGATTTTACATGTGTGTACCTTGCATGGCTCTTGAACATTTAAGTACAATGAATTTTAATATATTGGATTATTAAATTGTAGATTACTCAATGAAGGTTTTTGAAAACAAGACATGCTTCCTCTATTTAGAATATATAAACTACAAGCATTTTACATAATCCTTAATGTTATTTCAAATTTTTTAACCATCTTTCTCTTTTATCTGTAGTTGATGTTTTCTGAGATGAATTCACTCTTCTTTCAATCTTTAAATCATTAGAACTTGGCTCTACCACACGGGACAACAATATGACCACATCTTTATATGACATCAGCTTATTAAAAATGAGCTTATTGATCACTTACTGTGTGCCGAACTGTGTACAAAACTTTGGAAACCAATGAAGCAGAGAAAGCTATGAAATTCTAATGAATAAAGACACTTCAAGGGAAAGAAGTCACAAGTTTGAGAGAGAGCAATGTTGGGATTACAGCAAAGAGAGAGAAGAGGAAATTGATATAATTCTTCACTTTTAAACACCTGTGGTGCTGCTGCTGCCACACCCCTGGAGAATTCCATCTGCCTGATTCTGGGAATGGCTTTTGTTGCTTACAACAATTGATAGTATTTTTTTTTTCTATTTAGCAATTCTAAAGAGCTTAAGATAAAAACAGCTATACCGAAATGTCTATTAAATATATGCCCACAAAATAGTCCTTAATTCCAATTCCAAATGAAGTGTGTACATCACAAAACCTGCCTCTCTCCTGATTTGCCTTTCAACTTTTGTGGTCCCAGCTGGAGCTGAGAATTTCATATTTGTTCAAAATGAATAATGAATTTTTAAGTTTCCTTTGCTTCGTGTTGATTTGGAAAAAATGGCTCAAGTTGCTTCTTCTATTATTCAGTTTTCTGTCACACAGAAAACAACAATTCAGTTCACAATTAGATACTTTTATATGTTTATCAGAACAACACTTTGTGGTTTGCTTGCTTTGCAAAGAAATTACTCATTTAGAAAATAATGTTTTTGATTCAGAAACTGCAGTTACAAATGTCTTTTTCTATTTGCACCTTTCCCCTATTATCTTACACAAGGAGTGTGCCAAATTGTCAGGTTGCCTTGCTATGTTCTGTGATGTGGTAGCCAGATTTAAATATTCATTGCTGAATAAGTGGAATTATATGCAATCCCACCATAGTATTAACTGACAAATAATTGCTATTACTTCCTTTCAATTTTTATTCTATTTTGTTTATAAAAGTATTTGGTACTTTGGCACAGCTGAATAAAATTACTTGCCATACTATAGGAGGAAAATTTTATGGGCATAGGTTTCATGGAGTTAAATTAGGGATGCTTGGAAAATACTTAATCTTCTAGATGCTGGTGCATGCTAATAAGGATCAAGAGCTTTCATAAAATGATGAAATCACATAACACTCAGGATGAGGTGGCCAAAACTGACCACATAGTCATCACTCTAGGATATTCTAAGAATGAGAATGTTAATACTTATTTTTATAATTATTATTAATTTTGTAATATCAGGCAAGAACTCTACTACTGAGTTATACTGTATCTCCAGATAGATAGGTTAAAAATCGGGTTTTAAAGGATTTCAATGGAATTGAAGAAAGCAGAAATGTTTTCAAACTCTTATAGAGAAAGGTAACAATGAGATGAAAGTAACTTTAAAAACTCAAGCAGAAATTCTTGGGATGAAAAATACATACCTAGAGAAGTTTAAAACTAACAGAAGGCTGAAATACTATGGACCAAATGAGAGAAATGATTAATGAACACGATAGCAGTCAGTTTGAAAATACACAGAGTAGAAAAGCATTGGGGGAGTGACAGATTCTTAAATGTCAGTAGGCTGAATCGAAGCCCAGCAATGGGCACAGTTTAGTTATACAGGAGCATGAAGTGCTGGAGTGTTACAATGAAGTCACCATCGATAACAGTAATGTCCTGTACGCTAGGTGGTCCAAAAGTCTGTCTCCAAAATAGAGACATGATAATGGATACACATGTATGCATAACCACAACTAAGCATTGTGGAATATACACATGTATCTAAATATTGCATGATGTTGTGTGCATATATTAAATTTCATTAAAAAGTATAAATTCAAACCCACAGTAACATTAAGATCCACCTTTTATCAGTGCCACTGATAAAATGACCACCATTTATTCACTTCCTTGTCATTTGGTTTGTCAGAACTATTTTGTGTTGTCCTCGTATCTTGCTGCTCCAGGTGGGGAAAGCAAGATCAAGATGATGGGGCATTCTATGATTCTGTTCCCCTTGGGTGCCTAGTCCCCTGTTAAGGAGTGTGGCTGATGTTGAAGATATTACTGCTGCTTTCCTACACTCTTTGGCTTTAATTTCCCTCTCCTGTGGCTCCGCATACTGTGCAATAATGAATGCTTTCTAAGTTCCCACTGTCTTCTCAATACCCTCACTCTTAAAGGAATGGGGAAAAAATGTTTGATGAAGCTGACTTTGTGATGTGTATTATATTCTGAAGTTTTCAAAATTGAAGTGTTTGTACAATGATATCTATGACTTTTATTATGGAAAGTTGTATAGAAAAGATGGTAATAATTATTGAAAGTGAGCAGTCACTGAAACATAACATGGAGTTCTCTGATGCTGTGTTTAGTATTTTTCTGTTTATGTAAGTTAAAATGTTGCATATATATCATATACATATAAAATACATAAGTGCGTGTTTAACTCAAAATGTTGACTATTAATGGGCAGTAATAATGTGTGTGTTTGTGTGTGTGTGTTTATGTGTATGTGTCTGTGTGATGTCATAAAAGTATTCAAAATCCATAATCTTTGTCAAAGATCCTTTCAAATGAGAATCTAATATACACCTTTTATTATATTCAAGTGATATTTTAGAATAAGGAAACTCAAGGACTGAGAACACAGATTTGAACTTCAAATAAGTAAATGTGTGATTAAAATGCCATAAGCTAAGTTTAGGCATGTAGATAAGTTGGTGCAAAGAACCCTGTTTATGATTCTTAGCACTGTAAAAAACTAGGCATAGTAGTACACACCTGTAATCCCAGGACTTGGGAGGTAGAGGCAAGAAAATTAGAAATTCAAGATCATCCTCAGTTACACAGCCTGCCTTGGGTACATAAGACTCTCTGCTAGTATAGAATGTAGTAAACACTTTAAAGAAATGATAGGATTAGAATTACTGGAGATAATACATTATAAATTATGTTTAATATAATTAACCATGAAGTACAGTCAAACTAGAAATAAAACTATCATATTAGCAAGCACATTATCAGTACAATATGCTATGTGTGTTCACTGCTAGAGTGGAAGCATGCATGAGTATACAAATCTCTACATAGAGTCAGTTGAAATGTGATTCTCATTGTGAGATATTCAGAGCTAGGACCTTGTGGTACCTGTAAGAAACAACTAATTCAACTAAGTCATGAGGGTCCCATGCTCATGACTGGACTAATATAATCACAGTTGTGTTTGCTCTGTCTTACCAATGAGATTCTCTGTCACATCACGATCATAGCTGATGGAGAACAGATGTCATTATTATGCTTTTAGGCTTCCAGAACCTTAAGCCAACAACACCAAAACCAACCAACTAACCTGTAAACAAAAACCTCTCTGCTTTATAAATTATCCGTAGAGTTCTGTGATGTTGATGTATAATGACCTAACATAGTGTATGCATAATATTGAAAGAAAGTAAAAAATATATTTTATTATGCAAGTATCAGCTTGCTAAAATCCCTCAATGGTAATCCATTTCCCAATAATATCTGTAAACTCTCTCTGAGCATTTAGATTTCAATGAGAAATACTTTATTTGAGTTAAAATAGAAAAGTGTCCTATAAGGGAAAAAATTGAAGTGAGACAGTGTCTTCAATATGTTTCAGTCAGCAGTCAAGTTCTCAGACTATTGATAGGTACTGGAAACGTCTGATAGAAATTATTTATATCATGAAATACTAAAATCTATGCAGAGGAGGAATATATTTAAGTACAATATTTGGTTCTTCAGGATACAATACTGACCTTGATAAGATAATGCTGTGGGATGTCTTTCTGTATGCTGTGAATATGTGTGGCTCCTGTTGGATAATAAATAAAGTGCATTGGCATATGGCAGGGCAAGATGGAGCCAGGTGGGAAAATCCAAAAGGGATAGAGAGAGAAGAAAGGCAGAGTGGGGAGACACCTACTGCCATCTAAGGAGCAACATGTAATGGGACACAGATAAAGCCAGGGAATAGGTGACAATACATAGGATAAAATAAATGGGTTGAATTAAGTTATAAGAGCAAGCTAGCAAGAAGCCTGAGCCATAGGCCATACAGTTTATAATTAATATTAAGCCTCTGAATGATTATTTTATAAGCAGCTGCAGGGCTGTGAGTGGGAGACACTCATCCAGACTTCTGGGCCTGGTGGGCCTGGAGAAACTTCTGGATAGAAGATAACTTTGTAATAATATTAAATGAGAAATGATTATGACCGTTAGTGAATATGTCAGAAATTAGTAAATGAAGGATGAGAAGTATAGCAATAATATAAATGTACATTTCAGATGAAAGAGTTAAAATATTAACTGTGCTCTATTAATAAACTATATAACTACTTGGTAAAAAAATAAGATTTAATTTAAAATATAGAAAAGAGCATATCCATAAAAACCTTTGGTAAGTTTTTACATTTCTGAATACATGAAAGGATTTCTTAAAAATCCCTACTTTGTTGATTTTTTTCTCCTTAAGCAATCAGAGCATCTGTATCCTGTCCCATCCTCACCACAACCCTAATTCACTGGGTAGCAGTGTGTCCCTTCTTATGCATAGTTGTCTACTTCAATATTTTAAGCTGTTTCACAACGCAAAAAAAAATCCTTAAAATATGCTGGAAGTTTTACAATTTGGTTTTCATATTATGTCTAGAGTTGCAGTTTCCATGCATCAGAAATTGGGGGAAAATTTTTCTAAAAAAGTCCACAACACTAGCAGTGTGGAGTAGTTCTTTTAATGTCATAAGGTATCTAATTATTTTTGTTGTTCTATGTGAAGATGGAATATCTAAACTGTGGCTTCATTTTTAAAACCAATATAGAAATAAGGACCCATCCATGTAGCTAGTTTATTTGTTGGACTATCTTTGTACAGCCAGCCCACAAATAATAACCCAAGAGACTAATTATTAATTATGAGAGCTTGACCTTAGCTTAGGCCTTTTCCCAACTATCTCTTATAATTTAATTAATCATATTTTTAAATCTACATTCTATTATATGGTTCAATTACCTCTTCTTAGTATGGCACATATGACTCATGCCCCTAGATTCTTCCTCCCAGTTTTTTTTTTCTCTCTCTCTGCCTGGAAGTCCTGCCTATCATCTCATGCCTAGTTATTGGCCATTCAGCTCTTTATTAAACCAATTAGAAGGTGCCTTAGGCAGAGACACATCTTTACAGTGTACACAAATATTCTGCAACAAATCCATGCTGATATCTCTTTGGTCCTCAAGATAGCCATTGGACATAGACCTATTGGTCAGATACATCCTCCATTCATCATGGTTATTATGGGCTACAACTATTTGAATTTATTTATTATCTCTGTTGGGCTATATCCCACCTCTATTTTTAGACCCAGATGCAGACTCTCAGTATATTGGCTGTAGATTTCCTTGCCATATGGCTTTGTTTTTACTTTCAGATGCTGGTAGATTTTCTCCACCCTCTTTCTCCTGACTTGAGAGGTTTGACAGGTAAAAGTTCATTCAACAAAGTGTGAAGACATAAGTTTAATGACCAGAACCCATGGAAAGGTGGAAGAAGAGAACTGATTTTATAAAGATGTTGTTTGATCACACACACACACACACACACACACACACACACACACACACACTCACCCCTATAAGTGAGTTTACATATAAGTAAACAAGTGTTGTATTTTAAAAAATGTAATTAATAAGAACAGGGAACTGAAATGTGGTTGGTATTTGTAAAACCATTATGTTCCCCCTTTTATAGTCCAATTATATCCTTAATATTTGTTGCTAGTAACAAGTGTTATTTAAAAAGAATAATATGCAGAGGGCCTAGTCCAGTACCATGGAGGTTCCACAGCTATTGGTCTAAAGTTAATGAGTTCCCACTAGCTTGGTTCAGTTGTCTCTGTAGGTTTCCCCCATCATGATCTTGATGCCCCTTCCTCATAGAATCTCTCTTCCCTCTCTTCGACTGGACTCCTGGAGCTTAGCCTGGTGCTTCGTTGTAGATCTCTGCCTCTGCTTGCATCAGTTATTGGATGAAGGCTCTATGATGACATTTAGGGTATTCACCAATCTTATTACTGGAGTAGGCCAGCTCAGTACCCTCTCCACTACTGATATCAGTCTAAGCTGGGATCATCCTTATGGATTCCTGCAAACTTGCCTAGCACCAGGTTTCTCCCTATCCCCATGATGTCTCTCTCTCTATCAACATGTCTTGTTCATTGCTCTCCCACTCCTTCCCTGTTCCAGCTTGACCATCCTGTTCCCTCATATTCTCATCCCCCTCCCCTCTATTACCCCCTCATCCCCAGTTTACTTTGGAGATCTCATCTATTTTCCCTTCCTGGGGCAATCCATGTATCCCTCTTAGGGTCCTCCTTGTTGACTAGCTTCTCTGGAGTTGTGGGTTGTAGTCTGGTTATCCTTTATTTTACATCTAGTATCTACTTATGAGTGAGTACATACCATGTTTGTTTTTCTGAGTCTGAGTTACCTCACTCAGGATGATGTTTTCTTGTTCCATCCATTTGCATGCACATTTTATGATGTCATTGTTTTTTACTGCTGGGTAGTACTCCATTGTGTGTATGTACCACATTTTCTTTATCCATTCTTCCCTTGAGAGGCATCTAGGTTGTTTCCAGGTCCTGGCTATTATGAATAATGCTGCTTAAGGGGCCCTCTGGCAGTAGGATCAGCATCTATCCCTGGTGCATTACTTATGGTGGGATACCTTGCACTACCTTGACGCAACAGAAAGGGCTTGGATCTCCCTCAACTGAATGTACCAGGCCCTGCTGACTTCCCATTAAAGACCTTACATTTTTGGAGGAGGGAATGGGGGTGGGTTTGGGGGAGAAGGCTGACTCAGGAGCAGGAGGAGGGAAGAGATATGGATCTGTGGTTGGTATGGAAAATGAATAAAAAATTCTTAATAAAGAAACATATTAAAAAAGAACAATAACAAATAAAAGCAAATTCCACATGGAAGTCTTCTCATTGGGATGTGAACATTCATGACTATACTATTTGTTTAAATACAGGTTTAGGATATGGCTGAGATTTCTGACTTGGTGCCTCACTAATTTACTATGAGTCAATGTTATCATGACTCTAAAGTGTAGGCTGCACGTTTAATGTATCTTCATATCCACTGATTTCAGCTTCAGTGTGACACTGTATTATTTTAGAAATATTAACATCATTTAAAACATGAACAAGTTAGAATTTAACTTTCCTCTCATGGAAATGAGACTTTAGCTGATACCAAATAAGGTATCAAAGCAAAACCAGAATATTATCTTCTGCTTAGATAACACTAATAGCTTCTTATGTTTTTATCACTTTCCTTCAGTGACATGTGTCAAAGGCATTTGGGGTGAATTTGATTTATGCATACAATGGCACACTTAATATATTTTAATGGTTAAAAGTTACATATAGAAATATTGCACTATGCATGTTCAGGATTCCAAGGTTTTTTTTTTCCTTGACAAGCAAGAGAACATTCCTACTTCACTCTCCTAATCAGCACTTACATTACAAAGTGACCATTTTGACAACCATGTTTATTTATGAGCATGTAGTTCCAAGCATTTTATTTTCTAACTCTTTGTACTAGTAGCTACAGATGAAAGAGTGTCTGTTTAGCATGCAAACTCCTAGAGAGAGGGCCTTTCCTATAGTCCCCAACATTATGTTAAATTCTTAAGGCTGTGAATGGTTTAGAATACTAGTGACTTGTTAAAAGCATAGAAACCTAGAGAAAGGAAACCAAATAAACCACTTCCCCCACCCTTCCATGTATGAAATAATGGGGTGGATGTTGGTAATAAGGGGACAGTAAGTCTGGCATATTAATCTTAGCTTGAGCATAATCCCCAAGTTCCTAAAGTGAATCTTGTGAAAGAAGCTGATCCATGCCCTTTCTCTAGCATCCAACCATCCTAGCCTCCTCCTTAGCCTCATATCTACCAGAGCTTCTGGGTGCTAGTAAGAATGGGTGCACATGTGTTTGAGTACTGAGGTTTAGAGCATGTGCATATGTACATAGCCTACACCTTCACATGGTTACTTTGAACTAGAGGCCAAGTAAGTTCAAATTGTATCTGAGTCTAGGATGAAGTCATAATACAAAGGAGGACACAGACAAGAAGAGGAAGAAGGAAACTCAGGAAGAAGGGTAATATTTCAGTCCCTAAACCCACAATGCCTGGATCAAGATCTCACTTAGAACATTTCATTAGCAGGAGCCAAGGCTCCCTTTCTGTGCTTGAGCCAATTTAATTTATATTTCTGTCACTTACAAATAGAATTACCAAGGCACTCAGCAACTGGGGATGAAATGTAATTATGTCGGAGCTTTCTTTGTCTTGGCAAGAAACTGGCCTTAGAAAACATCTTAGAAAAAACAGTGGATCCTCTTTTCCAAATAGGACAGTAATGCAATTCTAATTGAGAAGAGAATACTCAGATGGATGACAGTTGTTGATATTACATGACTCAAATATTTGGTGTCTTTATCAATAAGGTCGTACTGTCAAATTCAGGGGGTTACCAAGAGCAATGACAATAGCCTGAGTGTTAGAGGATCTAGGAGATCCTTCTGGCAAACAAAATAAGGAACCCATTCTTGGCACCAGACTTTTCATTTGACAGCCTATAGCATTTAGGAGACATCTCCCTTCCATTATAGAGTGGATCTATTTAAACTTCTTTTATCTAGTTATTAAAAAAAAACACTAAAATGTTCAAAATTCAGTGTAAGTTGAAAATTGAAAAGATCACAGAATTACAAACCTTATTATCATTCCTAATATATCAAAAGTGCTCAAGAGGTACCTTGACTCAATAACTCCAAACTGCTGGGTTAAGGCAGATCCATGGCAGGTTTGTACAGGACCAAAGAGACCACCCCAAAACACTAGACACACACAGAAAAGTAGCTGATACCCGTGTTTCAAGTAGAAGGTAAAAATCAAGATATAAAATAGAGGTCACTCGGCAATAAAGAGGTAAATATTTATAAGAAGTATGTGGAAAGGCAGGGTTAGGAACTGTTTCAGATCAGCTTGGATTCAATTTCTAGCTTTGTCATTTATTAAACTGAATGTTCATGATTTCTAAATATCACTTAGTACTGTCAGACCTTGATTTCCTTACCTGCAAAATAGAGTAAGAACTCCCATGTGAAGTTCAAGAATTAATTGGTCTATTGCCAACTGCCATATTATTATTTGAGCTTTAGTCAGGAGATAATGCAAGTAAAATGCTTAGCAATATCCTTGACCCAGACTTAGCACTTCATGAAGAGGAGCTGCTCTTTCTGTGATAATTATCATGATAATCATTACAATAAAGCCAACCAGTTAGATCCTAGATTGCACAATAACTGATTGATGAACAGTCTAGATCTTGCATTAAAGGTTATTATGTTCTCCACATACCCAGAAATAATGTATTGGTTTTGATACATTTATTCTTAATCAGACGCATAATGTATTCACAGCTATTCAACATTTGCAATGAGGCTTATTAGAAAGTGTTTGTAGTCAAACTGTAAGATTTTTATGCTGCCCTTTTTGTGGTTTGTGGTATGCATTTGTTCTGTAGTTGTATTAAATGGTGATGATGCCTGTCTGTTTACTGTCCATGTTTTTTATCATATTTTAAAATTCTTCTTTCTATATATCATTATGGCCATGGTAAATAATCAAATGAAAGATGAGATTCAGAAGGAGAGAAGCCATGACTTCCTATGCGCCCTTAGATGAAATTCTAAGAAAAATAAGGCCATTTCAGGCTACTGTTTCAGCAACACTTTAATGCATACTATTTCACAGTTCGTTCCTAACAACACTAAGAGCATTTAAAACCATGGTAGAGTACTCCAAGAGTAGTCATTTAACACTAAAGGATGTCATTAGGATTAGTTACTATATTTTCAGCCATAACACAGAAGAAGAAAAAGAGTTCAGCAGAAGTGGGAATCACTTCTAAAATAAAGTAAAATACTGTCATCTTCTCGCTAAAAGGTATTTGAAAGAAATAACAGCCTTTTTGAGAAATAAGTGGAGGTTTTATTAGATTAAATTGAATTGAATTTGGTTTCTTAAATATAGAAAGCAAGGGACTCTGGGACACTTCATTATCATATATTAACTTAGGTTAACACAATCTTTTGACCTTGAGATATCTTGGTAGAAAAATTATATAAAAGCTTTTATTTTGCATTTAGAAATGTGTTATTATTGGGACCTGTAGTTTAGTAAATTCCCAGATGGTTTTGTACCTGAGTTGTTAGACATTTTCACATATTATAGTTGATCTAATGGTATTCAAATAATTTTGACCTTAAAGAAAATATTTATTTTGTGTTAAAAATAACAAGGTAGCACACATACCATAGTGATTGTGTAAAGGTCTAAAGACATCTTGTGGAGTGTCTGTTGTCTCTTTCTACAACGTGGATCCTGGAGACTGAAAACAGATTATCAGCTTTGAGAGCAAGTGCCTTAACCCACTGAGCCCACTTATTGACACCTCAATAATCTCCAATAATCGTGCTAAAACTCTCAGTTACATAGGAAGTATTCAGTATAATACTTATACATTCTTGCCATCATTATTCAAAATAGGGCAGGATGAGATGGACATGCTTATGGATATTTCACATCATCACATCTGCATGTTATCTAATTTTATAAAAAATAGAATCTATGTCATGGTTTCAAAAGACAATACAGTTCCAGGTGTTATAGATATTATTATCCTAGATTTAACCTTTACAACTGCTTTTGTACAACTCTTATGGCAAAAATTAATAATAATCAAAATAAATCTAGGGGCCATTTTGATTAGTTGTAAGAACATGACCACAGTTTAGAAAACAAAACAAAACAAAACAAAACACACACACACACAAAAAAAAAAAAACCCATTTCAGTAGAAAAATCCCAGCTGCTTGGAGAAATACTGGTATATTCATTTAATTGTCAGGGAAAAGTTTTCTTATTTTTGTGTATGTGTATTTTGCATGCATACTGTATGTGTGCCACTTGCATGTGGTACACTTGAAGCCCCGAGGAGAAGGAAACTGGAGTCCTCCATGGGAGTGCTTGGAATCAAACCCCTATCCTCTGGAAGAGCAACCAGTGTCCTTAACAGCTGAGCCACCACTCCAACCCCTACAAACAATTTTAGTATGTGAGCAATGTCCACCCAACCTCAGCATTTTATTTCCATAGCACTTACTGAATTTTTGTTTGTGCACCTATTAGATTTCAATTAAAATAGAATAAAGAGTTCATCATTGTATTCTCATATACTGTTGTTACTGAATTTCCTCCCACTTTCCTCCCATTCCACTGGCCCCTGATGAAGCTTTCCTACACCCAGCAGGTGTACACCCACTCTTTCTGTTTTCATGTGTTTTGTGCATCCTCTCTTTCTCCCTCCTCCATTCTATTTGTCTGTCTGGCTCTAGGTAACTTTCCTTAGTAATTTCCTGTTGCATCTTTTTTTTCTGTTTTTTTTTTTTCTGCCGTGGTAGAGATAGGGTGGCCATTCCCACAGCAGTGGTGGGAGACCATTTTTGCTTTTAAAGTGGGGATCTACAATGGCAAGATACTTAAATGAGAGAACTCACTAATAAGAGCCTGTGGACACTAGGATTAAATGTTACAATGCATCTATTTCTTTACAGTTTTAAATGAATAATATATGACTTAGTAGTATAAATTTTATTTTATTTTATTTTTTTTCAAAGCTGAATTTTATTGTGTAGACCTGGCTATCCTGGAATTCTCACTCTGCAGACCAAGCTGGCCTTGAACTCACAGAGCTCTGCCTCTGCATCCCAAGTGCTGGGATTAAAAGAGTTCACCACCACTGTCAAGCTAATATAAATTTTAAATCAAACTTTACACATTAATGGAAACTCAATTTTTAATAATTAGTAATATATATCTGGTAAACAAAACTTGAATTCTTTCCATTAAGATCCATAAAATTGATTAAAATAAATGAGGTTCAAAATAAAATTAGTAGGTCAACATCAGAAACCCTAAATCATATGATTAAAAAATGTAATGTTTAATAAAGATAATCTTCATACAGCCCCTGAGAAAAATCATCAGTAAAGAGAGCTTATGCATGACTCGGTAATTCTATTCCTAGATACACACTAAGATAAAGACATAAGCCATTTATAAACAAATTGTACATCAACGTTCATAGAATCATTACAATAAAAAAGAAGTTAGTCTGTCATCTAATTAATGAGTGAAATAAGTATAACATGTACATACAATAGTATATTATTCAGCAGTACTGATATATGAATACAAAATTAAGCACAGGAAACACAACACAATATTATTGAACTTTACAAGTTGTACATTAAGCAAGTGATAAGTAACATGTGTTATATTATAGGGGAAAGAAAATTTATAGAAACAGAAATTAGAATAATGCTTTTCTAGATCAGGAGGGTATAGGTGAGATGAAGTGAAGACAGATTTTCCTTTTAAAATAATGAAAATGTTTAAAATTATATTGAAGTAGTTGCACAAGTATATGGTTTACAGTAAAAATCAATATGGGTGCATTTTAAATATAAAAATATATAACATTATTTGTATATCAAGGAAACTGACTTTTCTAAGTACATTAAAAATAAATATTTAATTATTTTAAATAAAAATAAATAAATAAAAATTTTATATAAAAATATTTTAAATATCATTTCTTTAAAATTATCAGCCAAGAAATTATGGATGGTAATTCATATAATTTATGATATTAAATATATGATAATTATGATTATCACTATAGACATTCTCATTCCCACTGAAGAGTGACCTTCAGTGACATTGTCCTAAATGTTAATCATGGTTCTGGAGAGAGGAATTGTCATAATGAACACTCTTTTTATTCTTGAAATTGTGGTGCAGCATGTTTATACATAAGGAATGAAATATTGTTACATTTGAAAAACCAGCAGTGTATAAAAATGAACTCTTCATTATTTTGAAAAATACATTTGGAACTTGTATTCATGCTCTAATTCACAAGTTAGAAAAATATACAGTCCCATTATTTCTGGCTTGGATTAATGAGGTTCAAAAAATGTAAATGACATATTGAATTCTAGACCCATTTATACCAATTTCATCTGAAAGAAGACCCATTAAAATATTCAATCCAGTATGATCAGGTCTTCTGCCAATAAGTTTAGGCATTGAGATTTATGCTATAAGAAAAATGTTAGTGTGTTCCTAATTGGTAGAAAGTGTCATTTATTCAAATGAATAAAGAATGCCTATAAAAATTTGTGCTAAAATAGGTTAAAAATTGAGAAGGTACAATAAAACTAAGGTCTTTCTTTTGGGGACCTGTTAAGATAAATGGATGATAATAGTCACAATACATGAACATATAAACATACAGGAAAGGAACAACACAGAGACCCAGACAGATTGTTCTACTACCACAAAAATGAAAACACATATATGTGTATACATAAAAATACCGAAACCAAAAGTTTGGATCTTTTTTCTCTGATACCAAGATTATTTGATAAAACTCTTTTGTGTTACTTGTTACAGATTGGAAGGTGTATTTAGGAACTAGGAATAATCAGATTTATGCCAGGGAGAAGAAAGTGTGCTGAGAATCAAAATGTGTTTCCATAAAGATAAAACAATAATGACAGCTGTTTTTATGCTGGTGTGGCAGGAGATTCTTTTTGTTAGTGAGAGCACTGCGATTGTAGCATGTCTACAAGGGGATGCCGTTTTCTTAGGCAACAATTTCCAAGATAGAACTGGCTGGACACATGCAATGCCAGTGATTAGCTAGATTTTACAGCTGACAAGTTGGCTTATAATTTTGAATGAGGGTGCTGAAGTCCTGATTAGAGACAGCAGTGGTCACAGCAAGTCCACACTGAATAGAGAGGTCAACAAGACATAAGGACTGCAATGGTATGATGGGCAGAGATGGCAGATGGGCCTTTCAAATGCTGTGTGTGAACATCATTGAGGTCCTAGGTCTACCACATATTAGGGACAGAGCTGGTATTTTCATCAGCTTCGCTGGCTATTAAGCTGGATATATTAAGAATGATCAGTTGTCATCAATAGATAAGGAAGCTGAATTACATACAGACTAGGTATATGCTCATAACTAGTATATTCAGGGCAGATAGAATGCTAACCCAAGCCTGAATATCTCTCCTGTAAAGAAAATGCCGTGGTTTCTCCCTCCTGCAATTTCCTCCATAAATACTTAAAAATCACTTTAACCAATTTCATAATGAATCACATATTTAATTTCAGTTTAATTGTAATCCTGTTTTGGCACTTGATGTTAGATCTTAATATATATTAAAAATAATATTAATTAATATATATATGTGTACACATATAACATATACTATCTTAACACATATGGTCTTTATATATGTACATATATGTATGTATATATATACATATATGACTCAATAATAGTCTTAACATTTTTAAATTGTTCATATGCTTATTCTTACTAATAGTTATTTGTCCTTAGTGAGATTTTTGAAGTTACTATGCAAATTAGTCCCATGAAACATTCTTTATTCTGTCACAATATCCACCTGTTTTTCCATGTTCCAGAATTCATAGTTCTTGTATGAAAAGCTGAAATTGAGTTAATTATATTTTCTCACCTACATGTTTCTTGGGAGGGTGTACATATGGGAAAATCAGAGCTAAAGCACCACCAAAGACCGAGAATAATAATAGCTGGCTCCTAGACAGTAACTTGTTCCCATTCCCAGAATGATTTCACACACATTGGCTTATTACAGCCAGTGGTGGTAGATTTGCCACTTTGCAAGTGAGGAAACTCTCAGAAGGCTTCTGTAACTCTCAGCATCACACAGCTTAGACGTCAGCGGTAACTCTGATTCTAAGTTCTGTATATTTTGGTGTAACCAACTGTTCACTTGATTTTGTGACAACAGTTTTGCAAGTGAACACAAGTATCAGTGAAAGCTGATAGTTGCCAAGAGTTTTGACACCAATAAGGACTATGTTCTTACATGAATCTGGCACAGACAAGCAATCTATACCAAATATATATTTGTGTGACCACATTGCTAAATACAAGCAAGCAATAAAAGTGGACCTCAGATGCAAGATCCAGATTTGTCAATAATTAATCACTAAATAACAAAGGTTTTATTTCAACTATGAGTGGATCAGTTATCAATATCAGAGACTATCATCTACCTTGTCATATTCCTTAAACAAAAGAATACATTTAATTTAGTATTATAACATGAACAAAAGCTGAACTGTAGGTTTTTGTTACAATTATGAGTTCACAAGATATCTTTAAATGTAAATCTAAAGTATCTATCAACATAATTCTTTATTGAAGTCCAACTGTGTTCCAGGCACTGTGTCCTACACATATAAGCAAAGGCCATGTTGTGTTACAGAGGCTGTAAATAAGGTTTTATTTAAAGCCCTGCAGGAAACATCCACTTAATTTTACTCAGATGATTTTCTCTGGGTTCTGGGCACATAACCAGATTGCATATACCAGTTTCTCTTGAAAATAGTAACTGTTCACTTTCCCGACCTATCTCTTCTTTTCTATGTCATGGATTTTCTAAATGATTCAGTCATATGTTTGAATGAGTAGGTGGATCTCCAAAGGGAGCTTGTATTCCATTTTCTTCCTCTTTCTTCTTCTGGAGATGACTTTTTAAAAACTATTCCCTCATTCTGTTCCCTCCATCCTGTCTTTCCCATAAATCCTCTTTGCTCTCATTCAAATTCATGGCCTCTCTTTAAAAAAAAATTTCCAGTTATGGGTGTGTGTGTGTGTGTGTGTGTGTGTGTGTGTGTGTGTGTGTGTGTGTGTGTGTTTGCCTACATATATAATTAAAACCCACTCGGTCCATTTATTACTTGTATGTGTGTATCTTCAGTGCTGACCATTTGCTATTGGGTAGTGAATTGGTGTGTTTTTCCATGGGAAAAGATGGTTTCTCCTGCTCTCAGCAGTTCCCAGTTGTCTACATTCTCTGAATATGGTTGAGGCCTCCTAAGCTGCAGGTGGCATTTAATGACAACTGCTGAAGAGAGCAGACCTCCAGGATGGAAAAGAACACAGTTCCTAAAATTCTGCTCAGATACAGTCTCCTTCACAAAAGTGGAGGGCCATGAGGTGTGTGAAATCAGTAAAACCTAAGCTTTTATCTGTTCTGCCACTGAAATTGGATGACATTCCCTGAAGTCATGTAATCTCTGTTACAACAAGAGATACACGCAGAAGTTGACAGAATTTTCTAAGTTCATTATGCCAAAAAAGCAGAAAAGTATCCTCCAAATAGGTTAAACTTGTGACGAGTCATCTTTTGTGTTTTTACCAACATACATCAAACTCATACTATATGCACAATACTGTGTCAAATGCTTGACATGAGTTAGAGAATAATATTGATAAAAAATTCTCCTAACTCATAGAACTGGCACTCTCATGGCAGCTGGATAGTCAATAATAAACAAGTAATATAATAATTGATTATTATGTATTTATGGTGAAGAAAAGAGGTTACTGTGGGAGGAAATGACAAACAGGTCAATGAAAAATCATTTAATATAAAATTGAGAATAGAAAGAGACATGAATGAGCCAGAGAAGGAATTTTTATAAGGATATGAAGGTGCAAGGTCAGCGTCTTCTTGCATGAAATAGTAAAACCCAGGAACTATTTGGCCCCTAATAAACTCTGAGACCTTATTTAATTCTCCTTTAAATGTCAATATGCTGTAACTATGCCTTTTTCAATAATTCTCTGTAGACAGAAATTGTTCCCCATATATAGCTATCCACAGGATTGAAGGTGCTTGACATCAAGACAATTTTTAATTAGCATAATTTACTATTTATAAACCCTAGATTTACCATGCTCAATGTATTCAACCTGGCTGAGATTGACAGCAAGATAAATCGTTTTACTTATTTATGATTAACTTGAATATAATCACAGTTAATATTCCTTAAAGAACATTTAAATTTAGTGATATTGAATATATATTTTTGTGAAGAAGAGAAATGATTACTATTAATGTGCTATAATTTTATTTTATTAATGATTTCTATGCTAATTAGTAAAACAATAGGAGAAAATTCTCATCTCTCCCGCAAACACAGGCTGAAAACCTTGTGCCATTCCTCTCTGGAGCTATTTTTACAGATATTTGTCTTACACAACTCAGTGAAAAAGAGAGAACTGGATAGATTTTTGTGTATGTCGAGTTATGTTAAGAAAGCTCACTTAGAATCATAGTACATGTTAATTTTAAGATATCAAAATAGATTTACATTTTGCATATTTTAAGATGCCAAAACCAAGCTTTAAATATATAGATATATTATTCTAGAATCCTCAAGTTATTGAAGAAATTGAAAAAATCTGTAAAAGAGGAGATGCAAGTAAGATTGTGGGTGGCATTGCTACTGGATGCAGAAGTTAAAAAATGTCAAGTCCAGTATATATGCATGTGCACCATAAGCATGCATGTGCCCAAGGATGCCAGCAAAGGCCACCAGATAACTTGGAACAGATAACTTACAAGCAGTTGTCTGGCTGATTCGGGTGCTGGAGCAGAACTTTGGTCATCTACAAGTGTACCAAGTGCTCTTAATTGTTGAGTCATTTGTCTAGTCTCTGTTTCTGACAGTATTTTTGAAGACATAGTGTGTTCATGTCCATGTATGCTGAAAGCATGTTCACTTAAAACATCCATACCATAACAAAGAAAAATGATAAAAGATGGTTTCAGGCTGTAATTAAAATATGTTAAGGCCCACTTGAGAAAAAAGTCATCATTGTAGAAACTTAGACCTATAACATATACTTCTTCCACCTCATTCTTCATATATAAGAGTTGATTTCTTCTTTCAAGTCATCCTGGAAAATAAATGCCACTATTTGATTCAGCAGTTCTTTTCTTTATGCAGGAGAGAATGGAGAACTTTGAATTTGATTCCGAATATTTTCTCACATTTTTCCGAGTTAGTATTTACCAGTCCCATAAGCATTTCCATAATTACCAATACTTCCTAAGTAAGGAATCCAATGCTTCAAGAGGGAAAAGCACCTTCTTCAACATTCAACTACTGAATGACCGACAATCATACATTGTCTCTTATTAAGTAGAACAGACTCCATATGAAGTTTGTATTCCTTCTTGAGTCATTTCTTAATGAAATAATTAGCTTACCCATTATTTATTTTTATTCTAGCCTAATGAAAACAAATAAGTAACTATTTCAACCACAACAACAACTAAAATAAAATGAAATCCCAAAAATCAAACAAAACCTGATAAATAATATATGTAGAGTGTGAGAAATGAAAGATTTATTCATGGCTACATTCTCCTATTTATTCAGCACTGGACCACAACCCATGGAATTGTGCCACCCACATCGAAATGTGTCTTATTTCATACTTTCTGGAAATGTCTTCACAGCCACAGGTGTGTTTCTATGGTGATTCTAAATGTGAACAAATTGACTAAAGATTGGCCATTACATATTATAAAATGAGCCAATAAGTACAATTTTGATGTGTGAAGATAGAAATCAGAAATGAAAAGTAGAGTGTGGGAGTAGAAGACAAAACCCTATAGGGGAACATTTGAATCTCTGGTGGGAGAAGATTAGAACGGATAGAAGACTAAAAATTACAGAAAGTTAATTAGAATGTCAAATAAAAAGAGATTTCTAATTGGCATATCCAGCTCCATTTCTTTCCTGCCATACTGGATAAGTACGTTTGCTTAAACAGATTTTTGTGAGCTTTAGAATTCCAAAGTGAAGATGGTAAAGAAGGAAAGGTGTTGTAAACTTGTAGAGGAACATCCTGAGACTATAACTGAAATTGATAGACTTAAAATATGTGGTTCACATGGACCAAACTGTGTGCTGGTGGGAGTTCACTAAGTGCACTGTGTGGTGGTATTGTGTTCCCCAAAATATTGTGCACCTTAATAAACTTATCTGGGGTCAGAGAATGAAACAGGCACTAGATACAGAGACTAGAAAATGGTGGCACTCACACCTTTAATCCTAGCCTTCTGGAGGCATGGATCTCTGTGAGTTCAAGGCCACACTGGAAATAGCCAGGCATGGGGACTCATGCCTTTAGTCCCAAGAAGTGAGCCTTTAGTTCCAGGAAGTAAAGGCAGAAAGCAGAAAGGAATTTAAGGCGTGAAGACCAGAAACTAGAAGTTTTTGGCTGGTTAAGCTTTTAGGCATTGAGCAGCACAGTTCAGCTGAGACTCATTCCGGATGAGGACACAGAAGTTTCCAGTCTGAGGAAATAGGATCAGCTGAGATACTAGCAAGGTGAGGTGGCTATGGCTTGTTCTGCTTCTCTGATCTTCCAGCATTCACCCCAATAACTGGCCTCAGGTTTGATTTTATAAATAAGACCCTCTAAGAATCCTGCTACAGCACTGTGTGAAGATGTTGAGGAATATTATCACAAGCTAGAAATCCTTATCTAGCCCAGCCTTCATTCAGAAGAGAGTTTCAGATAATGCAAAAACCCAAAATTGCCAGATATCATAGATGTTTTTCAGGAACATAAACAATTAACTAAAAAAATACATGAATCATTGGATCAAGAAATCCCAGAAAGTGGCAATGGCATTTCTCACAAATAAATTGATACTTTTATACAGAACATGAAAAACATTAATAATATAATTAGTGATTAGTTTAAAATTTAAATAATGAATTAGTTGGATGCCATTCTACTGCCATTGAAAACTGGACTTTAAAATTTAGCAAATAACAAGAAGCATATCTTCAGGAGATCAATAAACAACCATTATGATAAATCCAACCAATGGAAAATGAATCTGTCCTAAATACAGATGATTTATCAATCCACAAAGAGACATAGAGGAAACAATGCATGTTGCTAAGTGAAAGAAGCCAGTCAGCAAGGGCTGTATATTATATGAGTTCACCTTTGTGAATTCTGAATAAGTCAAAACCATGTTCATAGTAAAACTATAAAGTTTAGGAGAAGTTTGGAGAGTGGGAAACACGGAAGAAAGAAGAAAGAGAGGAAGGGGGAAAGAGGGAAGGTCAGGAACAGCACAAAGGGTTTCTAAATAAGTCACTCTCCATAATGCTATAATAGTAGATAATATGTCAGTATAAATTTCAGCAAAACCACATCATGTAAAATACCAAAGATGGACTACTGTGAACTCTGATCAAAATGGTGTGACACTATAAGCTCATGAATTGTAATAGATGTAGCTGGAAGATTTCTCTGGTCCTGCTAAGACCCTGCTGTTCCATGGCCCATTTATAAAATAATCACTCAGAAGCTTATATTAATTATAACTACTCAGCCATTAGCTCAGGCTTATTACTGACTAGCTCTTACACTTAAATTAACCCATAATTCTTATTTATATTTAGCCATGTGGCTTGGTATATTTTCTCAGTTCTGCCTTGTCATCTTGCTTCCTGTGTGTCTGGCTGGTGATTCCTGACTCAGCCCCTCCTCTTCCCAGCATTATCGTGGTCTGTTTGCTCTGCCCATACTTCCTATCTGGCTACTGGCCAATCAGCATTTTATTGAACTAGTGTATAAAAGCCTTATCCCACAGCATTTTCCCTTTTCTGTCTAATCAAAAATGAAGGTTTTAACTTTAACATAGTAAAATTACATATAATTGAACAGTTATCAAGCAAGAATTAGAGTTATAGTATCTAGTCTATTTGTATTTGGCAAAATTAAAGAAAATATTCTATCATCTATCCTGTATTTGTGAGTCTAAAGTTCATATTTAATTTATCTTTTATCATAAACAAGGAAAATTATAATTATAATTATTTAGTCTTCAACTACATCAAAGACCCCAGAAGGATTTAATAATACCTAAGTAAACAGGAAGTACATTGTAAGCAACTTCCAAAAATCTAGAATGACAGAGATAGCTGGCTGCCTGGACACTCACCAAAGTTCCTCTGAAATGTTGGGGCATCCATATTCAGCCTATAGGCCTAGCATTTTTTAGTTGGTTCTCTGTGTGTCCTGTAGAATATCTGGCAGTCTCCTCGGCAAAGCAGGAAAATTTAGTCATCATTTTCCTATGGGTCCTATATGTCCAGTTGATACAACATTTTGTCAAGCAGTCCAGGCAAGAGCACTTTCTTGCCAAATGGCTATTTTTGCAAAGAAGAAGACAAACTCCATATAGAATGTCTTCGATGCCTAGCTTTCTCTTTGAAGTAAATCAGTGCTACCGGGAGCAGATATGTCTCACTGTCCAGAAAGTCTAAGTTTTTAAAAAGTTTTAAATGCCATATTCTGTAAGTCTTTGAAGTGTTTAAAAGTTACCTGTCTAACTGAATTATATCTATGTATATCCAGAAAACTTAACATGAATATAAATTAGACTATCATAGAAAACTAATTATTAATCTGTATTTCTTAATTATTCATTACAACTTAAATGAGTTACATAAACATAATACCTTAAATGAGAGTATATATATATATATATATAAAATAACAAAATAAACTAAATTTGTATCAATATACTAAAATCCATAACAATGTAAAACATTTTTAAACAAGCTGTTGCTCTTTAAAATTAGGTTTATTAATCCACCCTTTCATCCTATCATATCTATACTATCCCCTTTTCTTCTTTATAAAGAGATTGCATTTATAATCAACTTGGTTTAAATAAAAATTTACATTCATAAACAATATTTTGGGAATTTAGGTGTACCTTCTCATACTACTTCCTGCTGGATAGGATGCTGGCAATCTAATGGGGATCCTGAGAAAAGTAAGAATTATAATCAAGTCCTGACTGGAGTAGTCTGTTATGTTGTATTCTCTGAGCCTGTAACTTTGAAGCTGTTTTTGGATCGTGAATCATCTGGGCCTCTCAGGGGGTCTTGCTTGATCAAACCATATTAGCCTGGAATCAATTCACAGGTTCTCATCTTCTGTGGAAACAAAAGCAGAACCTTTTTCTACAAATCAACATAGCCTTAGACATAAATTTTGAAATCAAGATACCTTTAAAATAAATATATTGGTTTAACTTAGCAACCTTTATAATCAAATGTCTCTCTCTAGTTAAAAATTCCAAAGACAACATTATCCAGTCTCTGTGTGTGATTTTCATCTTTCATGGCTTAGTTTTATAATACTTTCAAAATTATCCATTTCTTTATATAAAACTGTTTATATTCCCTTTTCTGTCTCTTTTGAGCCTACATACCTTTTTACATACATTGTACACTGTTTAAAGGTTTATTTTGTCTAAATCCGTCTTATTGTGAATCTATTGTTTTAAACTGCAATGTGGCTAGGACAGAAGTGGCAGTCTTGGCTGCTGACTCCACCCACTTCAGATTCCCAATATGGTGGTGTTACATTTACTACCAGCTCTGGGAGCCATGCACACCACCAACTCTTGGAAGCAGTGAGTCTATGCCTCCATCAAAGCATTATGTAGCCCAGAAACCTTTTTTCCTTGGTCTGTACTAACAAAAGCTAAATCTTCCACACAGTGTGCTGCACAGTTGGAGAAACCTCTGTGTAACTTGGTGGGAATCGGCCATGCTGTAGCTCTAGCCCACATACTGTGAACCTGCCACAGCCAGGGGACATGTCATGATACCTAGGCCCACCATGAGGGACATGAACTAGAAAAGTGCTCCTCCCTACATTTATAATCTCTTTTTAAGCTCTCTCAGGTTTTAGGTGGAAACTCTTGCCACCACATCTGGGCACACAGCAGGAACCTAGCTAGCTCAGTTGGTAGAGCATGAGACTCTTAATCGCTGGGTCATGGGTGCAAGTCCAACGTTGAGTGTCAGTTGTAGCTGGAGTTTTCTCTGGTCCTCTCCTGGCCTGCAGCCACTCAGACCCAAATAAACATACAGAGGCTTATATTATTTTCCAACTATATGGCCTAATGGCTCAGGCTTCTTGACAGCTAACTCTTATATCTTAAATTAACCCTATAAATCTATACTTTGCCATGTGGCTTGTGGCTTACTGGTACTTTACATCTTGCTTCTCCTAGCAGTGGCTAGCAGCATCTCCCAGCTCGGCTTTTCTCTATCCTCTCTATCTAGTTGGAATGTCCTACCTAACCTTATTCTGCTTCACCATTGGCCAAACAACTTTATTTATCAACCAATCAGAGCAACACACATTCACAGTATACAGAACATAGTATTTCCCACAGCAAATAGATGTATGACTGATGTGTAGAGTTGATAGTGATAAAGCCAGTGTACTAATAGAGTAAGGGAACATATGAGATTCTCCTGTACTTTCAACTCAATTTTGCAGTAAATAAAAACATCTCTAAAATAGAAACATATCCCAAAATCAAATAAAATGTCAAGAAACAAAAAGAGAAATAATTGTAGATCTAGCCCCCTAAATGGCTATGTTATACACACTACTTTCCAAACTCAAATAAGGTAAAATATTTAATCGCCCTGATATCCAGATAGCATAAAAATAATTACAGACTTAAAAACTAAGAGATGCATAGTGAACAGAAAAAGGACTGAAGATCAGGGCAAAAGGAATGGTGGTACAAAGGATGTGACGTCCAGGTTGACAGAACTACAAATTACATTTTTCATATCTGACTTAAATTTCATAAAAGAACTAAAAAGTGAAGTTACAACTATTTTAAAAAGACACCTGGAGATGGTGTTAGACAATGGAAGTTAAACTTTCAACTTCAGTAGTAGAAATGCTGTCTGCCTTCAGTGGATAATGTTCTTCTGTCAGTATAATTTTGTAAGCATACAACTTAGAAATCTGCAGGCAACCATGGGAAAAGTCAAAGACAAAAACAAAAACAAAATAAAAAACAAAACAAACAAAATCTGACAAATAAAGACAATATGTACCTGACTTTAAAAGAGCATAATATAGGTGTAGACAATAATGACAAGAGACCATTTCATTAAAAGATCCCCTACAGTGCTAGAAACACTTACATACACATATTTTATACCTTTGAAGAAATAGCAAAAGGTACCAGCAGCTCTGAGATTTAAAAAAAAAAATCTTCCTGTTTTCATACATTTCAAACCAAGGAAATTTAAAGGAAGACTAAATTTATCTGAAAGGTGAGTCACAACTAACTAATTTTAGTAAGCTGTACTTAATGTTTTCCTTTATTTGTGTGTGAATATAATCATGTTCCTAGAAAATGTTTCTGCTACTTAAATCCAAAAATTTCTCCTTGTGACTGAGGTTAGTGTGATTGAGAGTCACAATATTTTTATATTGCCTTTGTCTGCTGGTTTTCTTTAGAGTGTGCAATTCCATATAATATAGATGTGTTCAGATACTTGTACAATGATAAAAATGAGACCATTTCTTTTTCTCTCAGATGCATAGGCTTTATGTTGTGACATCATCATAGCAATAAAAGAGATAAAATATTCCAGGTACTATTTCTAAGACATATCTGGATATTGTCATAAAGGCAAAAAAGAGAATGAAGTAGGAGAAAGAAAAGGAAGTAAGATATGTGTATGGTATTATGAGTGAACAATTATAGTTAATGATAGGCATTGTTTCAATTCTACAAATAAAATAGAGCTTAGATGAGAATAAAATAAGATAGGGAGTTATGGCTACTGCTGCTACTTCTTTACCACTGTGTATGTCTGTTCATGTATTTGGTTATACTTGTGTGTGTATGTATGTTAATGTCAGAGGAGAACCTCAAATAATCCTTAGACACTCCCTAACTTTTAATTTCTTAACTAGGGAGGGAAGCCTCTCTGACTCACTTGGAACTTTCCAATAAGCTGGCCTGGTTGGTCTACAATTTCAGTAAAATTGCCTGTCTGCATTCTCAGCACAGACATTTTAGCACAGACCACCATATCAGGCTTTAGCACATGAGCTCTGGGCCCTGAAATCAGGTCCTTATGCTTGCAAGGCAAGCACTTTACAAAGTGAGCTACCATCCCAGCTCCTCCTTTTTCTTCTTGAATACTTTAAAGAAAAGGCAAATAATTGTGTTTTTCTAATAACAGTGACTGGGAGCAAGCACACCCAGAGACATTATAGTAGAAAACACTCCCATGTTCTCAGAGTGACGTTTATGCTTCAGAAAAGTGTGTTTTGCAATGAGTGGCACATTTAGTGGATAGAAATACTTGAGAATGTCTCTGCAGCAATGATGATGGCTTAGAAAAGTAAATGACAACTGATTTTCGAAATTATATATTATTGCTACAGTAAAAAGCTTGTATTTGTGGCATTTGTGCAAAATGCATGTTATTTCAATGTATGTATGCCTTTAAAATATGAAATGCCATTATTAAATATTAGCATATATCTTAGTTTGAGTTTCTATTGCTGTGAAGAGACATCATGACCATGGCAACACTTATAAAGAAAAACATTTAATTGGAGCTGGCTTACAGTTTAATCCATTATCATCATGGTGAGACATGGTGGCATGCAGGCAGACATGGTGCTGGAGAAGGAGCTGAGAGTTCTACATCTTGATCCACAGGCAGCAGAAGGAGAGACTGTGTGCTGGACATAGCTTGAGTCTCTGAGACTTCAAAGTCTGCCACCATGTGACACACTTCCTCCAACAAGGTCACACTCACTGTGACCAAGCATTAAAGCATATGAGTCTATGGGGCCATACCTAGTCAAACCACCACAAAAGGTATAACTCTTACTTTTCTGGAGTGTCATTGATTCTAAGAGGAATATAACAAGCATACAGACCCACAGAGACAGAATATTAAATATTCCAATTCATGTTTTAAGTTTTACACAATTATTTATTATTTTATACTCCTTAAGGCAATTCATTAATAATCACAGAATAATCATACTTTTTTCTTTTCTTTTATTGAAAATAGATTCTTCTCTCATACAACATACCCTGATTACAATTTTCCCTCCCTCTACTCTTCTTAGTTCCTCTCCACCTCCCTCACCTCCAGATCCACTCCCTTTCATCCCTGGGGGAGGCAGAGAGGTGAGGTCAGGTTGAGGGTGGGGTGGGGGGCAGAGGGGCAGGAGGCCATTGAGCCTGTGGGGAATTATTTGGGAACCACCTGGCATTCTCACTCTCCAATGCCTTCTATGGCCTATCCAGAGGTTGGGGAGAGGAACCTCAATAAAGGGGCTCCTGTGATGATTGTCCACCTACCTGCTCTCACACTTACTCTCTGTAGCCTTGGAGTACCAGATGTGATCCCATGTAATCAAATCCTTCAATAATTTTCAAAACACCAAAAATTACTTACATATGGCTAAGTAAATAAATAAATGAATGTCTAGAGTTAATGCTTTAATTTAGTGGAATTCATAATTTGGCAGGAAATGGACTTTTAAAAAACATTTTATTTTCTGAAGTAAATTTTTTTAATTTTTTTTTTAATTTTACAACACCATTCAGTTCCACATAATAGTCACAGATTCCCCTGTTCTCGCCCTCTCGCCTCCCTCCCCCTCCCCACAGCCCACCCCCCATTCCCACCTCCTCCAGATCAAGGTCTCCCCCGAGGAATCGAGGAATCGACCTGATAGACTCAGTCCAGGCAGGTCCAGTCCCCCCCTCCCAGACTGAGCCAAGCGTCCCTGCATAAGTCCCAGGATTCAAACAGCTGACTCATGCAATGAGCCCAGGACCCGGCACCACCGCACAGCTGCCTCCCAAACAGATCAAGCCAAATGACTGTCTCACCCATTCAGAGGGCCTGATCCAGTTGGGGGCCCCTCAGCCTTTGGTTCATAGTTCATGTGCTTCCATTCATTTGGTTATTTGTCCCTGTGCTTTATCCAACCTTGGCTTCAACAATTCTCGCTCATATAAACCCCTCCTCTTTCTCACTAATTAGACTCCCAGTGTTCCACCAGGGGCCCAGCCATGGATGTCTGCATCCAGATTCCTCAGTCCTTGGATGGGGTTTATGGCACAACTATCAGGGTGTTTGGCCATCCCATCACCAGAGTAGGTCAGTTACTGCCTTCTCTCGACCATTGCCAGCAGTCTTTTGCGGGGGTATCTTTGTGGATCTCCGTGGGCCTCCCTAGCTCTCTGCTTCCTCCCCTTCTCATGTGGTCTTCATTTACCATGGTCTCCTATTCCTTGTTCTCCCTCTCTTTTCTTGAACCAGCTAGGATCTCCCACTCTCTTTCCCTCGACCGTCGCCCTTCATTGCTCTCACTCATGACCAGGCTGATCATGTAGATCTCATCCATTTCTCCGTGTCTTTTTTGGGGTCCCGTTTTCCAGGTAGCCTCACTGGTGATGTGAGTAGCAGTCCAATCATCCTTGTTCCACATCTAGCATCTTCCTATGACTGAGTACATACCATATTTGTCTTTCTGAGTCTGGGTTACCTCACTCAGGATGATTTTTTCTAGATCCATCCATTTGCCTGCAAACTGCATGATGTCATTGTTTTTCTCTGCTGAATAGTATCCCATTGTGTATATGTGCCACAATTTATTTATCCATTCTTCAGTTGAAGGGCATCTAGGTTGTTTCCAGGTTTTGGCTATTACAAACAATGCTGATATGAACATAGCTGAGCAAGTGCTCTTTTGGTATGATTGAGCATTTCTTGGGTATATGCCCAGGGGTGGTATAGCTGGATCTTGGGGGAGATTGATTCCCAACTTTCTAAGAAAGTGCCATATTGATTTCCAAAGTGGTTGTACAAGCTTGCATTCCCACCAGCAGTGGAGGAGAGTTCCCCTAGTTCCACATCCTCTCCAGCATAAAGTGTCTTCAGTGTTTTTGATCTTAGCCACTCTGACAGGCGTAAGGTGGTATCTCAGAGTTGTTTTGATTTGCATTTCCCTGATGATTAGGGATGTTGAGCAATTCCTTAAATGTCTTTCAGCCATTTGAGTTTCCTCTGTTGAGAGCTACAGTAATAAAAACAGCTTGGTATAGCATAAAAACCGACATGTGGACCAATGGAATCGAATTGAAGACCCTGACATTAACCCACACACCTATGGACATATAATTTTTGACAAAGAAGCCAAAAGTGTACAATGGAAAAAAGAAAGCATCTTCAACAAATGGTGCTGGCATAACTGGATATCAACGTGTAGAAGGCTGCAAATAGATCCATATCTGTCACCGTGCACAAAACTTAAGTCCAAGTGGATCAAAGACCTCAACATAAATCCAGCTACTCTGAACCTGCTAGAAGAGAAAGTAGGAAGTAGTCTTGAACACATTGGCATAGGAGATCACTTCCTAAATATAACACCAGTAGCACAGACACTGAGACAATCAATCAATGGGACCTCTTGAAACTGAGAAGCTTTTGTAGAGCAAAGGATACGGTCAACAAGGCAAAGCGACAGCCTACAGAATGGGAAAAGATACCAACCCCATATCTGACAGAGGACTGATATCCAGACTATATAAGGAACTCAAGAAATTAGACATCAAAACCACCAACAGTCCAATTGAGAAATGGGCTTTAGAACTAAACAGATAATTCTCAACAGAGGAAACTTAAAAAACATTTTAAAAGAAAAAGAGATCAGATTAATCCTGTGTTAATCTAATATTTAAAGTATAAAAGCCTTCAAGAGAAAAAAATTCAATAGGATGTGAAATTCAGCAGAAAAAAATAATTATAAAGGAACTTGGACATCATTGCTTTAATTTTTAATTTGTCTAGTTATCTTCTGTTACTTTTATATAAAATAAATATTGTCTAATAAGTTCCCTTACCATTGTGCTGCTAATAGTTGTAGTTAAGAGACAAGCTTATCAAGTTTATGAAAACCTAAAGGGGTTGTCTGATGTTAATTTAGGAACCTGACCTTAAAACCTTCTTATGTCAAACATGTTGGGCAGATTATAATGTGTGTAGTGAACCAGCCAGTGCTTCACATAGTCTAAATGCCTCTGCTGGGTTTCATTGGTACCAACCTCACAGTGCTCTGACCCTCAGTGTCCAAGAGGAAGTGATTGTATATATGTGACTAAAGCTAAACTAGGAAGGTCCATTCTGGACATTTTGATGGTGAAAAAAAAATAGCTGTCCAGCTGAATCAATGGATGAAAATTCATGACGAGTTTAAAGGTGCTCAGAGTTCACACTATGAAGACAAAAATGGAATCAATGCCAGAGGCAGCTTGGTAACTTTGCTCAGCCTCTACACACAACTGTTCCAAAATATCTTTATGGTAAGTGTTCTTCTAATGTTCACTTTGTAACATTGAATTCCCTTTTGACTCTTGCCACTATGAATACGATATGATTCTGAGCTTTTCTGAAACAAACATTTTGATAAAGAGTTAGGAAAGTGGACATTCAAAAAAGAACCAGAAGATAAATTATATAAAGAACTTCGGCGGCCTTATTTATTTCATTTTATATTTAAAATTTCTGAGGCTTGGAGTTTCTTACGGAAAAATAGCAAGTGTTAGAAATTTACATTATTTTATAGTATCTAGACTACCTTCTCTGCCTGCTCCAATAACCAAAAAAACAATAATATGCCTGAAAATTAATGTCTTTATATTATATCATTGGCAAAATCCCATTTTTGTCATTATAAAAATATTAGTCAATTCTAGCCTCTTTCAATTTTCATCAATATCAAAATTGAACAGACTAAAGGAAAGATAGTGTGCTGTCTTTTTTTGCTTTGAAAAATGATGCAAGGAAGGAGAGAGGTAATCATTAGAAAATGGAAACTCTGGTCTCTTGAAATGAATTATGATCTTTTGTGCCAAGTGGAATTTTAAATCTTACTTATTTTTGTAAGTGCCCTGCACACTTATCTATGTTTAGTTAATTTGGGTGCTAATTTTAACCTCTATTCCCTAAAATTTTTATTATTCATTCATCCAGCAATTATTAACTTACCAGATGTGAATAAATACTGAATATTATATTTCAAAAAACAAGGGAAGACATTTAGTTTGTTGATGGGAAAATAGTTATTTACTACAATGCAGTAGCAGTAGCAAGAGAGAAAAAACAGTCACTAGGAAATCATAAAAATTTAGATTTGGCAATGTCCTACATAACGAAAAAAAAACCTTCTGATAGACATTCTCATATGCTTTCTTCTAGGGTAATACTGGCGTAGATAGCACATTGCCTTCTACCTCATAGATGCACTATAGCATATGGTGAATAAATGATGGGAACTAAACAAGATATATCTCTTGTTAGTCAATAAAAGACAGGCTGTTATATAAAGAATTTTTGTGCCTGCCTCCTAAATTAATATACCCTAACTTAGAGTGGTGATTGTGTTAAAATAAAGCTGTTGAAGGAAAAGCATGTGGGGGACCAGCCTCAGCAGTTTCGGGGGTCTGAAGGATGGGATACCTGAAAGGTGCAATAGCGACTCAGAGACAATGTTTGTGCAAGCTGACAGGTCACTTTGGGCTTCTGCAGTTGCTAAGTTTCTTTTTCTCCCCTAGCTTCTCTTAGTTTCTCTAACTTCTCTTAGCTTTTGCTACAGTTTCTTTAGCTTCTGCCTTCTCCCTGGTGACCTCAGTCTTTTATTATCATAAGTAAAGGGGGAACAGAAAGAAAAGGGGAAATCACCCAATACAAAATGTTCTTATGATTCCAAAGGTTATTCTTAGAAAATCACTAATATATTCTTCATCTCCTTTTAGTAAACACAGGAACTATCCCAAACTTAACACCAAAGCAAGCATAATCTATTTTTATTATTAATGATTATACAATCTTCTGAGCACTTGACCCAAAGGCTCGCAATATGCAATTTCGCAAAAATAAATAAATAAATAAATAAATAAATAAATAAATAAATAAATAAATAAATAAATAAATAAATAAGAAGAGTGGTCAATGTACCAGACAGTCATTTCCTTCTCACACAGTCTGCTCCAACCTTAAGACCCCTGTAGCCACCTAAGTTCCTCCTCAGTCCTCTGCAAACACTAAGCCCCATGACTGGTGGGCTACACTGACCTCAGACAAGAAATCTGTCCCTGCAAGTCAGCAACTTCTGTCCTTCTATATCCAGCAATTCCAAAGAAGACGTAATCTAATTTATAAAGCTCACCTTTCTTGGCAGCTCTTTTCAGTCTAGGAACCCAATAAAGCTTGTAGCAATCACTTCATCAATTGTCACACTATCTCCACACTCCTTCAGGAGGAATAAAAAATATCTGAATTAAAGTTGTCATCTCCATTTCTTTGTGGAGGCCACTATTTTCCTCCTATTCTAGGTTCCCACACTTTTAGTTTGTCATCCCATCTATATGTTACTCCATCCATAGTCTTCAGCCAATACCCCTTAGGATCTCAAGTTTTACACAATGTCCTTGGAATATCCTCAGAAACTGAATTATTCATCATGGCCAATTTAAGTCCAGTGTGTTGATACACATCATACCATGTGCTATAGTTGACCACACACTCAGTACAGTTTATCCAAGCATTAAAAGCTTTCCCAGGCTGCAGGTTCTTTTCCATGAACTACATAACTGCCTTAACTCCAGCCTGGGTGATCATCTCTGTATAATTTCCTGTGAAAATTACTTCACTCCTTTCCTGCATCACAGAAATCACCATTGATCTAGGAACACAAAACATGAAGATCAGATAAAAGAAAAAGACTAGTATTACAAGAAATATTTATATGGAGGAGGGCATGACATGTGCTTGCCATAAAGCATGACCTTGGGACACACAGACATTTCTGCCTTGACCCTCTAGAGGCATGCTAAGCAGAAGATCAGGAGGGGAACACCCTGAGTGTTAATGGTCCACAATTTCGGGTCCCCTTTTCTCCAATCTCTGCTGGCAGCATGTCAGCCATCTTATATGCCGTCCCTGGCAGAAGCACAAAGGGAATTTGTGTTTTAATAAGAAGAGAAAGACACAGAGACTAGTCTGCTTATTGTGTGAGAACTTGGGGCAATGATCTGAAATCACAAAGAGGACTTTCACCAGGAACTAAATCTGCCAGAACCTTGGTATTGTATTCTCTGACCTTCAGAACTATGAGAAGTGAATGTTATTTTACCTCTCAAGACTTGGCAGTTCATATTCTTATCAAAGACAGAATGTCATTTCAAAAATACAGGACTCTTTATCATTGTTGTGTAGTGTCACTAATATAATCAACATTAAAATTATCCTTTTATTTTTACATCTGGATATTCTTTTTTATTGAGCTAATCCAGATCAAAAATACCAGTTTGCACACTGGTCACTTAAATATATGCATTTGTTTTTTGTTCACAACACATCAGTCCTGTCATGGGAAGGTATGATTCTATTTACAAAAATCTCTACACATTTCCGTTTCTCACAGAAATCATCCACTTAATTTCCACCATATTTTACACTGGTCTCTAGACTATCATGTTGCTGGGAAAGGAAAATCAAAGGTTTCTGATGATGAGGTTGTACCAAAAAGCTTCTTTGAAGCAGTCAGCTTCACAGGTTCTCCAAAATCAGAAAATCCCCAACTCTACAGGCTCCTCCTGGTGCTCATTTTCAGCATAAACAAAAAATGTCTATTGTTCCCCCCACTCAGAACAAACACAAAAAGATGGGGAAAGTGCCTGTTGGATTGTTTAAATAATGTCAAGGTCTGGGGTTGGCTCTGCTTCCAAAGGACAACACTGTTTTATATAGACAGAAAATATAGGGCATAAAATGGCATTAGATTAAAATACAGAGCTCAGAGAGAACAGAAAAGTAGGGGGAAAATATGTGCCTATCATGTGTTTATCGCTTACATGTCTTTTCAATATCAGCCTTGCCTGAGAATAAGTATCAGTAAGGAAAAGACAGTAAGGCTTCCATGCAAAGGGACCAGAGTAATATTGTATTTAAAATATTTGAAATAATAACAGGTTCCTTGGGCATGGATGTTGTGTCTGTTTTGCTCTTTAGATCAGCCTGGGGATGGCCACATCAGCCTTTTCTCTGAACAGGTAGGTCTATTTTCAACAATTTCTTTATATTGAGCTGTCATTTACCTCTCACAGCTCCCACCTTTGGGTCTCAATTCAGCCGTCTGGAAGTACTCAAAACACATCTCAGCACACACACATGCTGTGTCTGTGCATTTGAAGACAGCTATCATTCTCAGAAGTATCTCAAGTGCCTCCCGGGGTCATCTGCAGAGAATCATTTTCAGAATGTTTAGAAAGATGGCAAACCCTTAGTTCTGTATTGTATTTTATCTGCATCAACAAAGCAGCTAGTATTTTATACACAAATGTTAGCCGTAACTTAATGAGAAGAAAATTTCTTAGATTTTATATTTAAAGGTGTTCTAAATATCTGAATAATTTTGGCAGTTAGTATTTCTAAGGGCAGAAATTGGATATAATAACATCACCTGAGTATCTTACAACACTCAATAGTAGATTGTATAGTCTCTGATTTACTGTTAAGCCATTTGGGCAAAATACAAATAATTCACAGCTGATGCATAGCAGAGAAAGGATCTGAATTTAGATATATGGAGTCCAAGTCTATATCCTTAAGCAGTGAAGTTTGATCCCTTGTCTCATTTGGACTGTAAAGCCATCAATTTTACTCTAGTGGTCTTAGAATCTTTCTTAATATTAGCACGGACACTACAAAGATCTTATAGTAGGTAAAGTAAATGGATGGAATGATGAATGTGAGTTTGGAGGCTGCACCGCAGTGTGCCTGTAAGAACCAGAGGCTCTGGAAAAGGCTGGTATCTTGTGAAATTATGTATATGGACTTTTACAATGGTTATAAAACACGATAGAAAACATATAATTTGGTTTTACTCTGAATGATGATGAAACTCAAGAATAAAGAAAAGTCTCTCAAGAATATTTATTGGTACTTTATTGGCTGTATAAGAAATTAAATATATTTTGAATGTTTTTCCATAAGTTTCTGTATATTCAATTTTTTATCATTTTATTTTATGTATATAAGTGTTTCGCTTGCATATATGTCTGTGTACCGTGCATGTGCTTAGGGACTACAGAGGGCAGAAGAGGACATTGGATCCCCTAAAATTAGAGTTACAGACAGTTGTGAACTGCTATGTTTATGTTGGGAATCAAACTCAGGTTCTCTGAAAGAATAGCCAATGATCTTAACCACTGAACCATCTCTCCAGCCTCAAGTGACTATATTTTTACTTAAGTCAACATCTGGCAATTAAAAAAAAAATCCCATATAGCAGAAAACTTTCACAGCCAAAAATGTAAAGCTGTTGCATTATGTCAAAAATAGTTAGTTTTTAATAGTTATTTCAACCATAAGACAAATTAAAAAGCACCATAGCAGAAAGTTTCACAATTCAAGAGAAAGCCTATCCATTAAGAATTACTCATATTCATTTATTTGTTTAAAAAGTCTGATGGGGATATAGAGTTTAATTTGCACTTTGAGTGAACTTATACTGAATTGTTGTCCTGTTATTATTATGGAAATATATTAGTAAGTTTTTAAAGATTAAATATCTAAGTTTTCCTTTGGGAGACTAGAAAGCAAATCAGTAATTACAAAGAAGTATAAAACAAGTCATGAACATCAGTAAAAGTTTCAAATTATATAAAGAACTAAGGATATCTATACATGGAGTGATGTATGGGATGACTTCAAGTTTCTCATATAATCCCTTCATGTTTGAAAATAGAAATATCAGTATATCTGAAATTAATTTATTCATTTCCACCTAATTATTTTGAAAACACAAATTGAAGATAAAATTTAATATCAAAGTCAATTTTTAAAACCCCAGAATACTGTTTTGTTATCAGTGGTAAAGAATTTTTTTTGAGTCTTCTTAATCTTTATTGTGGCATTTAAAATTGGAAACTCATTAGGAAATAGTAATATTTCTTGTGTTGGTATGGGCACAAATTTGTAAACAGATCTGTAATTGCATCTTGGATCTGATATTCTCCAGCTGTATGATATTAAAAATGGTAATAATGGAAGTAATAGAGATTTAGATATTTTATGTGAATTAGTTGTATCTATTTGGTGACATAGGTATTTTAAATTCTCATCTTGTGGGTGAAGTATCTATAGGTAATATTGTTGAATATTTCTCTCACCAGTACATGGGTAGATTTAGAAATCAGGTATGTCTAGCTAACTCTGTAATTACTTTTCACTAATCAAGGATATCATGTTAAAAAATAGAAGTTGCTGTACTTCCACATTTGAGGAAAATTAATAGCAAACACATGATCACAGTGGGTTTTCTTTGCCAAGTATCCTTTGGCAGCTCAAACTTAATCTACATGGTATCTGGAATAATGATGAAGTACTTGAGTATAAGCTATTTTTTTAGAAGTCTATTGAATTCTAGCTGTCAGCCTTGGCTAACTTCGAAAGTTGAAAGCTGTAATTGGAGCCTGATGTGCCTGACTGCAAAAAGCTTTCCTGGAACAGTATGTTACAATGCAGTTAAATGTCAGATATAAAAAAGCAACTTGCATGGGTCACTGTTTTAAACAGTGACAAAAAGTTTTCCATAGGGCTTGCTACCCCCACATGTCAAATGGTAGATTAAGGTTGGTGGCTCTTTGTTCCAGTTTTTGCTTGGTTCTATATCTCTAGCTTCATTTCTTTATGATTCAGTGATTGAATCTTACTGTAAGGTATGTTCATTGATTTTATTTTTCTTTCTTTCATCCCTGTAATAAACTTTTCTCACATGATTAAGCAAAAATGTAACAGATCATAGATCAATTTTAATTATTAAAGAAGTATATAATTTTTGCATGCTATTTTCATTGCTTTCTTCGGAATTGTGATTTTATTCTGTAAAAACTATGCCCAAATTGAATGCTATTGGCTATGTAGAGATATCTCACATCTTTAAAACATCTGGAAATTATGTGGGTGATACTTTGTCATAGATTCTAAGTGTAGGAATAGAGAGTGAAGAACTTCTGTATTTTAGAAATAGACTTAAATTGATACCAAGATGTTCTAGTGTGTTATAGAGAATTATAAGGAATATTACATTTATACTTTAAACGACAAGAAAAGACAATCAAAATAACTTTAAAATGTAACTGTTTCAAAAATCAGGGACAGAGGGCTTGCTTAACACAAAGTCTCAGGAATTATAAGGGGGTGGGGGATGTTTGTGTACTTGCTCACCTGGAAAGACATAGATTGACACTGGTAGAAAAAGTCAAAAAAGGAATAGAAGTTGATGAATTCCAAGCGTGGGAATGTGAAGAATTGTGAGACCTTGTGTACAGTGGAGATGGGAGGAATTCAAATCCTGAAGCTTACCATAATCACATGTAAAAGGATTGAAAGAATGCATGAAAATATTCTTGAGGGATGACTTGGATAGGAGATAAAAGAGACAGTTTCTTCTCAGGAGCATATGAAAAAATGAGAAGAGTAAATTATAAAGCTAACTGTAACTAAGAGACAAAAAACCAAAGATTATACCAAATGTGTCCTTGGCCAACAATGAAATTAAAATTAGAAATTGATAGCAAAAGACTTACCTATAAAATCACAACCATGGAAAATTAAACACACTTAAGAGGAAAATATACTAGGATGTTAAACATTTTGAGATAAATGAAACAATATTTTAAAATGTGTCAAAATATATAGGATGTAGCTGTGGCAATGGTAAAAGGAAACTTCTGTCATTGAAGACTTAATTTGAGAAACCATAAATATTTAAAGTCAATAATGTATTTCTTTTTTATCAGTATTTTTAATTAAATTATTTGTTTTACATCCTGACTGCCATTTCCCCTCCCTCTTTTCCTCCCATTCCCTCCCCCCATTTTCCCTTTACAACACCCCTACTCCTCCTCCGTTTCTGTTCAGCAAGGGGCAGGTCTTCCATGAGTATTAGCAAATCATATCAAGTTGCTGTAAGATGAAGCACCCCTCTTACCCATGTGTTTAGGCTGGACAAGGCAATCCAGTATGAGAATAGGTTCCCAAGAGCCTGCCAAAGCATTAGGACCAGTCAGTGCTCCAATTACTAGGAGTCCCACAAATTGATCAAGCTACACAACTGTCACATATGTGTAGAGAGCCTAGGTCAGTCCCATTCAGGCTCCCTGGTTCAGACACTGTGAGTTCCTATAAACAAGGTTAGTTGTTTCTGTGGGGTTTCTTGTGATGTCCTTGGCCCCTCTGACTCCTGCAATCCTTCCTCCCTCTCATCAACAGGATTCCCCAAGTTTGGCCTAATGTTTGGCTGTGGGTCTCTGCATCTGTTTCCATCAATCACTGGGTGAAGGCTTTCTGATGACAATTGATGTAGTCACCAGTCTGACCACAGGAGGAAGCCAGTTCAGGCTACCTATCCACTGTTGCTTCCAGTCTTAGCTGAGGTCATCCTTATAGATTCCTGGGAGTTTCCCTTGCATCAGGGTTCTACCTGACCCTGAAAACCTCCCCTTCCAGTCTTCTCTTTCTGAACTCTCCACCTCCATTCACCTTCCAACCTGATCTCTTAAGTTTCCATGCCCACCTGCCCCCAGTCCACCCAGGAGAACTTTTCTGTTTTCCCTTCCTAGGGAGATCCATGCATACTGCCTTGGGCCCTCCTTGTTACCTAACTCTCTGTGTCTGTGTATTGTTATACTTTATTTTATAGTTTTAATTCACTTATGAGTAAGTGCATACCATGTTTGTCTCTCTGGGTCTGTCTTACCTCACTCAGGATGATTTTTTTCTAGTTCCTTTCATTTCCCTTCAAATTTCCTGATGTCATTGTTTTCATTGTTTTTAATAGCTGAGTAATACTCAATTGTGTAAATGTACCACATATTCTTTTTCCATTCTTCGATTGAGGAGCATCTAGATTTTTTTCCAGGTTCTGGCTATTACAAGTAAAGCTAATATGAACATAATTGAACACACCTTTTGGTATGATTGAGTATCCTTTGGGTATATGCCCAAGAGTGGTATACCTTAGTCCTGAGGTAGTTTTCTGGTAAATTACTATATTGGTTTCCAAAGTGGCTGTGTAAGTTTGCACTCCCACCCACCAGCAATGTAAGAGTGTTCCCCTTGCTCCACATCCTCTGCAGCATAAATTGTCACTAGTGTTTTTGACTTTAGCCATTAGGGCAGGTTTAAGATGGAATTTTAGAATCATTTTGATTTGCATTTCCCTGATGGTTAAGGATGATGAACATTTAAGTGTTTCTCTTCATTTGAGATGCTTCCATTGAGAATTCTGTTACATCTGTACCCCATTTTTTAATTGGATTTTTTTTGTGTGTGTGTTCCTTGAGTTCTTTATACATTTTGGAGATCACCCCTGTTTCAGATGTAAGGTTGGTGAAGATCTTTTCCCATTCTGTAGGCTGTTGTTTTGGCATATTGACAATGTCTTTTGCCTTACAGAGCTTTTCAGTTTCAATAGGTCTATTTATTAATTGTTGGTCTTAGTACCTGTCCTACTATTGTTCTATTCAGAATTTGTCTCCTGTGCCAATGTGTTCAAAGCTATTCCCCACTTTCTCTTCTGTCAAGTTCAATGTAACTGGATTTATGTTGAGGCCTTTGATCCACTTGGACTTGAATTTTGTGTAGGGAGAGAGATATGGAATTATTTACATTCTTCTACATTCCAGCATACAGTTATGTCAGCACCATTTGTTGAAGATGCTTTCTTTTCTCCATTGTGTAGTTTTCACTTCTTTGTGAAAAATGAAGTGTTCATAGATGTGTGGATTTATGTCTGGGTCTTCAATTCCATTGATCAATGTGTCTGTTTTTATGACTATATCATGCTGTTTATATTAATATAGCTCTGTAGTAGAGATTGAGATCAAGGATAGAGATACCACTGGAAGTCTTTTACTATACAGAATTGTTTTCACTATCCTGGGATTTTTTTTTTTCCATATGAAGTTGAGTATTATTCTTTCAGTGCCTGCAATGAACTATGTTGGAATTTTGATAGGGATTGCATTGAATCTATAGATTGCTTTTGTTAAAATAGCCACTTTTACTCTGTTAATCATACTGATCCATGAGCATGGGACATCTTTCCATCTTCTCTTATGTTCTCCAATTTCTTTCTTCAAACACTTGAAGTTCTTGTCATGTAGGTCTTTCATTTGTTTGGTTAGAGTTACCCCAAGATATTATATATTGCTTTTATCTATTGTAGAGGGTATGTTTCAATTTTTTCTTTTTCAGCCCTTTAATCATTTGTGTATTTTTTTTCTTAGTTAATCTTGTATTCAACCACATCACTAAAGGTGTTTAACTTTGTATTAGTTTCCTGGTAGAATTTTTGGGTTGACTTGCTGTGGGATGGTCTGTATGTCAAATCTGTTGCTCTGATTGGTCGATAAATAAAACACTGGCCAGTGGCTAGGCAGGAAGTATAGGCGGGACTAACAGAAGAGAAAAGAAAAAACAGGAAGACAGAAGGAGTCACTGCCAGCTGCCACCATGACAAACACCATGTGAAGACACCTGTAAGCCACAAGGCACATGGCAAGGTATAGATTTATGGAAATGGATTAATTTAAGCTGTAAGAACAGTTAGTAAGAAGCCTGCCATGGCCACAAAGTTTGTAAGCAATATAAGTCTCTGTGTTTACTTGGTTGGGTCTGAGCAGCTGTGGGACTGGTGGGTGACAAAGATTTGTCCTGACTGTGGGCAAGGCAGGAAAACTCTAGCTACAGTGACTTATACATACCATTATGTCATCTGCAAATAGCAGTACTTTGACTTCTTTTCCAATTTGTATCCCATTGATCTATTTTTGTTGTCTTATTGCTCTAGCTAGAACTTTGCGTAATGTTTTGTATATGGAGAGTGTGAAAAGCCTTATTTTGTTTCTGATTCTAGTGGAATTGCTTTGAGATTCCCTCCTTTTAATTTGATATTGGCTGTTGTCTTGCTGTATAGTGCTTTATTATATTTAGGCATATTCTTTTTATCAAGAAAGGGTGTTGGATTTTGTCAAAGGCTTTTTCAGCATCTAAAGAGACGATCATGTGTTTTATTTATTCTTTCAGTTTCATTATATGGTGGATTATATTGACACATTTTTATATGTTGAACTATCTCTGCATCTCTAGGGTGAAGTATACTTGATCATAGTGGATGATCTTTTTGATGTGTTTTTGGAATCGGTTTGCCAATATTTTATTGAGTATTTTTGCATCAATGTTCATGAGGGAAAATGATTTGTAATTCTCTTTCTCTGTTGAGACTTTGGGTGGTTTGGGTATCAGGGTAACTACAGCCTCATAAAAATAGTTTTACAATATTCCTTTAATTTCTATTTTGTGGAATAATTTGAGGAGTACTGGTGTTAGCTCTTCTTTGCAAGTCTGGTAGAATTCTGCCCTAAAACCTTCTAGCCCTGGGCTTTTCTTGGTAGACCTACTTTTAATGCCTGTTTCTATTTATAAGGATTATAGGTATGTTTAAATTGTTTATCTGATCTCAGTTTAATATTGGTATATGGCATCTATCAAGAAAATTATCCATTTCTTTTAGGTTTTCTAATTTTGTGGAGTATAGGTTTTTGAAGTATAACCTAATTATTATCTGGATTCCTCTGGGTCTGCTGTTATTTTTCCTTTTTCATTTCTGATTTTGTTAATTTGGATAGTGTCTCTCTGCCTTTCAGTTTGGAGAAGGGTTTGTCTATCTTGTTAATTTTCTCAAAGAATCAATTCATTGTTTCATCCATTCTTGTATTGTTCTCTTTGTTTCTATTTTATTGATTTCAGCCCTCAGTTTTTATTATTTTTATTCATGCCATCTACTCACTTGGATTTCTTTTAGAGTTTTCATGTGTGCTCTTAAGTCACTAGTATGGGATTTCTCCAAATTCTTTGCCAAGATACTTAGTGCTATGAACTTTCCTCTTAGCACTGCTTTCATTGTGTCCTATACATTTGGGTATGTTGTGTATTCATTTTCATTGAATTCTTGTAATTTGTTTATTTTTTTTTCCTTGACACATTGGTGATTCATTGAGAGTTGTTTAGTTTAGTTGAGTTTGGAGGCTTTTGTGGTTTGTGCTATTGTTGAAATCCAGCTTTAATCCATACAAGGGGTTATTCCAATTTTTTTGGATTTATTTGTGACTGAGTATGTGATAAATTTTGTAGAAGATTCCATGAGGTACTAAGAAGAAGGCATATTCTTGGTGGTTGGTTGGTTGAAACACTTTGTAGATCTCACATAGGTCAACTTGAGTCATAACATCTGTTAGTTCCATTATTTCTCTGTTTACTTTCTGCCTGGATGACTTGCCTATTGGTGAGAGTGGGGTGTTGAAGTCTCCCTCTATTAATGTGTGGGGTTTTATATGTGATTTAGGCTTTAGTAATGTTTCTTTTACAAATGTAGGTGTCCTTGTATTTGGAGCATAGACATTCAGAGTTAAGATATCATCTTGGTGGATTTGTCTTTTAATGAATATGAAATGCCCTTCTCCATTTAATTAATTCGGGTTTGAAGTAGATTTTGTTAGATATTAGGATAGCTACACCAGCTTGTTTCTCAGGTCCTTTTGACTGGAAAATCTTTTTCCAACTCTTTACTTTAAGGTAATGCCTGTCTTTGATGTTGAGGCATGTTTCTTGTATGCAGCAGAAAGATGGATCTTGTTTTCATATTCATTTTGTGAGTCTGTGTCTTTTTATTGGTGAATTGAATCCATTGATACTAAGAAATATTAATGACTGGTGATTGCTAATTCATGTTATTATTTTTTTGTGGTGGTGGTGGTGGTGCTGGTACTGGTGGTTGTGGTGAAGGTGGTAGTGATGCTGGTGCTGGTGGTAGTGGTGGTGGTGGTGGTGGTGTGTGTGTGTGTGTGTGTGTGTGTGTGTGCTTCCCATCTTTTGTTTTTGTTGACATGGTGTTGTCTACTGCCTGTGTTTCATGGGTGTAGCTAACTTTCTGGGTTGGAGTTTTCCTTCTAGTACCTTCTATAGGGCTGGATTTGCTGATATATATTGATTAAATTTGCTTTGTCATGAAATATCTTATTTTATCCATCTATTGTGATTGAAAGTTTTCCTAGGTATAGTAGTCTGGGCTGGCATCATGTTTTCTTAGTATCTGCATGAGGTCTGTCCAGGCTCTTCTGGCTTTTAGTGTCTCTATTAGGAAGTTAGATATAATTCTGATATTTCTCCATTTATATGTTATTTGGCCTTTTTCCTTTGCAGCTTTTAATATTCTTTCTTTATTCTGTATGTTTAGTGTTTTGATTATCATGTGGTGAGGGGACCTTTTTTTCTTGTACAGTCTATTTGGTATCTGTAAGCTTCTTGTAACTTTTTTTCCCTTTTATTTTATTTTACAATACCATTCAGTTCTACATATCAGCCACGGGTTCCCCTGTTTTCTCCCTCCCACCCCCTCCCCTTCCCCCCAGCCCACCCCCCATTCCCACCACCTCCAGGGCAAAGCTCCCCCAAGGACTGCGATCAACCTAGTAGACTCAGTCCAGGCAGGTCCAGTCCCCTCTTCCCAGACTGAGCAAAGCATCCCTGCATAAGCTCCAGGTTTCAAACAGCCAACTTATGCAATGAGCACAGGAATCAGTCCCACTGCCTAGTTGCCTCCCAAACAGATCAAGACAAGCAACTGTCTCACCTATTCAGAGGGCCTGATCCAGCTGGGGGCCCCGCAGCCTTTGGTTCAAAGTTCATGTGTTTCCATTCCTTTGGCTATTTTTTTTTAATAATTGAGTAAAACTGAAATTTATTATAAGCCACAGTCGTTCTAGGGATCTCCATGCTATATATATAGCCTCTATGGTTCTATGGGTTGTGGTCTGATTGTTCTTTATTTTATATATAGAATCCACTTATGAGTGAGTACATACCATGACTGTCTTTCTGGGTTTGGGTTACCTCACTCAGGATGCCTTTTTTAGTTCCATCCAGTTGCCTGCAAATTTCATGCTTTCATTGTTTGTCTCTGCTGAGTAGCATTCCATTGTGTATATGTACCACAATTTTTTCATCCATTTTCTGTTGACGGGCATCTAGGTTGTTTCCAGGTTCTGGCTATTACAAATAGTGCTGCTATGAACATAGCTGAACATGTATCTTTATGGTATGAATCAACATTCCTTGGGTATATGCCCAAGAGTAGGATGGCTGGGTCTTGAGGTAGTTCGATTCCTAATTTTCTGAGAAACCGCCATACTGATTTCCACAGTGGTTGTACAAGTTTACATTCCCACCAACAGTGGAGGAGTGTTCCCTTTGCTCCACATCCTCTCCAACATTGACTGTCATTGGTGTTTTTGATCGTAGCCATTCTGACAGGTGTAAGGTGGTATCACAGAGTCATTTTGATTTGCATTTCTCTGATGATTAAGGATGTTGAGCATTTCTTTAAATGTCTTTCAGCCATTTGTGATTCTTGTTTTGTGAATTCTCTGTTTAGCTCTTTAGCCCATTTTTTAATTGGACTGTTCAGTATTTTGATGTCTAGTTTCTTGAGTACTTTATATACTGTGGAGATCAATCCTCTGTCAGATGTGGGGTTGGTGAAGATCTTTTCCCATTCTGTTGGCTGTCTTTTTGTCTTATTGACTGTGTCTTTTTCCCCTGCAAAAGTTTCTCAATTTCGAGAGGTCCCATTTATTAATTGTTGTGCTCAGGCTCTGTGTTGTTGGTGTTTTATTTAGGAAATGGTCTCTGATGCCAATGAGTTCAAGAGTGCTTCCTACTTTCTTTTCTATTAAGTTTAGTGTAACTGGATTTATGTTCAGGTCTTTGATCCACTAGGACTTGAGTTTTGTGCATGGTGACAGATATGGATCTATTTGTAATCTTTTACATATTGAGATCCAGTTATGCCAGCACCATTTGTTGAAGATACTTTCTTTGTTCCATTGTATAGTTTTGGCTCCTTTGTCAAAAACCAGGTGTTCATATATGCATGGATTAATGTCAGGGTCTTCAATTCGATTCCATTGGTCCGTATGTCGGTTTTTATACCAGTACCACACTGTTTTTATTACTATAGCTCTATAGTAAAGTTTGAGGTCAGGGATGGTGATGCCTCCAAAGGTTGCTTTATCGTACAGGATTCTTTTAGCTATCCTGGGTCTTTTGTTTTTCCATATGAAGGTGAGTATTTTTCTTTCCAAGTCTGTGAAGAATTGTGTTGGGATTTTGATGGGGATTGCATTGAATCTGTAGATTGCTTTTGGTAAGATTGCCACTTTTACTATGTTAATCCTACCTATCCATGAGCATGGGAGATCCTTCCATTTTCTAATATCTTCTTCAATTTCTTTCTTTAGAAATTTAAAGTTCTTATCAAAAAGGTCCTTCACTTGTTTGGTTAGTGTTATCCCAAGGTATTTTATATTCTTTGTGGCTATTGTAAAGGGTGATGTTTTTCTGACTTCTTTCTCAGCCCTTTTATCATTTGTGTATAGGAGGGCTACTGATTCTTTGAGTTGATCTTGTATCCTGCCACTTTACTGACGGAGTTTATCAGCTGTAGGAGTTCCCTGGTAGAGTTTTTGGGGTCACTTATGTATACTATCATATCATCTGCAAATAGTGAAAGTTTGAATTCTTCCTTGCCAATTTGTATCCCTTTGATCTCCTTTTGTTGTCTTATTGATTTAGCTAGAACTTCTAGTACTATATTGAATAAATATGGGGAGAGTGGACAGCCTTGTCTTGTTCCTGAATTTAGTGTTATCGCTTTGAGTTTCTCTCCGTTTAATTTGCTGTTTGCTGTTGGCTTACTATAAATTGCTTTTATTATGTTTAGAAATGTTCCTTGTATTCCTGATTTTTCTAAGACCTTTATCATGAAGGGGTGTTGGATTTTGTCAAAGGCTTTTTCAGCATCTAATGAGATGATTTTGTGGTTTTTCTTTCAGTTTGTTTATATGGTGTATTACATTGACTGATTTCCGTATGTTGAACCATCCTTGCATCCCTGGGATGAATTCTACTTGGTCGTGATGGATAATTGTTTTGATGTATTCTTGGATTCGGTTTGCCAGTATTTTGTTGAGTATTTTTGCATCAGTGTTCATGAGGGAGATTGGTCTGTAGTTCTCTTTCTTTGTTGCATCTTTGTGTGGTTTGGGTATCAGGGTAATTGTAGTCTCATAAAAAGAGTTTGGTAGTCTTCCTTCTGTTCCTATTGTGTGGAACACTTTGAAGAGAATTGGTATTAGTTCTTCTTTGAAAGTCTGGTAGAATTCTGCACTGAAACCATCTGGTCCTGGGCTTTTTTTGGTTGGGAGACTTTTGATGACTGTTTCTATTTCTTTAGGGGTTATTGGTCTATTTAAATGGTTTATCTGGTCTTGATTTAATTTTGGTATGTGGTATTTATCCAGAAAATTGTCCATTTCTTCCTGGCTTTCCATTTTTGTGGAGTACAGGTTTTTGAAGTATGATCTGATGATTCTCTGGATTTCCTCGTTGTCTGTTGTTATGTCTCCCTTTTCATTTCTGATTTTGTTAATTTGGGTACTCTCTTTTGCCTTTTGGTTAATTTGGCTAGGGGTTTGTCTATCTTGTTGATTTTTTCGAAGAACCAACTATTTGTTTCATTGATTTTTTGTATTGTTCTCTTGTTTTCTATTTCATTGATTTCAGCCCTCAATTTGATTATTTCCTGGCGTCTATTTCTCCTGGGTGAGTTTGTTTCTTTTTGTTCTAGAGCTTTCAGTTGTGCTGTTAATTCATTGGTATGGCATTGCTCCATCTTCTAAATGGATGTGCATTTAGAGCTATGAATTTTCCTCTTAGCACTGCTTTCATAGTGTCCCATAAGTTTGGGTATGTTGTACTTTCATTTTTATTGAATTCTATGAAATCTTTAATTTCTTTCTTTACTTCTTCCTTGACCCATTGATGTTTCAGGTGGACATTATTCAGTTTCCATGAGTTTGTGGGTTTTCTATAATTTATGTTGTTGTTGAGGTCTAACTTTAAGGCATGGTGGTCTGATAAGATACAGGAGGTTTTTCAAATTTTTTTGTATCTGTTGAGATTTGTTTTGTGTCCAAGCATGTGGTCAATTTTTGAGAAGGTTCCATGGGGTGCTGAGAAGAAGGTATATTCTTTTATGTTAGGATGGAATGTTCTGTAGATATCTATTAAGTCCATTTGAGTCATAACATCTGTTAGGTCCCTTATTTCTTTGTTAAGTTTCAGTCTTGTACATCTGTCTTTTGGTGAGAGTGGTGTGTTTAAATCTCCCACTACTAATGTGTGGGGTTTGATGTGCGTTTTAAACTTTAGTGTGTTTCTTTTATGGATGTGGGTGCTTTTGTATTTGGAGCATAAATGTTTAGATTGAGACTTAATCTTGGTGGATTTTTCCCATGATAAATACGTAATGTCCATCCTGATCTCTTTTGATTGATTTTAGTTTGAAGTCTATTTTGTTAGATATTAGGATAGCTACACCAGCTTGTTTCTTAGGTCTATTTGCTTGGAAAGCCTTTTCCCAGCCCTTTACTCGGAGGTAGTGTCTGTCTTTGAAGTTAAGTTGTGTTTCTTGTATGCAGCAGATGGATGGGTCCTGTTTTCTTATCCATTCTGTTAGCCTATGTCTTTTTATAGGTGAATTGAGACCATTTATATTGATGGATATTAATGACCAGTGATTGTTAATTCCTGTTATTTTTTGTGGTTGTGTTGTGTTGTCCTTCTTTGGTGTATGCTGTTGTGGGATTATCTATTGCTTGATTTTTCATGGATGTGTTTAGCTTCTTTGGGTTGGATTTTCCCTTCTAGTGCTTTCTGTAGGGCTGGGTTTGTAGACAGGTATTGATTAAATCTGGTTTTATCCTGGAATATTTTGATTACTCTGCCTATGGTGATTGAGAGTTTTGCTGGGTATAATAGTCTGGGTTGGCATCCGTGATCTCTTAGTGTCTGCATAAGATTTGTCCATGATCTTTTAGCTTTCATAGTCTCTATTGAGAAGTCTGGTGTTATTCTGATGGGTTTGCCTTTATATGTTACTTGGTCTTTTTCCTTTGTGGCTCTTAATATTTTTTTCTTTCTTCTGTATGTTTAGTGTTTTGATTATTATGTGGCGAGGGGACCATTCCTTTCACATTTACCCATGTTTGTGTCATTTTTTAAAAAAATCTCATAAAGACTATTTTGTTCTGCTCAAATATTCTTGAATATGTGGCTCTCTACTGGAGCATAGTCAATTTATCAGGGGCTACACTCTTCAGACAAACCTGCCTTCTTTTTCAAGGTGCTAACAATTTCCAATAGCTCCTTATCTAGGGATTGGACTTGGTGCCAAACTCCTCTATCTATGCTGGGATTTGACATACTTGGGCTTGCATGGATCTTTTTCAGATTGTTACAATACAACTACTCTGAATTTATATTCGCAACTGTCCTGCTATAACCAGAAGGCACTTTTTCCTTGTAGTCATCCACCTCTTATGACTTATTCTCTTTTCTCCCATCTTTCCACAACGATCCCTGAGTCATAGAAAAAGAAGATATGGTATATATGTCCCATGTAGGGCTGAGCATTCTGCAATCTCATATTCCCTTCACCCTGACCAGTTGTGTTTCTCTGTATTAATCTAAATCTACTACAAATAGAAGCTTCTCTAATGAGAGTTGAAATAAGAATTAAAATATAGATTAATGATAAGTCATTAGTAGTTAGTTTAATGCAGTATTCATTTAGCAATTTGATAGTAATAAGTTCTCTATTACTCTCTAGAGCCTATGATTATCTAGCCACAGGTTCTTGACTGTTGATATCAGATATCTTTTATCTTTTTCAACTTATGAAACAAGCAATAAATTCTATATATTATATATATGTATACCATAGCTAGATATATTGATGGTTACAATGCTACAATGTGATATTTAATTGACATATAATAACAAATTATTTTAAACTTCAAGGCAAAACTTACTCCCAGTCTAAGATGTTAACCAGTATCGTCAAGATGGCTCAGTTGGTAAAAGGACCTCTTCCAATCCTGAATACCCTAATTCAGTTCTTGAGCAACACATATTACAAGGAGGAAACCAAATTTCACAAGCTGGTCTCTGACCTCCATATGCCACATGCCATGGCACATGTGTGTCCACACCTACAGTAAACAAAAAAAAAAAAAAAGATAATGAAAAAGATTATCTAAAGACTCCATTGAGAAGATATGTATGCAACACTTTAAAAATATGTTTAAAATAATATTTCCCTCAGGGTAATTTGCATGTTCACACTTAATGATTCAAGGAAAAGTTTAATGTCATTATATATAAAGAATAATAAAAATTTAAATAGCTAGGGTAGGTGTAGTGAAAGAAGAAGAATGACTTTTTTAAAACCTGAAAGAGGACATCTGAATTTTATCCTAACTATGTTGTTGAGTTTTTACTAAAATTATGAAATGTGCCCCAATATTTAGAATTTAAATAATAGTTAACTCTCTTGTGTTTAATGTGTAGTTTGTATCTTAGGATTTCTGTTGCTTTGACAATCACAGCAACTCTTATAAAGTAAAACATTTAACTGGGGTGGCTTCCTTACAGTTTCAGAGGTCCAGTCCATTCTAATTGTGGTGGGGAGCATGAGGGCATGCAGGTGGACATGGTGGCCGACTAGTAGCTGAGAGTCTTACATCATGCAGCATTGGGAGGTCAACTGAGACACTAGACAGGATCCTAAGCATAGGAAACTACAAAGTCTGCCCCCACATTGATACACCTCTTCCAACAAGGCCATATCCACTCCAACAAAACCACCTTTACTAATAGTGTCATTCCCTATGAAATTATGGGGCCCAGTTACATTCAAACTACTACAGTAAAAGACATGATACAGAAGGTGTGGGTTTTCTTAGGAAAATACCATACTCATACCTATTTAAGCTGTTTTTAATGTATATTGGAAAGAGAGAGTGAAATAAGTCATGATTGTGCACATTTCCCAAATTTTATTTACTATTTGTCTTCTTTTTTACTTTATAAGGCTGCCCTGAATTTTGTCATACGTGAGTCCTAATAGAATATGGACTTTATTTGTCTCTATGTTAATTATCTCAGCTCAGTTCACACAAATTAGAAGAGCTTAGCTCGACCATAAGGAACTGTCAGAGCAATCCCTGCAGTGCACATTTCATATCTACTCCACGCAGAGTTGTCCTCTGAAAAACATTTGTTCCTATGCTCATCCATAACTAGTTATTTTCCAGAAAGTCAAATAAAAGTTTTTCATTTATCTATTTGCATACAATGTTCATTCCATGTTGAAATTAATTTAAGATTTTAGGTTGTGTGTTCTTTCAGCTTGTATACAAGGTGCTTACCAAAGTGGTACTCTAAGTTTGTTACCATTAACTAGCATCTGTGGGCCTCTTGCATTCCCTCTGACTGTGTGACATTGAAGCAACCATTTATGGACTTCTTTCATCTCTTTACTGCCATTTGAAATCTTTTCTTTGGAAAATGGCACTCATTTGAGTGGACATTTGGGTCATTAAAGAGAGAAGGGGGAAAAACAGAGTAAGTCACCATTGATCCCTAGAGAACTTCATGAGCATTGTAATTAGCTGACATTGACTTTGGAGTAAAAAGCTATTCACTATGTAAAAGTAAAAGCCACCTCATTAGCTGTTTTCATATTCAGAATTACACTTTCATTCTTAGCAGTCAGAAATTTGCTCTAGAAGATGATATTAATTCGTTACGGGGTAAAACCATGTGATACAATTTTAGTATAATTGGGGAAACAATGAGATTGTTAGGGTAACAAGAATGAATCATTTAAGTATAAAGAGCCTAGGAAATAATATTTATGCCTTAATAATCCTCACCCTCAAAATGAACAAAGTTGCTTTTATAATTAGTAGAATAATGAAACATATAATAATTGGACAATATTAGGAAAAAGCTTATAGATCAGTAATTCAATTTATTCCTTCTACAGGTATAATAAAATATTATGTATTGACTGAATTAGTCTTGCTGTAAGCCCATGAGCAAATAAAGAACAAATATAGGAATTATACTTTGATTTACTAATTGAAAGATTGATGTCAAAAATAGAAATGATAAAAACTTGTCAACATTTTATGATGAGAGAAAGAAATTATCTGTATATAGGAATATCCATTTTCATCATAATTTTATTTCTTTCAGTATGTTAATCCAATCTTTTCAAAATTGTAATAAAAGCTTTTATAATTAATCACATTGAAAAATATGTGTTTATCCTTAATATGATATAACTTCTGTCTATAAAATAAATAATTTTATTTGTTTGTTTGTTTGTTTGTTTGTCTCTTTGTTTTTTGAGACAGGTTTTCTCTATTGAGCTTTGCACCTTTTCTGGAACTCTGTATCCCAGGCTGGCCTCGAACTCACAGAGATCTGCCTGCCTCTGCTTCCCGAGTGCTGGGATTAAAGGCGTGAACCACCACTGCCTGGCTGAATTTTTATTCATTGATTCTTGGGATTTGTAATATTTTAAAACATCTCACCAAGGATAATTCAAATCATAAGAATGATAGATTTTACACAAAAATTTCTAGTACAAAATTATTTTGTAGCAAATATTTAGAAGCTTGTGTGTGTGTGTATTTATAATAAATTCAGAACATTCTCAGTGGTTTTTCATTTATTTTCATTTTAACAGTAAATTCTGATGCTATGGGTACAAACACTGTTAGGTAAAAATGTGAGTCTTCTGCAAGGTTCAGCTGTGTGCAGTTATGCATGGGGCCATTAGAGACTATGTGCTAAGCTAATAGGTGACATGAAATATACTTGAATAAATAGCAAAGCTAAAATCATAGCTTTTCAGACAGTTCTTCAGGGTGCTCAGGAACCCACTCTGTGTTTCTGCCCATTCCCTACAGGATCCAGGTTGTGAGTGTTCCTTCGAAATACCTCCTCTATGGCGTCTGCCTCACAACGATTATAAAATGGCTCCAATGCAAATACTGCTTTCTGACCTACTATTCCACAGTTTTCCTCACATAACTTACTACTCTGTTATTCCATCTCAGTTCTGAGTATTTTTAAGTCTGTGGTCAATTTTCTATTTGCCCAAACTTCATGTCTCCCTTTGTTTGTAGGTTTGTCCTTAATAACACTATTTTTTTAGGGAACTCAAACTGAGTCCCAACATATATTTTCTCTTCTTTTCTTCCTGTTAATTTCCCTACGTACTACTTCTTTATATTCTATTTTCCATTATTCTTAGGGCTCTAATGCAACAAGTATACGGAAGATTGTAATACAAAAGATTCCTTATTTAGTGTACTTGTTATGTATCAGTTAAGTAGGAAGGTTCTTTAATAGTGTCTTCACTGGGTCCTGCAGTATCCTTGATTTGGGATCCACAGACAGAATTAATAACTGGTGAATATCATTATAAAAACTGGATTTTTATTAAAATATGTAAACTTTTTATGTCTGTGTGTTCTTGTGCATCACATTAGATGTTATAATCAATCTAGAAATGAATTACAGTATGCAGGAGCACGAGAGCAGATTCTGGGTAAATATATGGTTTTATACAAAGAGCTTGAGCATTGATAGTATCTGTGAAGAGTTCAAAAATCCAGTGCCTTAATGAGCCTGGGAGATAATTGCCAACAAACTTACTTAAACTAAAACTGTGTTTTTTTTTAATTTTTTAAAATGAGGATATTAGTGTTGACAACTTACAGAATTTGTGCCTGGCTTATAAGTATCAGAACCAGAGTTTGAACGTACTGATATTTGTTCTCAAATCATGGCTATTGTTGCATCTCCTTTTTCTTCTCTGACCTCTTTCAATTTTTTTCCTATTTCTAGTCTTCTCTCTAACATACAAAAAGTTTTTGTCATAGCCCCCACCCACCCAAATCATTCAGATTCCCATATTTTTTATCCAAACTCCTTGGCAGGGGATAAAAGACAGCTGAAATCTGATCTCAATTTAATATTCAGGTTTCACCTCCAGAGTGCTTGACATGGATGTGCACTCCAGCCACCCTGGGCCTTACTCAAGTCTCAGCAAGAGGTCTTTGTGTTCCACCTCTGTCATTGATCCAGCTGTTCATGAGGCTTGGAATATTTTTCTACTCTGTACCTTCCTGCCATAATTTTAGCTCCTTAATAAGACATGAGAAAAATATAAATCACAGATAAAAGAGACAAAAGGAACCATGATAAGAATATTGAATACTGTTATGTAGCAAACAGCAGAACTCTAGACTAATGCATGTCGTATACACGTCTTATGATCACTCATTGTCTTTCAGTACATGCATAAATTATTCATTTATTATGTTAGTCTCTTTTATGAATTCTTCTTTTGTGATATTCTTAATTAAAAGCAGACTTTTAAAGAGTATTTTTAAGTATATAAAACAATCCATACAGTTTCTCCATCATTAATATCTGGTATTATTGTAGTGCATTTGATACAGTTAGTGGGTGGGCCAGTATTGATACATCATTACTAATACAATACACAGTTTATATTAGGATTCACTGTGCAATGCATTTCAAGGAGTTTTGGGAAATGTACCATTTTATGTCTGTTATCATATTTTGTGTAAGACAGTTTCATCATCATAGAAATCTCTCCAATCCCATTTGTTCATTACTTTGTATAACAGTAAAATGTTTTTTAAGCAATTTTCATGTGACACAGCAGGTTTATAGTTAATTCCATATTCTCTCTTCTACTTTGTGTATTTTTATATAAATAATAAAGTATGGATTCTCTCTGAAGAAATCATTTGAGCCATTCAAAATTCCTTATCATTTTACATATTCTTCCCTGTGGTGTTGATAATGCAGATATACATCTATATATCCATCTCTTTATCTACATACATTTTATAAATAATGCATTAATATATTCTAATTTTTAAACTTGCACACTGCAGGTAGAAGTACAATTTTTATGGTCATCTCTTTAGTCCCTATATTTTGCCCAAAGGGAACCACTCTTCTCATTTTATTTACATATGTCCAGGAATTTTCCCCAAGCATTTCTATATAGGTTCCTTGCCTATAAATTTACAATATTTATATGGTCATACTTGTTTAGCAACTTGCGTTATTCATTCAAACTCTAGGTGTTTTTATTTTTATATACCCTTTGCTGTCGTGTTACTCCATATTATGAATTATTTATATTATTTGAGCCATTTCTCTGTTGATGAAAATTTATGTTCCTTCCAAACTTTTATTTATATTGACAATCCAACAATGAATATCCTTGTTACCCTGTTTTGTGTACTTGAATTGTGCTTTTTGAGACGATCTGATCCTCTTTATTTTAGTACATGAGCTCTTTGTCATCACAAGCCCTTTCTGTTAACTTCCACAGCATTGGTTCTGTCAGTGTCTATACAGTCCATACACAATGGCCTATGAATAAATGATGGATACATGAACTTGTTAAAGAGCTGACACATCATTAGTGATATTTCAGCTCAGCTTGCTATGTTCTTTGAGGTCATCTAAGATTTTATAAATGATTTTCAGTGGCTAGACAACATTTAAAACATGAATTCTAGATCTAGAAATGAGCTAATTAGATGCTAATTTTATCTGCCCTTCTGTTTGTCACCTTTAAATTGGTAACATATCCTAATGTTAAGTATTTCTCACTAATGAGATATTCTTCTATACAACAATTATTTGCAATAAATCAGGGGCTTGTTTTAACCCTCTTCTAGACCCAACATCAGAATAGGAGAACTGACCAATATCTGCAAGAAGATAATCAATCTGCTAAACAGTGACACACCTGTTTGGGACATATTACAGAAAATCTGCCACAGCTCTATTCTAGTGAATTGCTTCTAGTCTCAAAAGTGAGACATAAGTTAAAAATCAGGTCCAACGGATTACATGGCTGTCAGAAATAAAAATATCAATAAAGTGGCAAGTGTTGAAGTGTTTTATTCTGCCTAGTTTAACTGAATTGTCCTGAAAAGTTCATTGCTCATCATTGTGTCTCTTCATGTAGCTTCACTGAGAAATTTTATTCAGCAAAATCACTGGCCTTTTGCATGAAATCAAATAAATGTGAGCTAATGTGCTGAAGTGTAAAGTCAGCCCAGCCGGTTTCTGTGTGCTGGTTGTCCGAGGGTGCAGAAAGCAAACAAAAGATTGATGAAATTTCCCTTTGCTCACTCTGCAGCTCTGTTGGATGTGTTCCTGAAGAAGGTGTGCTTGTTGCTCCTCTTTTCCAGTTCTACTTTGCTAGATGCTGCTAGACCTTTTCATTAAATTGATAAAACTACACAGGACAAACCAACCAACCAACCAGACAAACAAACAAAAAAGCAACCTATGGACCTCAGCACAGTAGATATTTCTTAAAATGTTTATTTCAATTTTCAAGTTGTCCTGTTTGTATTTCCATATTTATAATATTTATCTATAACATGATCCTTGTGTGTGTGTGGGGGGGTGTGTGTGCACGTAAATATCATGGTGGGATATTCATGTATGTGTATAGGGACACATGCATGTATGTTTATTTGTGTGGTTGACAGCCAACTTCTGGTGCCATTCCTCAGAATAACTTATCTTGTTTTTTGGGGTAGACTTCCTCATGGACCTGAAGCTTGCTGATGAGGCCAGAGTGGCTGGTCAGGAGACCTGGTGGCTCTTCCTATGTCTCCTTCCTCATCATCGGAATTATAAATATGCTCAGATAATCATGCTCAGGTTTTTGTGTCAGAGCTGCAGATCGTTGTGGCAGCTGAGATTTTTCTCTGGCTACTTCCTGAGACATGACTTTAGCAATCACTGCACAGTGATGCAGACTGTATTAGACATGGAAGTGACAAAGCTACTGCTCTGACGGAGAATGTTAATGCTTGCTTTTGTATTTTAAAGTGCTATTAATGAAGATGGAAGAGCAAATGATGAGGATGAAGAGGAGGAGGTGAAAGTATTGAAAAATTTAACTTTACATGTATTATGAGGAGTAAATGAGAGAACAGACCTGAAAATGCTCAGTCAAAAGTTATACTTGGGCTGGAGGTATGGGTAAGAGGTTAGAACATTTCTTTCTCTTCCAGAGGACTGGAGTTTAGTTCCTAATGCTCAGGTTGGGTAGTTTGCAATCACTCATAACTGCCCATCTAGGAGATCTGACCACTTCTGGCCTGAGTGGGCACATGCACGTATGTGGCACACACACACACAGAGAGAGAGAGAGAGAGAGAGAGAGAGAGAGAGAGAGAGAGAGAGAGAGAGAGAGAGAGAGAGACATAAAAATAAATCTTTAAAATAATATTTTATAGCAACCATTATGTAATATACTATGGTGTAACAATGTAATTAACTCATCTTTTGAAGGTAATAGCTATTAAAACAAACAATATATATATATAGGAAAAATGACTTGGTGGGTTGGGCCTTGTGGTCTTTCTTGTCCTGCCTGGTGACTAAACATGAACAAGTAAGTCTGACTTTAGCACCATGCTTCTTATCTATGAACATGGAATTTGTACTGGGCAATTTAATTAATGTAAAATTAACCAATACTATAGAAGTGAAAGATTTTATGTTCTAATACGTTTCCCATTTTCTTATCTTGCTTTCATTACCTCTTGGAAAGCCTGATTGCCTTTGAGCATTTTTAGTTTCTGTAAATGTTCCCAGAGGTTTCAAATACTGCAGTCAGTTTAAGCCAACATCTCACCAGGTTATTTGACTCAATAGTTTTTAATTAAGGGACCCCATGCACCTTGATGAGTTGGCATTTTCAGAAAATAGAACTGAACATGTTGGACTATTAAAAAACCCTCCCAGCAGGAACATCCCTAAGAGTCTACATTTTTGTGGGTGTTTCTGTGTTCCTGATCAAGATATATAAAGGATGTTTTTATAAATGTCAACCACACTGAAGTATGATACTGAATTTGCTGCCATACATGTCAGTGATTTGTTCTGCAACAGGTGTTGTGGACTGCATCTTAATTGATGCTTCAACAGAGGTCAGGTGTGATTTTGACAGTTTGGTTCATAGTGTCTTGGAGCCGACTTTCCAACTCAACACGATTGCTGATTTTGACTTGACAATTATTTCATTTGAGGGCTTTCCTGGTCAGCTGTATGGTGTTCCACAGCGAAGCTAGCTTCCACCTACTTGCTGAGTAGCACAACTCTCTCCTGACAGTTACAGATGTCTCTAGATACTGCCAAATATCCCATGGGAAGCAAAATCAACCCTAGATAAGAAGCGGTGTGTGAGAATTACTATTATAGAGCAATACCCAATTGAAGACGAAATGTTTTACCTTAGAACTGGGTCTAACATAATAACTGAATTCCCCAGATGGCATCCTGCTGTAGAAATGTTTGCTTCCTGAAGGCAGTAATGACGGTGTTTGCCACCTGTGTGTTCTTGCCTGAAGTTGTGCTTCGGTTCGTGAGTTGAGCTCTATTGTGGACACTGTTGCCAATTAGATTTAAGAGGAAATGAAAAGCAGCTGCAATATTTCAAGGCACTGGGCAGATTGGGCAGAAGGTATGTGGACAAATCCTGTTAACAAATAACTGGATTTGTGCATACACAGGGCTGCCCACACTGTGTCTTGGAAATCTACAACAGGCTGTTTCCCTCTGTGTTATGCATAAATCACAGAAATTACCATAAATTGAGCAGAATGTTCTCACACACAAGGAGGTTCAACCTACATTCCAATGATGACAAGATATCTTGGATCATTAATTTAAGATGATAGATGATGAAACAATCTAATCCATCTTAGTTTCCAAATGGCCAGAAGAAACTAAATACATCTGCTTTCAATTTGAAAGATGAATATTAAAAATAATAATGATAAGCTCGTTTATGGGATCTTTATGAAACAGAAAAACATTAATGACATATGCCATTCAGAAATTTGACTTGATGGCCTTTGAGTTCCTTCCAAACCTTAGGTTATGAATTCTCAACAGATCTGACTGTGAAACAGTGTTTATTTCTTCTATTCTAGAGCAGCTCTCAGCTTGTAGCTATGATGAAAGTGTTGTCTTTATTGTTTTGTTATTATTCTGTTCACAGTTGGCCTATGGAGAGGCTTGATATCATAACTGTATTCACTAAAATATATGTGTGTATAAATGAAATAGAAGGTGACTTCCAGAGATAGTAAGATTGGATTTTCTGAGCCCCTTGGTTCTGAATATTTGGGAATGGTCACTTCATATATTTGGTCTTTACAACCCAATACAACAAAGGCAAAAATTTGAAGCAGGGAAATGTAACTATAAATGTGATTGCCAGTTTGTTTCCTGATTATGGAGACTTACTAAACAAAAGTTCATTTACAGTAAAATTCCCAAAAGTCCTGACTATGCAATCATATATAATGTTTATCTTAATGTCTGCATGTATTCTATCTTTCTTTCCTCAACTCTCTTCTCTCTTTTCTTGCCACTTTGTCCTTGATTGATTTCATCATTCATTTGAAAGGTGGTGCAGTGTGGGATAGAGCAGGAATTGTAAAGCCAGAATGCTTGGATAAATTTGAATGTTGGTAGACATGTGAACTTGGGACACTTCTTTATAGTTAACAAACACCAACAGTGATTATGTTGTTCCAGTAGAAGTTGAAGTTTTAATTTACACTAATATGTGATAATTCCTGGAACATGGTAAGATTTAAAGAAGCAATAACTATTTTAAAGTATGCATTCTTATGATGACTTAAATATAACTATGTTTGTTGTACCCAGCATAGCTTCAAGTAAAGATTTGACTGGGCTGACAAGGGAATAAGAAGAAGCCAGACAAACAGACAGATGGAAAAACCAGGATCCAGTGGACTGTGATCTCTGATGGAGAAGTTGCATATCCCAAAAGCTCAGCACATTTGCCATAAATAGTTAAACAGGGGGTAGGATTATTATATACAGCTGAACAAGGAGGCAAGTTTGATGGCATACAGCTGAAACAAGGAAACAGATTTAGTTCATCTTGGTAAGAGTAATCTTTGTAGGGGATCAGGCATCAGACAGTAAAAATTTGGCCAAAAAGCTACAGTGGACATTTCTACATGTTGTCTTAATATCCACATAGAGACCAGAGGAAAGTTTTGCCCTCCCTCTCAGTCCCACCCATGGGGAAAGCTTTGCCATTTTCCTTTGAGTCTTAGGCTTTAGTCCTCGACATGGCTGGTTCATGTCAATAGTACACACACACTCAGGGCTTCCTCCACTCCCCACTATGTTTCCAAGTTGAAGGAGTATAAAATAGATGGTCAGAAACATCTTCTACCTATTCTTATGTAATGTACAGGGTTTATTTTTGAGAAGGCAGCTGTTAAATACAGAGAGAGGGAGAGAGAGAGAGAGAGAGAGAGAGAGAGAGAGAGAGAGAGAGAGAGAGAGAGAGAGAGAGAGAGAGAGAGAAACATGTTTTCTGAGAGACGCCATTCTAAGGGACCATGTGGCAAGGAAAACTAGCAAGGAAACAGAGTTTTGGTCTAAACTGTCCCTTCTTCATGCACCATTTGTTTAAAAGCACCAGTGTGATACTGTTGGGAGATATGAACACTTTAAGTGGTAGGGTCTAATAGAGATACGGGGATCTTTAGGGGACCTTCCCTAAAAGATGATGAGACCCTGCCCCTCTAGTCCTCTTTTATTCCTCCCTGCCAGGACTCCACCACAGTCCTTTACTATGAAATACTTCTATCTTGCCAGAGACCAAAAGCAACTAGCCATTGGATCATGAACTAAAACCTCTAAAACTATAAGCCAAAATAAACCCTGAATCTTTATAAGTTGATTATCTCAAAAACTGGCTACAGTCATATAGAGATGACTAATACATGCTAGTTAAGTGTGTAATTGACAGGTGGTTATGTGAGAGGAAGACAGACAAGCCCTTAAATACTTGTCTACCACATTCCTTTAAAAAATTGTCCATCTCTGAAGCAGACCTTTGCTCAGAAATACTCAGAAAGTTACATATCCCCAAGAAGCCTGACAGCTGATAAGGAAGAGGTGAGAAGCCTCCGAACCTTTGTGCTAATTTATAGTGGTCTGGTTTTATGTTTATGGTTCAGACTTCTCTAGTCTGTGATTAATGCTAGAACTCAGTGGAAGCCAAGCCCTTGCCTCCTCTCTCCCACTAGGAAACTGGTTGCTTCCAACAGTCCTACATCAGTCACTTATTCAGAATCAGTGCCTCATACAAATGAATTTGCACCTAACAGCAAACATACTGAAAATAAATCCTGGAGTGTTGCTTGGCAAGGCTGAGGACCTATAGGAAACTGGAATCATGAATATATAGTGGTTCAACGTTGTTTATATGGGTCTGTTTTGGTTTGAATGAGAATTTGCCCCAAAGCTTCTAGCATTCGACCATGCAATTTCTAGCTGATAGCGTCATTGGGGGAAATTTAGGAAGTGTGGCTTTGCTGGAGAAAGTACATCACTTGGAGTTGGCTTTGAGATTTCAAAGTCTCAAGCCAGTCCAAGTTCATGCTCTCTGCTTTCTACTTGCCTTTTAGGATATGAGATTTCAGGTTGGTGCTCCAGTCCTCATCCCTTACTGCTGAAACACTTCCCTACCATGATGGTGATAGGCTTTTATCTGCCTGCAATTGTAAGCCCAAATAAATCTTTCCTTCTACATTTTGCCTTGGTTATGGTGTTTTAATCATAGCAACATAAAAGTAACTAATGCAGGGTTTACACCATATGATGCTTGGTACTAAAAACTCAGGCCCACATAATATTTGCTTGGGAGTATTATAGAAAGATAGATATGCACCAGAATTGATGTATTGGCAAGAATATCTGTTTAGAGAGATTGTATCTCATTGTAGTTTTGACATGTATTTCCCTGATAATTTGTTTAAGATTGAGCATTTTTCATACATTCTATTCAGAAATGTCTATGGAGATCTCTTGACATTTTCAGTTGGATGACTTGGTTTCAGATTGTTGAGGATTATTAGTTCCTTGTATTTGGTAGAGATTGATCATTTGTCATAGAAATACTCTGTAGATATTTTCTCCCATTTTACAAGTTGTTTACTCTTTTAATTGTGTTCTTTGGTACACTGAGTTTCTTAGTTGCCATGGTATCCATAATTTAGTAAGGAAAAATAGCAATGAAAAACAAGAAACAAAGAAAAGATTTGGCAAAAAAAAAATCAGAAACACCAACACAGTAAAGGGTTAAGATAGAATACACCATCAGTTCCACTGAAGTAAATAATGACAGTGGCACCCATATAAGACAAGAACCAATAATTCCAGAGATGGGGTAGTCACTGTACCAACAAAGTCCTCTGCATGGCTTTTTCAATAACATTACTCAGAATATTAAAATGGAGCTACTGAGAGGTATTTTCTGTGTAAAGCCAAAGGCACTGATATATTGATGAGGCTTTAAACTGATACCAGAGATCCAGGTGGGTGAGTGGAGAATAACTGACAGGCTGAACAAGGACAGATGGATGCAGTAAGGAAGGAGACTAGCCGTGGGAGAAATCAGCAGTCAGTGAAAGGCATGCTGAGCATCACAGTGATTTTGTTTTTTAAGTATTCAATATCCCCATAGGCTCATGTGTTTGACATTTAGTCCCCAGCTAACAGGGGACTTTGGATGGTTGCCTACCTTTTAGAAGGAAGAGACTAATCTAAAAACTGGGCAACCAGGAACAAGTCCTGGGGCATGTGGCCCTGCTTACTGCCCTTTCTCTTCTTGCCGCCTGTCTGTGCAGTGCGACTCACACCTCATTCTGCTGCCACCCTGGATTTCCCTGACATGAGGAACAGTCTACTCAAACTATAAGCCAAACTAGATGCTTTTACTATTAAGTTGTTTCTTGTTGGCTGTTGGTTCACAGGAATGGGAAAAGGAACTAGCACATCTTCTAACCCCCATGGTTCACCAAACAAACACTTAGTAAACACCAAAAGAAAGCTACAGAGAAGTACCTTCTAATGAGAAGTCAATTTCAGCTAAGTCTAGAACTGATAACTCAGAAATGATGAAGGATAAAGTGGAGTTTGTAGATTTGTCTCTAAAATGATTGCCCATTTAAAGGTATTTGCTATTTGTGCTGTTCTGGAGCTCTCGCGAAGTGACTTGATTTGGTGAGTAGCCCATAGTAAGTGAGGAGAGTTGCCATATTCAAGCTGTTCTCTAGTGGGGAGTTTAAATGTGCCTTGGTTTGTTTGGAATCTTGCATTTGGGTTTTGCTGCCTTAACAAAAGTGAAAGTTTTGGCATTATGGGATAATTTTGCTATTGTCAGATAACTGATGGTAAAAGGTGACTTAACTTTCAGCAAATTGGTAGTCTGTGCTGCCCCTGGAGCCTGACCCAGTCATAAAACAAAAAAGCCATAGGGTGATCTTTTCCTCTGCCCAGATCTGCCCCAAGCCTACAACTTTCTCTGTTTCCTATCTGTAAAACTCCTTAGTAAGTCAAGGGATAACACTGCTCAGAATTTCAACTCTGAATGGAGAGTTTTGTGTGGTCCTAATTGGAAGAGGAACTTGTCAAAAGTAATATATTCGCAAATATTCTGAACCATCGTGGGCCTAGCAACACTCTATAAATTGTCACAGAGCTGGTGGCAGGTGGTTGATTTTTTTTTTTTTTCAGCAATGCTAAAAGCTGCCAGGAATGTCTTTCAAAAACCTACTTCTTCGCGATTTTTAGTTCAGGTAATAGCAGAGGTAAGGAAGGGAGGTAGAGGGAGAAGGCATAGATAGGAAGGAAATTAGATGGCTGGGTACCTGCTGTGAAATATTTGAACTATGACAGTCGATTTCCCTTTCATTTGGGGTAGGAACTAATCTGCTTTGAATTAGGAAGTCTAGAGAAAGTTTGAATACTTCCTCCCTAGCTTTGGACTGTAGAGAACTTGGGGGAAATTAATAAGAAAAGTTGCAAGATAATCTAAGAAAAATTTGAATAAAGAATAAAAGAACGAACTCTTCAGATCTTTACGAAGATGATGTGTCTGTGTACGCACAGGGTGGTGGCAGTTCCAGCTTTTTCCTTTCTGTTTATATGAAATCAGTGTTTCGTTCTCATCACTTCCTGTCCTTATTCTGTTTGACTGCATACACTGCCCACAGTTTTCCACACTTAATGCAAGTACTTTAATGTGATTCAGAGACAAGGAAAGAATGTAAAAAGAAAGAGGGAATAAATACCAGCAAACATTTTCAGTTACCTCCCTCCTTTTCCTTACTTTCAGAGTTTCTTCAATATGTGTTTTGCATCATAGGCTTCTTTGGAAATTTAGAGAAACCTATGGGTCTCTTTTCAGCATGGAGTTTATAAATGCACAAAACAAACTGCCTGTGCTTATAAGAGAAACCGATTATATTGAAATACAATGCTGTCCTCCATACCCAGAAGAAGAACCCCTGCCCTAAGTTCTTGGGCCTTATTATGCAGATCATGGTAATCAGAGAACTGGAATCAGAACAGGGAATTTGAATTATGTCAAGAGTAACTCCTATCAAGCATGAAAGAAAAGGAAAGGAATTGGAAAAGGAAGAAACCCTTGGGATGAAGTATATTTTGATGTTGTGTAGAAAAGGAGAGACACAAAGGGAGGCTTCAGGGGAAACAGGAGGGGGTAAAAAATACAGAGTGGAGGCAGTGGCAGAAGTATGATTTAAATTGCATATCCTTTGATGTTCTTTGAGAGACACAATTAAAAATCAGAATTAATTTCTCACTGTTAGTGGAATCTGTTTCCGCGAAGATTGGGCCACATGAAGTTCAGAAATGTGCTGAGATTATATATGTATATATATATATATATATATATATATATATATATTTACTCTTTTATGGATAGTCTTAAATCCCTGGTACAAACACCTCAAATTCTAGAAGGTATGTTTATTTTCCATGATCAATCTGGAAGTTTGGCTTCTCTTTGATGCTTTTTTTTTTGTATAGTGTCCAATCTGGCCATTAATTCTCCCTCAGCTGTACCACCTTACTTTCATAGTTGGTATTTTTGTTAATTTCAAGCTCTTGAATGACCCCACTATATTCAAGTTATCGGGTGGCTTTCTTTAAAGTATAAAGAAACATGACAAATCATGTCACATATTAATTAAAATTTTGTAAAGAGTCTGAAAAGCATTTTATAACTGAATGCACAGGAGAATGAAGATAATTAATGAGGAATGCTGGACGCATTAATGTTTTACAAACAGTTCTCTTGGGGATGTTTCTAAATAGAGAAGACATTGTCATCACAGATATCATAGACATGAGCAAAGACCCAGGTGAACAACCAAACTAGGACTGCTCCATGGATAGAAAGAAAGAGTTATTGTGGCTGGTTCAAACTACTAAGGCTGTCTCTCAGGCGTGAGGCCACTTTGACCCTAATAATAGATACAAACCAATGAAGAGCAAGATACAAGCCAAATGATACAGAAAGTTCCTCAGACCTACTACCTATTGGGTAAATAACTCCGAATTTTTGCTAATTCTGATCAACAGTGAAGAAACAAGATGCAAACAGAGGGACTATTGATAATTGGATATTTTTATTTGAATACAAAGTTGACCCTCCATATTTCTTCTGTATGTGAATATTAAGCCAACTTGTGATCAAAATGTATACAGACTATTATGATGATGGCATTTGCACTGAACATATACAGATACTTCCCTTGTCTTTATTGCCTAAGCTACATGTTACAGCAAGTACTTCCAAAATATACAGAATGACTTGAATAGTATTATTTACACAATATCCATTGTATTGAGTAGTACAATTAAGATAGTGTTGTGATGGTTAATCTCAACTGTCAGCTGGATGAGTTCTAGAATTACCTGGGAGGTGACTATAAAGGATTATCTTGATTAGTTTAATTGAGGTGGGATATTCCAAATCTACGTCACTGGTAAAATCTGAAGGCCACAGACCTGAAATAGGTAATGTGCTCAACTCTGATAGCATAAGGATTCTAGTTTCTCAATCTAATGTGTTATTTAAGCATTGAAAAAGTAACTAACAGCTACCTTTTGAGTATTAAGATGATAAAACTGTAACTACCATTGAATCATAGGTGATATTTTACATTAATTTTAAAGGTGGTATGTGTTAAGGAGAAAAAACAATACAGCAAGAATGTAATTATTCTTGATAAAATGTAAATTATTCAGGTCTATTTAGATACTATAAATTAGTTTTATAGCTATATTAAATCCTATTGTATTAAAACAGAAATAATAAATACATTATGTAAGTGTTTTTGCCATATCTATACAAAACAAATACAAACATACACTTCAATAATCTTTCCTGTATTTGGATATCTAAAGTAGTGTCATTATTCTGGGTATTACAATTGATTTAGGAAATACCTAGTTTGATTATTCACAATGATGTTAACTGTTAATTTGAAGAATAATTTCTAAGTATCCCTTTTTAAATGTTTTAATTAGTATTCTGATTTAACACACACATGATTTTATGAAACAACAAAAAATTTCAAGTTATTTGATATTTAGTGTCAGTTCAAATGGCTATTACATGTCAACTATCTATTAAGTTTTACTTTAGGACAGTGGTTCTCAGCCTTCCTAATGCTGCGATACTTTAATATAGTTCCTCGTGCTATGGTGACCTTCAACCATAAAATTATTTTCATTGCTAACTCATAATTGTAATTTTGCTATTGTTATGAATTGTATGAATATCTGTCTTTTCCTATAGTCTTAGGCAGCTCCTGTAAAATGGTCTTTTGATACGCCCAGAAGGGTCGTGACCCACAAGTTGAGAACTGCTGTTTTAGGGCATGAAAACCTTTATTAAAACCATTGTTCAAACCTTAAATTAGAAATATTTCATTTAAATCATCCATCATTACACTTTTTCAAAGGAACAAAATTGTAGGAAATGTATTTTTACCTAGTTTGTTGTTTATCAATATTGTTGGCTGTTATTTATTACAAAAGAACAAGGTATTTAAAGCCACATTTAATCTGAGGATTTTGTTTAATATTGTCTTGGTTTTGCAAGACTTTATTTCACTCAAAAACATTAGAAAATTGCTTTGCATTCTGTCCTGAAAACTGTACTTTTTAGTTTTAACGTTTTAAGAGGTCAGTTTGCATGTAGTGTGCATATGTAAGTCCCTCTACTCAGGAGGCTGAAGCAAGAAATCGAAGTTCAAAGCTTTCCTACAAATCAGAGATAGTTCAAAACCAGCCTAGATATCTTAGGAAAACCCTAGTTATAAATAACATAAGTTAGGAATTATATATAATATTTATATATTATAAAATCCTAATTATATTTAATTATAAAATTCTATTATATACAAATATAAATATATCAAATAGATGCAGAATATACATACATATATATATATATCTGTGTTTGAGATCTTACCTATCATGTGTGAGACTCTGGGTTCAATCCTTAGTAAAAAGTAAAAAAGTGAACAAATACATACAATCAAAACCCAACTAACTGTGCCAAGAGGTATCAGAGTGAACATGAGATTACATCAACTTTCATTTGTAAAAAAAAATAAAAATCATTAAAATATTAAGGCAAACAAATTGTCTATATCCTGAAAGAATGAAATTAATATTTTGGTTTTCAAAAAATATATATGTATTAGCCAAACAGTTTATCTGAGAAAAAAATAGACATTCCTAACCTGAAAATGTTTGGAATTGGAGTCACTGTCATTTAATCTATATCTATTCATGGAAATAAAAACCAGAAACCTCAATCCAGATCCTTTAACCATGTTTTGATTAACAAGAAAAATATTTCCATAACCCCTTCTAACTCCAACAACATGTCACTGAATACACTTGAGAAAAGTATTAAATGTAAAACTCATTTCAAGAATCATAAAATAGACACAGGTTGTCTCTCCTCCTGAAAGGAGTGACTTAGTGCTCATTAAAGACTGGATTATGCTGGGCGGTGGTGGTGGTGCATGCCTTTAATCCCAGCACTCAGGAGGCAGAGGCAGGCAGATCTCTGTGAGTTCAAGGCTAGCCTGGTCTCCAAAGTGAGTTCCAGGAAAGGCACAATGCTACACAGAGAAACCCTGTCTTGAAAAAAAAAAAAAAAAAAAAAAGACTGGATCATTAAAAAAGTATGGATCTAAGAACACAGAATGTTAGTTTTTTATGAAAGCTATACATATACACCCATTCAATCACTTAATTTTTAATATTTAAAATTTTATAAACTTTATTGTGAAAACTGAAAAAATAAAAAAACAATCACACACCCAAATTAAGCAGACATAAAGACTGAACTTCTGTCCAGTTTCAATAGCTATTCAGAAGCTGTGAAGCTTCACTTTGGATTTTACACTTTCACTAGCGAATACACTTGTGTACTTTTCACCACTAAAACAAAAATCCACGACAGAGTTAGAAATGGAAGAACAATTAGCTTCATTTTTTCGCTTGTAACTTGTGTTCATTACCTGATTTCTCAATCACTGATCATGATGTCATAATTAATGCAGGCAAAGATTAAACTATTAAGATCTCAGGTTGTGACTCTACCCCACCCCTCCATACTGGGTCGGCTTCCCCAGCCTCAATACATGGGGAGGTGCTTAGTCTTAGGCAATTTGATTGGCCATGTTTTACTGATGATACTCATGGGAGACCTGACCTTTCCTAAACAGAAAAGGAAGAGGAGTGGATTTGGGGTTGAGAACAGGGGAGAGTGAGGGAAAGACTGGGAGGAGAGGAGGGAGGGGAAACTAAGGATGGGATGTAAAACAAACAAAGTAATAAATAAATAAATTTAATTAAAAAAAGGTTTAATAAAGGGATGGACTAAAAGAATAGTGCCACTAACTGTAGTCATAGAACTGTTTATGAGCTATTGTGGGAAACACAAGGCTAGTGTCAGATCTGTTGAATTACAAACCTCAAAGAGTTAACTTTATTATTCTAATATTCAAAACACCTACCACCACCAGTATCTGGAACATAGCAGAAAGTGAAAATTATAGCAAATCAACACGACTGTAATAGAAATAAATGGCTTAACCTCCCTAGAGGTGATAAAGAAGAAAAATGCTTCAAGCAAATTCTGAGAGCAGTGTTTCGAGTCGATGTTTAAGGCTGAAGACAAAAGGAAATGAACTGTTCATAAGTGGCTGAAAATTCATTCCTACCAAAAATAAATCTGGGGAATCATAAAATAAATTTATGTGTATAATGGGGTCTGCCAAACAAAGATATACAAAGTAGGTAAGAATATGGCTTCTTGGCTTGGGAGCAAGTAGATATAAAAACATTAAAATGGGAATTATCCAATACAGTCTTTGGTGTGGGATTAGAATTGTGGGCTCTTGGTATAATTAGAATTGATTGTTGTATGAATATCTATAGATATACAGAACAAATTATAAGTATGAAGGTATATATGGTTCAGGATAGAGATACACTTCTAATTGTTCCCATGGACAGCTTAGAAGCAGAGGTAGTTTGAATATACAACCAGAAGTTGCTGAGCCAGGCACATGAAAAATGCTGATTTACAATGTGCAGCAGACAACAGAGGACACCAGGCCCACAGTAACTGTTCAGGCAGACAGTCGAGTGCATATAAGATAGATTTTCCTCTTGTGTAGAACCTATAAGACAGGCTTGTCTCTTGCAAACAGTACCAGAATTCAAGCAATGATGCTTATAACAAGCATCCCAAAAGGCCAAGAATTGAGTAATTCTAGTTTGGATTCCATTTTTAATAAAATACCAATCTGAAGTAAACAAATGCTCACCTTGAACTTGTTCCATAGAGTAGCGTTTTTAGCACACATTTCTACAGCCTCACCATTCCAAAAGCCCAACTGACAGGGGAAGTCTTCTCTTTCCTCTATAATGAAGATTTTCCCTTTTCCTCTCTGCCTTGGATCTTAATCCACACATAATGGGAGTCACTCTCTTATGGTGAAAACACCGAATAGCTTTCTAGTTTAGTCATTGGTTGCTCTTTATTTTCACCCTAGTGACACCCCATACACTCACAGCCTAGATCTTGGCTCCTAGATATGATCTTCTAATAAAGGGAAGCAAAACAGGACTCTTTGTAAAAATGATTCATTTCAAATCTGAAGTAGGGGACACAAATACAAGATGATTTCCTGAGTTTCTTACAAAGCCTGAAAATAAGGAAGTACTGAAGGAGAAGCATAAAGAAAGAGCAGTGAAGAGGAAGGGGAGAGGGAGAAAGATAAATGGTGTAAGTGTCAGCTTGGCAGCTTTCTGGCCTAAAAATGTGGAAAGCTCTATTAGACCATTTAGAAAATAATGATAAAGAATATGGTCTGATGAGTTCCATGAGTCCAGTTGAAAAGAGAGAAGAGGGATTCTATGAGCAAGGGGCATCAAGATCATGATGGGGAAACCTACAGAGACAACCAAACCAAACTAGTGGGAACTCATGAAATTTAGATCAACACCTGTGGAGCCTCCGTGGGACTGGACTAGGTAGGCCCTCTGCATAGGTGAGACAGTTGTGTAGTTTGATCTGCTTAAGGTGCCCCCTGGCAGTAGGATCAGGATCCATCCTTGGTGCATGGAGCTGGCTTTTTGGAGCCCACTACCTATGGTGGGACACCTCTCAACGCCTTAAGGCAGGCAGGGAGGGCTTGGATCTGCTTCTACTGAATGCACAGGCTCTGTTGACTCCCCATGAGAGGCCTTGCTTTCTTGTAGGAGGGAATGAGGGTTGGGTTGGGGGGAAATGCTGGAGGGGCAGGAGGAGGGAAGAGGGGGATCTGTGATTGGAATGTAAAATTAATAAAACATTTCTTAATAAAAAAATTAAAAAGAAAGAATTGTCAACAATATCCTTTAAATAAATGGAATCTTTTGCCATGACACACAGCTTAATCTTAGAAACTTGACTGGGGCAACATGGGAATAAAGAAATGACAGATACTAAAGAAAGAAGACACACACAGAAAAGCTGTGATGAAGTGGGCTTACTTTCTCTGATGGAGGGGACCTACTATGCTACCCAGAAATTTGACATGTTTATTATGTATAGCACAAGGAGGAGAAATTAGCTAATCTCTGGGGGAGAACAGCAGTCTCAGGTTGCAGTCCTCTGAGAAGAGGGTACTGCTGGGGTTGCTGGCTTTTTTTTCACAAGCAGGTCAGTTGTTCACAAACATTTGCACTTGGACTAGAGGAGAGCTTAGCCATGCCTCGAAACTTCACCAGTGTAAGGCTAGGTCATTCCTGTGGGTCTGTGGCTTTGGTGTCATTGACATGCCTGTGTCCATGTAACAACACACATTCAGTCAAGACTTCAAATGCTCCCCAAAATCTTCAAAGTCATTAAAATTGTAAAGAATAAATTAATTGAAAATAAAATGTAAAGAGCTTTATGGTATTTCATAGCTGATTATTTTCTTTGGCACATGTAAAGATACAAATATATCTTCAGTTATTACATATGCTATACATTTTTCCATACAAGTTTCATTGTATCCTTATTATATGATTATAAAATCTAGGATTCCAGCCATTCTCACACTGTGATCCTTCAGGGGAGAGTTTCAAAATTATCTTCCCATTACTCTTGCCTAGTCAAATCATTTTTTCAGCTTCCCCTTCTCTGAAACCATTCTTGATTCTTGTAAACTCCACTCCCATTTGAACCCATGTATCCCTTTCTTTCTATACTTACAAAGTATAGATGCCTCAGGGGTAAAGCACTACTTGTTTTTACCTAAAGCACCTAGCACAGTGCTAACCCAAAGTAGCCACTTAATGAGCAATTCATTACTCAATTAAACCAAATGTGTGGAAAGCAAGGCTAATCCATTTGCTGACTCTCCAAGACAACATAGAAATTACTGGCTATCAGATGCTGCCCACATTGCTAGACATTTATTTCAAACAAAATATTAGACTTTTAAGTACAAACATCATGCTAGATTAATGCCATTCCCTGTATGACTTGTCAGGAGTTATTTTAGCTAGCTGCAGTGTGGTGACTTTTAATTAACTTTCTCTTCTTCAAATCAGATCAGAAAGGATGCTCTGTAGACAGCAGCTTTTCCTTCTCACAACCCAACATCATGGCCTGTTCCTTTGCAAATAAATAAATGCATGTAAAACCTTATTAGCTGAAAGGTCATTAAGTTCAGAATTTTGAAAAACAAAAGAAAAACACCATTGACTTGTGGGAAAATTTGAAAAAAAATGTATGTATGTGTGTGTATACATATATGTTGCCATACAAATATATATATGAATATACGTGCATATATAGGTATACACACACACACATATGTGTGTGTGTGTGTGTGTGTGTGTGTGTGTGTGTGTGTGTGTGTGTGTGTATGTTGTTTGAATCTTTGATGGTCTTTAAAAAAAACCCAGAGCCATAGCCAGGCGGTGGTGGTGCATGCCTTTAATCCCAGCACTTGGGAGGCAGAGGCATGAGGATCTCTGTTAGTTTGAGATCTTGGTCTACAAAGCAAGTTCCAGGACAGCCAGGACTCTGTTACACAGAGAAACCCTCTCTCAGAAAATAAAACAAAACAAAACAAAACAAAAAAACAAAAACAAACAAACAAAAAAATCTAAAAACCCAGAGCCAGATATCAGTGTGAAAGCTGAAAGATCAGAGAAGCAGAACAGCCAGCCACTAGTGCTTACCTCTATGAAATCCTCAGCCTAAAGAGAGTGAGTTCCTGTTTTCTCATGCCTTATATAACTTTCTCTGCCCTGCCATATTACTTCCTGGGATTAAAGCATGTGTGCTTCCCAAACAAAGGTGTGAGACCTCAAGTGCTGGGATTAAAGGTGTGTGTTATCACTGCCTGGCTCTGCTTCTAAACTAGTGGCTGGCTCTGTCCTTTGATTCTCAGGCAATTTATTAGGGTATATAATATGTCACCACATTTCCCTTTTTGTGTCTAAAATAATAAAAGAAAGTTATAACTAATGTAAGAAAAACTATATACAATAAGTATATACAAAATAAACAGTCAAGAATTACATTAACAATATCCAGTCCATTAACATTTGACAAATTCAGACAAAAAAAAAACTCCATTATTTATGTTATCTTGGTGAGTCCAAAATGTTGTACGTAATTCACTTTCTTTTTTTGTTTTTTGTTTTCTTGTTTGTTTGTTTTGTTTTTGGAGACTGGGTTTCTCTGTGTAGTTTTGGTACCTGTCCTTGATATCACTCTGTACAATAGGTTGGCCTCAAACTCACAGAAATCCACCTAGCTCTGCCTCCCAGAGTGCTGAAATTAAAGGCGTGTGCCACTACTACCCGGCTCCTAATTCACTTTCTATCTTAACTTTTATCACCAACCGAAAACTATCATTTGATATCTTTCAAACTTATACACTCTATACCTCTGTAGTGAGTTTCTTTTCTGAATTTCTTGACAAGGAAAACTATAACTATCTAGTCTTCAACTTCCTCAGAGACCTGAGAAGGAAATAGTATTAAGTGAGAAAGCAGGAAGTGCAACAAGTGATTTCCAAAACATGTGAGAAATTATAGAAACAGCTGGCTGCCTGGACAGTCACCCAAGATTTCTCTGCAATTTTGGGGCATCCATCTTTGGCCTATAGGTCTAGCATATATGACAGACTCAATATGTGAAGCAAGATTCTCTAAAGGGCCTTCCTACCTGTCTTGGTAAGGTTCAGTAGTCCTTTCTTTCTTTTTTTGTTTTATTTTTGTCTTTTTTTATTTTATAATTTAATTTAATTTTATATATCAGCTACAGATTCCCTTGTTCTCCCGCCCCCCCTTGCCCCAACCCACCCCCGTTCCCATCTCCTCCAGGGCAAAGACTCCCCTGAGGATTGAGTTCAACCTGGTAGATTCAGTCCAGGCAGGTCCAGTCCCCTCCTCCCAGGCTGAGCCGTGTCCCTGTATAAGCCCCAGGTTCCAAACAGCCAGCTCATGCACTGAGTACAGGACCTGGTCTCACTGCCTGGATGCCTCCCAAAATGATCAAGCTAATCAACTGTCTCATTTATCCAGAGGGCCTGATCCAGTTGGGAGCTCCTCAGCTTTTGGTTCATAGTTCATGTGTTTCGCGTCATTTGGCTATTTGTCCCTGTGCTTTTTCCAACCTTGGTCTCAACAATTCTCGCTCATACAAACCCTCCTCTTTTTCGCCAATTAGACTCCTGGAGCTCCATCTAAGTCCTGGCCATAGATCTCTGCATCCGGATCCCTCAATCATTGGATGGGGTTTCTAGCATGACAGTTAGGGTGTTTGGCCATCCTATCACCAGAGTAGGTCAGTTCGGGCTGTCTCTCAACCATTGCCAGTAGTCTCTTGTGGGGGTATCTTTGTGGATTTCTGTGGACCTCTCTAGCACTTTGCTTCTTCCTATTCTCGTGTGGTCTTCATTTATCGTGGTCTCCTATTTCTTGTTCTCCCTCTCTGTTCTTGATCCAGCTGGGATCTCCCGCTCCCCTAAGCTCTCTTTCCCTCGAACCTTGCCCTTCATTACCCCCACTCACATCCATGTTGTTCATGTAGATCTCATCCATTTCTCTGTCATTGGGCGATCCCTGTGTCTTTCTTGGGGTCCTCAGCAGTCCTTTCTTTTGTGTCCTGCTTGTCCATATTGGACGGCATAATGTCAGCAGTTGAAGCAAGGGCACTTTCTTGCCCAGTGGCTAATTTTTGCCACAAAGAAAGTAAATGCTATCAGGAGTTTCTTCAATACTCATCATCTTCTCTAAAGTATATTGGTACTGCCAAGTACAGACATGTCTCATTGTCATAAAAAAAAAGAATCTATGTTATTAAAACATCTTAAATGCCATATTCTGTAGATCTCTGAAGTGTTTGAAGATGACCTGTCTATCTAAAATATATCTCTGTTTGACTTTAAAAGCATACCTAACCTGACTACATGTTTGATTATAATAGGAGACTAAATACTAACTTGCATTTATTTATAACCTAATTAGTTGGCAATAACTTTCAAGGACTACCAATTTGCATTACATTGGTAAATGAGCTATATAGGTACAATACCTAGAACAAGATTAAAAATATATGTATAGTATTTTCTAACAAAATTAATCTCAAATTTTTATCAATATACATAACTTATATGCAATATACAAAAATACAATCCAATGTAAAATATTTAAAACTAGTAGTGCTTTCTAAAAGTAAATTCAATAATCTACCTTTTTATCTTATCATATTCATATTCTCTCTTTTTTCCTTTCAGAGTGGATTCAATAATCTAGCCTTTAAAAGTCATTTCTGTATGTTTTTTCAGAGTAGATTCAATAATCTATCTTTTATATTATCATTTCTATTTCTTTAGTGTAGATTTTTTTATCTTCTCATTTCTATATAATACATTTCTATATCATACCCCCTTTCTTCTTTTAAAAAGAGATTGACTATGAACAATAAGAATTTTTAAATAACCCCTAAACTATGATAAACATCCATAATCCATTTTTGGCAATGTGAGCATTGTTTTCTAGGCTACTTCCTGATGATTGGGGGGCTCGGGTAGTCTTATGTGGCTGAAAAGAAAATTTAAGATTATGGTCGTCTTGATTGGAGTATTCTATGAGATTGTATAATCTCACATAGTCATCTCAATATTGTTCTGACCAGTTTGTAGTCCAAAGCTGATCTTTGGGTGGTGTTTGTCAGCTTAATGGCATTATCATTGTCCTGATGGAATCTTCAATATGAGCTCCCATCTTTTTTTTTTTTTTTTTTTTTTTTTTTTTTGGAGACTTCAAAGTCACTATTAGGCATGGTCATGGTTGACTGCAGAAAATCTTTCTTGTGGGATATTTTTTCTGAATGATTTGTCCTTTTTCTTCAGATGTCTCTTTTGTTCAGTGTTCTTCAGGTTCCTTAGCCTTCATTCTCTTGAAAGACAAAGACAAAACCCTTCCCCAACCCTAGCTTTGGAGAGTTTCCAAATCTAGTATTTATCAATTTTGATTTGTTTTTTTCTTAAATTTTTGTTTTATTTTTTAAAATTGTACTGTCATCCAGAGCAGTATAGTTTTTGACAATAGGAATTAGGCTCTTTAATTGCTCTGGGAAGGAGTTTTTTCCATGTCAACAGGAAAGGACTGAACTGAATTTGACATGGGGGAACCTGTGAGAGGTCCCTCAGCATGTTTTTCAATGGCAAAGGCAAAGGATTACCTTGTCTGTCCCTTGTTGATCTATATTCCATAGTCCAATGTTTGCATTTGCCATTCATTCTGCATAACCCAGAAGGGAGGGTTTCTGTTGGATTTATTCCTTGAAAAAAAAAAAAACATTGTTTCTAGGAATGCCCTGTTTACAGTTCCTTCTTAGGTGACTTTGTTTACCACGATTAAAACATTGACATCACTATTTTTCTTCAAACCTCTGGAAATCACCTCTCCTATCCAAGTATCGTTATAGTTATAAAATTCAATATTCATTGTTTCTCAGATCCATTCCTCCAAGGATGATGATCTTGCCTTTAATGGCCTAATTACCCTTTTGCATTGTGCATTAGAATTTTCAAAGGCTAGGGAATCAATTATTATCTGTCTAGCTTCTGAAATTGGTATCATTCTATTACTGCTGAAAACAGCCTTTGGAAGAAATCAGTGAATGTTTCTTTTGGGCCCTGTAAATGTATAACTTTTGTAAATGACTCAATTTTCTTTCCTACTTCTCAATTTCTGTCCAAGGCATTTAAGGCTGCCATTTGGCATAAAGCAAGGGTATGGTCATCATATAGAGATTGACTTTCTACATTCACATAATCTCCCTCTCCATGAAGTTGCTCTTGGGAATTTTCTATACCTCTAGCCCTACTTTGTTGTTTAATGGTGTTAGCCTCCTCCTTCTACCAGGTCCTCCATAGTAATTGGGGACCAGCTTCTAAGACAGCCATAATCAAATCTTTCCAGTCGTGAGGGATAATTCTATTACAAGTTGACCATGAGTTTAACATCTGCTTCACAAATGAGGAATGTATACTGTAGCTGAAAGTTTTTCTGTGTCCTGCCCTGACAGCAGTTGGGACAAACCTCTTCCATTTCCATGCCCCAAGTAAACACACAGAAGCTTATAATGAATAAAACTGCTCGGCCATTAGCTCAGGTTTACCACTGACTAGCTCTTACTCTTTTTTTTTTTTTTTTTTTTTTTTTTTTGGTTTTTTTCGAGACAGGGTTTCTCTGTGTAGCTTTGCGCCTTTCCTGGAGCTCACTTGGTAGCCCAGGCTGGCCTCGAACTCACAGAGATCCGCCTGGCTCTGCCTCCCGAGTGCTGGGATTAAAGGCGTGCGCCACCACGCCCGGCCAGCTCTTACTCTTAAACTCAGCTCATTTCTGTTAGTCTATATGTTGCCATGTGTTCCATGGCTTTACCTGTGTGCCATTACATGCTGCTCCCTGGATGGCAGGCTGGTGTCTCCTGACTCAGCGTTCCTTTCTCAGAATTCTCCTTGTCTGTTTATCCCACCTATACTTCCTGCCTGGCTACAGGCCAATCAGCTTTTCAATTATCAATCAATCAGAGCAACACATTTACAGCATACAGAACATCCCACAGCACCTCCCCCTTTTCTGTATAATCAAAAATAAAGGGATAAACCTTAACATAGTAAAATTACATAAAACAAAACAGTTATCAAGCAAGAATTACAGTTACAATATTTAGTCTATTTGTATTTGGCAGAATTAAAGAAAATAGTCTATCTATCTTGTATTTGTGAGTCTAAATTTTTATATCTAATTTATCTTTTATCATAACCAAGGAAAATTATAACTATCAGTCTTCAACTACATCAAAGACCTTAGAAGGATATAATATTACCTAAGTAAACAGGAAATGCATTGCAAGCATCTTTCAAAAATCTAGAATGACAGAGACAGCTGGCTGCCTGGATAGTTACCCAAAGTTCTTCTGCAATGTTGGGGCATCCATTTTTAGGTCTACAGGCCTAGAGTCTCTCAGTTGCTTCTCTCTGGGTCTTGCAGAATGTCTTCCAGTTTCTTATGTGAAGCAGGAAACTGAAGGACCATCTCGCCTTGCAAAGTTCAGTGATCACCTTCCTAAGGGTCCTACATGTTCAGTCAATAAAACATTTTGTTAAGCAGTCCAGGCAAAAACAGTTTCTTGCCCAAATGCCATTTTTGCCAAGAAGAAGATAAACTCCATACGGAGTGTCTTCAATTCCCATCCTCCTCTCTGAAATAAATTGGTCCTGCTGGGAACAGACATGTCTCACTGTCCAGAAAGTCTAAATTTTTGAAACATTTTACATGCCATATTCTGTAGGTCTTTGAAGTGTTTGAAGATTAACTAATTAATTGAATTACATCTATGTATACCTAGAAAACTTAACATGACTCTAAGTTTGACTATCAGAGAATACTAATTATTGATCAGTATTTCTTGATTATCCATTATGATTTAAATGAGTTACATAAACATAATACCTTAAACGAGAGTAGAAGCATATATACAGTATAACAAAATTAACTTTAAATTTGTATCAATGAACTAAAATCCATAGCAAAATGTAAAACATTTTGTTCTTTAAAAGTAGATTCAATAATCTATCCTTTCATCCTATCATATATATTTCCTATATTTCCATAGCATATCCCACTTTCTTCTTTTAGAAAAATATGACCAATAACAATTTGTAACCAACAATCTAAACAAAGACAAAAATCCATAATCCATTTTTTTGGGAATATGGGTGTAGTGTTCTTGGCTACTTCCTGCTGATAGAGAGCACTGTATTCTTATGGGGATACAAAGAAAATTTTAGGATTATGGTCAAGTCTTGACTGTGGTAGTCTGTGAGGCTGTATTCTCTGAGCCAGTTGCCTTGAAGTTGATTTTGGATGTTGGATGATCTGGGCCATTGTGTCATTGGAGACCTTTCAGAGGGTCTTGGCTGGTTAAACCTTATATTTCTTAACCTGAAACAAATCCATAGCCTCTTGCTTCCTGTGGAAACAAGCAGAGCCTCCGTTCCAAAGCAACATATTCTTAGATCCAAATTTTGAAGTCAAGATACCTTCAAAATACACACACACACACACACACACACACACACACACACACACACACACACACGCACACACGCACGTTAATTTATCAGCCTTTACAATCAAATGTCTTTCTGCAGTTAAAAATATCAGACAACACAATCCAGATTCTCTGTGTAATATCCATGTTTGAATGGCTTATTTTTTATTCTACCTTTATTGTTTCTTTAAAGACTTTATTTTTAAAAACTATCTATTTCTTTATATAACTGTATATAACTGCATATATTCCTTTTCCTCTCTCTTCCAAGCCTATGTACATTTTTACACACATTGTAAACTATTCCATCTGAATTTGTCTTATTGTGAACCTATTGCTTTAAACTGCAGTATTACTAGCACTGAAATGGCAGCTTTTGCTGATGGTTCTGCCTACCTCATCTTCCCAACATGGTGGAACTATGTTTACCACCAGATCTGGGAAACAGGTTCATTGTCGACTATGCAGTGGGACTATGCTTCCATCCAGCATCGTGTAGCTGAGAAACCTCTTTTTTTGTTTTGTTTTGTTTTTGTCTGTACTAGCAAAAGCTATATCCACCATGTAGCATACTATGTACCTTGGAGACACCTCTGTGTAATGTGGTGTAGCTCAAGCCTGCATGTCATGAACCCGCCATAGAGTAGCTCAAGCCTGCATGTTGCAGCATCTCATCACCCCCATGAGATATGAAGCAGGAACCTATTTTTGGCTTTCTTAAGAATTTCTTATCAAATAGTATTAAGTTTCAGGTGGAAATTTGAACCATTGGGCACCATTTGTAGCGGGAAGGTTTTCTGTGTCCTGGCCTAACAGCAGTCGGGACAAAACTCTCCCACTTCCTTCCTCCAAGTAAACACACAGAAACTTATAAGTATAACTACTTGGCCATTAGTTCAGGTTTACCACTGACTAGCTCTTACACTTAAACTCAGCTCATTTCTGTTAATCTATATGTTGCCATATGTTCCATGGCTTTACCTGTGTGCCATTACATGCTGCTCCCTGGACAGCAGGCTGGTGTCTCCTGACTCAGCCTTCCTTTTCCCAGAATTCTCCTTGTCTGTTTATCCCGCCGATACTTCCTGCCTAGCTACTGGCCAATCGGCTTTACAATTATCAATTAACAATTGCAATGTGTTGCAATCAGAGCAACACATTCACAGTATACAGAATATCCCACATCAGTATGCCATATGACACTATAGCTTCTCTGAATTTCCTCACATCTGACATTTGCACCAGAGTCAAGTCAGCTCTTGCAGAGCCTTGAGCATTTGGCAGTTCTTGTAAGGTTACTGGATAGATTAAGGTTGGCTCTTTGAAAGCTTTAGGCTGTTTCTCTGTAACCATATAAAGCAATGCTGAGATTGCTTCACCTTTAAATTCTTCTGTCTGGGTCTCAATATCTCTATGATCTATTTTAACAAGGTTTTCTAAAACTTTTGTCTTGGCACTCATATTAACCAACTTTTTAAATGATAAAACAAAAATGATCAAATGAACAAATAATATTTGTAATTGGCATTACATCTATCCCATCAACATTAATTATCCTCTTATTTAATTGTTCCATTTTCAGACCATTTAATATATAGTCAATCAGAAACCAAATGCATTCCAATGTAAAAATGTTTCCCATTTTTTAATGTGGGAAAAATTTCTTTTTTTTTAAACTAATTTCTCCCTTTAAGAAATCCCAATTGTCTCACAAGATCTGCCGACAATGACAGTTCAGATGTGAGGCTGACTGCTTCTGTATAGAACAGTAGAAGCCTGAGTAGGTTTCAAGACAGCTACATAGTGTTGTAACAGACCAAGTTGGGGATCCAGGGAGATCCCACAATTTACCAGTAGAGAAGAAGCCAAAGAGCCAGCCATCTGCATGAAGGAAAGGGAGAAGGCTGGAACTCCTGTGGTTTTTGGAGCCCCCCCCTCCCCCCCCAAAAAAAAAGCCTACAGAGTTTGCTGCAGAGAGGCTGCAACAAAACCTTAGCCAGTGGGTTAGGGGCTCTGGCCCACATGGGTTGGAGACTCTGGCCACATGCTTCTTGGGCCTGACCTGGGGCCTGCAAGACCAAGACCAAAGGCAAGTGGCTTCGTCCTGTATTCATTCCCCATAAGTTGGACACCAGATATTGTTTGAATCTTAGATGGTCTTGTAATAAAAAACCCAGAGCCAGATATCAGGTTGAAAGTTGAAAGATCAGAGAAGTAAAACAGCCAGCCACTAGTTCTTACCTCAATGAAATCCTCAGTCTAAGGAGAGTGAGTTCCTGTTTCCTCACACCTTATATACCTTTCTCTGCCCTACCATACTACTTCCTGAAATTAAAGTTGTGTGTGCTTCCCAAGCAAAGGCATGAGATCTCAAGTGCTGGGATTAAAGGTGTGTGCCACCACTGCCTGGCTCTGTTTCTAATTTAGTGGCTGTCTCTGTCCTCTGATCCTTAGGCAAGTTTATTAGGTACAAGATATATCACTACACACACACACACACACACACACACACACACACACACACACACACACAATTTGAAAGTTGAAATGAGCAGTCTGTAAAAAACTAAAAGGAGAAGTTTGGAATGAAAGTTTAGATAGAATAGAGAAGACATGGCAAATAAAGGGGGCCAATACTAGATTACTGACAGTTTTTATTTTGGGGGAGAATTTCATAATCTTGAAAAATGCTTATCAACACTGGCTTCTTTGAAGGTATGGGAAATGTACTAGCACGTTATACTTACAATAAATGGCATGTCTGGGAATTTTAGCAATTCCATTCTTTTTTTTTCTTTTAGCATTTCCATTCTTAATAACTTGATATATCAAGTTTCCTTTTGGGTTGAATTATTCAGAGCACAATAAGGTCAAATTTCCACTTCACATGTAAACATTGCTGGAGGGCATAAGCCCTTAAATAAGCTCACTCTAATTTTATTCACTAACTGACATGAACATATTACAAGATAAATAAACCCTCTCAGTTATTAGCATATGGCAAAACAAACCTATGTGACACATGCATTCTTCCCTTTCCATCCTACTTCGTAGCATCCATTTATTGTCACACAGTAATTGTAACCTTAGAGACCCTGTAAATAAACACTGTCCTTTACAAATATCTGTATTTCTCCTAAGCAGATAAAAAATTCAGAACTGTGTGAAATAAAGAAGAGAAACAAAATTGTTTTATAATTCATGTAAGATATTAGCTCAGGTAGAAATTTTTAAAATATGTTTACAATTCAAACTCCTCAGACTTTGTAAAGGAATTAATTTAGTTATTAGTATCGCAGGCTCTCACCGGTTGGTTTATAAGAGAAAACAATTTTTTAAAGACTGGAGAGAAAATAGCTATTTCTCAGAACTCAACTATATTTTCAGAATGAAATAATATCAAACAATTTTTGTTGTGTTTTTTTTAAAGAATCTCAAGTTTAAACCCAATCTCATTTTATTGTAGAGGCTACAAAACTTCCCCTGGAAATAAATTTATTTTTTTCCTCTAAAGTTGAAGTAATGTGAAGAAAATGTTCAAAAGAAGAAAAGCGCTTCTCTGTCTGTCTGTCTGTCTGTCTGTCTGTCTGTCTCTCTCTCTCTCTCTCTCTCTCTCTCTCTCACACACACACACACACACACACACACACACACACACACACACACACCACACACTTTATCATTAGAGAAGCTTTAAAGAAGTTTAGTTCAAAATGTTATGATACCATTTCCCCCTTCCCTTTCCTCTGTCCAACCCTTCCTATGTACTAATCCCTTGCTCCCTTTCAAATTCATGGTTTCTTCTTTTTAAATGTCATTGTTAAATATATGGACATAATTATGTGAACACAACCTGCTGACTCGCATTAGTGTTGCTTGTATGTATATGATTTTAGGACTGATGACTTGGTATATGATAAACAGTTATGGGGGTCATGCCTGGAGGAAACTATGTCTCTATCTGTTGACTGCTTCTCCAGTTTCCAGTAGCTCTTTGTTTAAGGTTGAAGCCATTTGAGATCTTCTCTTTCCATGTTAGCATATATCTAATGGTGGATTTCTTGTTCAGGTCTTATTTAGGCAACCATACTATTGGGATATCATGGACAAATCTTCTCTGTCATTTTTAGGAGACATAGTTTTATGTCAGGTTTCCTAGCTCATTAGCTCTTACAATCTTTCTATCTTCTCTTCTACAATCATCCTTGAATCTTAGGTACAGGAGTTGTGTTGTAGATGTAGCCATTGGGCTGAGTACCACATAATCGTTATTCTCTATATTTTGACCACTTGGGTTTTGTTGTTCTTGTTGTTGGCTTTGTGTGTGTGTGTGTGTGTGTGTGTGTGTGTGTGTGTGTGTGTGTGTGTGTGTGATGGTCACATTTATGCAAGGAAAAGCTTCATTGATGAAATACAAGAACTATACTTATCTCTGTGTATAAATATGTAGAAAGTATTCTGGTTTAATAAAATGACAGTAGTAGTTTCTCTTCTAAGACCTATGACCTCACAGTCTCAGGTATCTGGCTAGGTTTCCACTTCCAGGCAAGATTTCTTTCCTGTCAAGTGGCCTGTAAGTCCAATTAGATAAATTTGGTTATTGCCAAGATATGAGTGTAACTACTATACACATAGTGATATTTGCCATGTTGGTCATTATTGTGGGTCATGGGTGTCACAGCTGGGTGGTGTTATTGGCTGCTTCCCTCCCTTGGAAGTTTCCATAGCAGTATCTGGAACAATGAACACTAGTTTTTGAGGAGAAGGCTTTCCAAGCAGATCCAGCTGAGATCCTTTAAGTCTTCTACCAAAATATGATTTCTTCAGCTCTTGAGCAATAGGGACTTAGCTTCAACCTGTGGGAGGCAACCAAGGGCATCAGCGGCAGCATATTTTTGGTTTGGGGAATCTCTTGGGCTCCCTGAACAATTGGATAACTGATTTCTAATGCTTGGTACTAGCATTTGTGTTAGATAATCTATGGCTTGGAGGGTATTGTGTTCCCCAAAATATTGTGCACGTTAATAAACAAACCTATCTGGGGTCACAGAACAGAACAGCCACAATATTAAACATAGAGGATAGGCAGTGGTAGCACACACCTTTAATCCTAGCATTCCAGAGGCAGAAATTCCTCTGGATCTCTGTGAGTTCAAGGCCACACTGGAAACAGCCAGCCATGGTGACTCATGCCTTTAATCCCAGGGAGTGATGGCAGAAAGCAGAAAGATATATAAGGTGTGAAGATCAGAAACTAGCAGCATTTGTCTGGTTAAGCATTTGTCTGGTTAAGCTTTCAGGCTTCTAGCAGCAGTTCAGCTGAGATTCATTCTGGATGAGACTCCAGTCTGAGGAAACAGGACCAGCTGAGGAACTGGCAAGGTGAGGTAGCTGTGTCTTGTTCTGCTTCTCTGATCTTCCAGCATTCACCCCAATAACTGGCCTCAGGCTTGATTTTATTAATGAGACCTCTAGATTCATGCTATAGGGTATCATTAATCCAAGAGGCATAACTTCATTATATATATATATATATATATATATATATATATATATATATATGTGTGTGTATTTATATACATGTACTTTAATAAAAACATTTAGTAGAAATGTATACAAATTTAGAAAGTTTTCCTAGCAGTTTTAAAGTAGCATATTTTTAATACCATAAGCCATGGAATCAGTTCTTTCTGTTTAATTCAATTGTTTGACAGGGATGGGGAGACCTGGTTTACTTTGTAAAAGTAGAGAAACTTACAAGAGGTTATTTATTCACCTTCTCACTCATTCACTCATATACTCACAAATATATATGGGCTTTAAAACAGACATGAGCTTCTATGCTAGCCACATGAGGAAACAAACATGAACAAAACAAAGACATGGAGCTAAGGATTAAAAGAAATCCATACTACTCAAACTATCAAGAAAATGAAAAGTGGCTTTACAGTTGGCAATTACAATGACTGGAATGATATGGTACTGCTTAAGTTGTATTTCAGTTGAGAAGTCTTCTCAATGACACCATATTAAAGCTGAAATCTGAAGGGTCTATAGAAGTAAATCAACTTAGAATGGGAAGGTAGGCTGCACACTATAGATACCAAATGTCGTGATGTTTATGAGTATTGACTACTTTACAAGTGCTGACCCAGGTCCTGTGGAACAGCTACAGTGAGATACATAGAATAAACCTGAAATAGAAGGTGCATCACTTTACAATCTGTGACTTACAGGTTGGTAGACTTGTGCATGGATTTGGATAAGGGAGATACAAAGGGAATCAGTGACTGGCTGCAGAAGAGAGACTATGCAGTGAATGGTTTGGATTGTTTTTATCCTGAGTGATGATCAGTGATTGAAACAGTGGAAGTAGGTAAGGGAGAAAGAGTTCAGCAAAAGTGCTATGACACACAAGAAGATCATCATATGCATCAAAATTACCTTGAGAAGCTATTAGGGAAAGATAATATTAAAGCTCTTTCCAGATTCATTGCTATTTGAAGAATATACTATCCACATTTCAGGATAGGTATTTTGATTCACTTTATAATACATGATGCTTGAGATATTACCAACACTTCTTTACAGCAACCTCATGCAGGTCAATTGGAGAAACTGAAGAATTATATAGGATAGAATACAATGATGGGGTGTTCTGTTATCTAAACTTTATATTTGAGCAATATGTATGCTTTTCCTTTGATAAAATGTCTGTCCCTTTAAATTACCTTCATGTTCTCTTTCTGCAAAGAAATTGAGTTGACTTAAAATCTGTCTTCTCTTTTGTTTATACTGGTATATGTTCATTCATTCCACAACTTTTAAATGGGTTTCCCATTTGCATTCATTTGAGTTTATGTTTTATCAAGACAAGCTGGTGGTAGCATTATTTGGCTGTCAAAGGGGGCTATGATGATGTGCGTTTGCTAAAACAAGAAATTATTAAGAAGCTATGCATGTAACAGATCTGCTAGGTGCTTGTGCATCTCTGGTAGCTTTTTTTTAAACAGACATAGCTTTTATAAAGAGCCAGCTTGCTACATGCAGACATCAAGTAATCTGTATTCTTCTACGGCCAGAGTTTTTCCTGTTCTGCCTTTAAAATCAGGTTATTCTGTCTTGAAGAGTTATTTAGACAGTGTGGTGGATTCTTTTGTGGGAGAATCAATCAAATTATGTTGTCCTTTATTCTGAGTATAACAAACTTCTATAATATAAATGTGAGTTCACCAGCATGTATATATATATATATATATATATATATATATATATATATATATATATATGTATATTTACTTGATGAATGTAGAAATGGACTTACAGGCATAGTGACAACCAATTATTGTGGAAATAAAGTTTTATTTTAGCTAAGATAACTTTTAGCTAAAGCATCCAAGTCTTCTATTTGTACAGTAGCATAAAAGGAACTATGTGATGTTGTTCCGTATCAACTTGACAGTAACTGCAATCACCTGGGATATGGGCCCTCTGAATATGTCAATAAGGGATTATCTCAGTGATGTTAATTGATGTGGGAAGACCTATCTCTGGTGGTTTGAATGAGAATGACCCCATCCTCAATAGGTTCAGATGTGAGCATACTTGGTTCCCAGTTAGAGGCACTGTCTGGGTAAGTTTGGGAGGTGTGGCCTTAATGGAGGAAGTATGTCACTGGGGGTAGGCTTTGAAGTTTTAAAGACATGCACCATTTCCATTCTCCCTCTCTAATGTTTGTTATTTACGACATGAGCTTTTAGCTCGCTACTCCAGCTTCCATGCCTTGCTGTCTTGCCTGTCATGTCTGTGGAATGATGTTGGACTGTTACTCCTCTGGTACCATTAGCCCAAGTAAATTCTCCCTTCTGTATGTTGCCTTGCTAATGATGTTTAATCTCAGCAACATAAAAATTATACAGCATTTTATTTGTGTTAGAACCATTCCCTGGACAGAGTGCTGGGCTGTACAAGTATTGAGAGGAGGCTGAGCAGTGGCAAGAATGTATTAATTGCCCCTTTCTTCTGATGGCACATGTAATTTGACTCAGTGTTGTAAGTTCTGGTTGCCTTGACATGCTCACCATAATGGAAGTGTAAGTTTGTAGCAGGAAACTTAACAGGTCTTCTGGAAGATCAGAGAAACAGAACAAGACACAGCTACCTCACTTTGCCAGTTCCTTAGCTGAGCCTGTTTCTTCAGACTGGAAACCTCTGAGTCCTTATCCAGAATGAATCTGAGCTCAACTGCTGCTCACAGCCTGAAAGCTTAACCAGCCAAAAGCTCCTAGTTTCTGGTCCTCACGCCTTATGTATCTTTCTGCTTTCTGCCATCACTTCCTGAGATTAAAGGCTCGCTTCTTGGAATTAAAGGTGTGTGTCACCGTGCCTGGCTGCTTCCAATGTGGCCTTGAATTCACAGAGATCCAGAGAGATTTCTGCCTCTGGAACGCTAGGATTCATGGTGTGTGCTGCCACTGCCTATCCTCTATGTTTAATATTGTGGCTGTTCTGTCTCTGACCCCAGATAAGTTTATTAGAGTGCACAATATTTCAGGGAACACAATACCACCACATAAGTTAAACTGTGAACTAAAATAAATCCTTTTTAATTTAAGAGTCTAGGCCACAGGAAGGGAAACTGACACAGACTCTGAATGCATGACAGAAGAATCAGAATAATTCAGTGTGAAGCATATATACAAAGACAGAGTGAGTAGTAATCTAGTCTTCAGTAGTTATCTACATGACATTGGCCAAGGTTCTTACTCTGTACCTCAGTTATCTGAGTTGTGAAATAGGTGCCATAATATTATTTACCCTGTGATCCTTTTGTGGTATTCAGTGAGACAAAGAAGCATATGTAACAGATAACAAAAGCTAAAGCAACAAATAATAGTAGTTACAACACATACATTGAGTAAAATATAATTGAAAATTGAAAGGAGTCTGGCTTTCTGAAACTAGACCTTATCAGAAACATTTGTTCCATCTTCTTGGCTTGCCTGTAATTTTTTGAGTGACAGTTGAAGGAAGCAAAAAGATAGAAGGAAGAACTGACTTATGAAATTCAAATAAGTGGCATTTCAAACCACTGTTCAGTTCTTCATCACTAAGAAAGCATTTACTGTTGCATATTTAAAAGATGAGAGAAAATGCATACATATTAATTTTACATTAGGCTTTCTAATGCTGATAGAACTTTTCAAGTGATTTCCACTGGTGGGAAAATGATGAATTCATGCTCAGTGAACCTCTTAGTGTTTCAGGAAAGTATAAATTAATTACAGCAATTTAAGGTATACCCCAAACTCTTCCAAATTTGAAAATAACATTGGGACATATATGTATGTGTGTGTGTGTGTGTATATATATATATATATATATATATATATATATATATATATATATATATATATATCTCACCAATTAAAGAGTATTCTGTTTAGTGTGTTGGTTGATATTGTACTTAGTCATTATATATTATTCTCAGCTTGGAATTATCTTTGCTTTATAATTTATAATTTAAATATCCACCATAACCAGTCTATTCCTGTATCCATGAATCCTTCCAAGTATCCTTTAGCACTATCATAATGATCATAATGTTAGGATAATTCTCTCTGTTTTGATATTTATTTGTTTAGAGAGAATCTTACTATTCAGCCTACCTCCCCTGGAACTTGGAATCTTCTTGCTTCAGTTTCCCTGATGCTAAAATTATTATCATATGTCATTACGCTAGACTTTTAATACTCCTGAGAATTATGTTATTTCTTTTATGTGGTAGCATCAATGTTACCAACATCATTCCTCTATTTCCTCATTTATTTGTTTCTTAATGTTAGTCAGGCTCTATGCTAATAGTTTTATTTTTATAATATCATTTGTTATCTCAATAGCATCATGACTATTGAGATACTATTATTATTCTTTATTTGGACACACAAAACTGCGTCTTAGAATTTGAACATCCAAATAAGTCTTGGACACAAACTTTAAATATTGGCAGCCTGATTCCAGAACATAATTTCTATGTTTTACAACCCAATACTATACATTTCCTAATTTATATATGTACATACATTTAAAGATAGATGATTGATTGACAGAAAGATAGACAGTCTCACTGTGCAGTCCAGGCTCAACTCAAAATCAGCATAGCTCAAGCTTTCCTGAAAATAGCCACCTTCCTGCCTCAGTTTCCTGAGTTTGCAAGTTTTTAATACCATACTCATATTTGACTATTACACTGAACTTGTGATTTTAGGTTATAGCCTGATTCTTACAGTAGGAACTACTATCTTGTCCCAAATGTCTTGCTATCTTGTCTTTATTAGAATTGCAGTCTTTAAATTTGAATTGATCATATGAACATCTATAAAAATGAGCTCCACCTGCCTCTGTCTCATAGGTGCTGGGATTAAAGGCATGTGCCACCATGGCCTTGCTTTTGGATCACTTTTTTTTTAACCAGAATTTACAGCTATCCCAGCCATGTCTGCCAATTTAAAATGGGGAGAGTTGATATTAAATACTGTAACACATAGCTTGGCACACAAGTTAACAGAACAAGAGAAAACCACACTTTCAAAACCAAGATTCTGTTATTAAATATATGTTAGCACTTTTTATTATGATCTCAACTTACATTACTAAATAGCCTGTCTATAACTACTGTGCCTATACCATTCGAATAGCCATTTACATCCATTTCATTAATGTTGTTGTAAAACAGCAAGTGATAGTTAACTGAAAATTGCCCAATCGGGCTCCTGGCAGTGGGACCAGAATCTGTTCCTGGCACATGAGCTGGCTTTTTAGAACCTGTTCCCTATGGTAGGATGCCTTGCTCAGCCTTGATGCAGGGGGTGAGGGGGGCGGAACTTGGTCCTGCCTCAACTTGATATGCCATGCTTTGTTGATTCCTATGGGATGCCTTATTCTTTCTGAGGAGTGGATGGGTGGTGAGTAGAAAAGAGATGGGGAGAGGGAACCAGAGGAAAAGAGTGAGGGGAAACTGTGGTTGATATGTAAAATAAATTAAAAAATAATTATAAAAAAAGAAAAAAAAAGAATACGGCCCTGTAGACTCATAGGAAGTGGCATTATTGGAAGTATGGCCTTGTCAAAGGAAATGTGTCACTGAGGAGGGTGGGCTTTGAGGTTTCAGAAGGTTAAGACAGGCCTAATGGCTCACTGTCTCTTCCTGATGCCTGAAAATCCAGATCTAGAGCTCTCAGCTACATCTACCGCTCCATGTCTGCCTGCATGCCTCCACGTGTCCTACTATGAGAGTAATGTACTAAGCCTCTGGGACTATAAGCCAGCTCCAATCAAATGTTTTCTTTGATAAGAGTTGCCATGATCATGATGTCTCTTCACAGCAATAGAAATCCCAACTAAGACACAGGATTACCAAAGGAATAGTTGGGAAATGAGTATAAACTAAGTGAAGGAGAATGGCAGTCTAAGAGTTGCCTTCCAATATTATCTGCTGATGGCATAAAGTGAAGATGATACAGACAGGGAAATGAACTATATGAAGATTTAAGAACCAGTCCTATACTTCTTACTTTTGCCTTTGTCTTGGGAATATTACCTAATTCATTGCTTTCTCAGAACACATGAAAATTTAGTGATAGAATAAAATTGTAAAAAATTATTCATTCTTTTATTTATGCTCCTTCAGAAATATTTCTAAGTCCTCCCAGGTGTCATTAACACCCTCATCTTTATTGATACAGTAATAAATGACCCTGATAAAGGCGATATCTTCTTGAACTTCCTTACAGAGCAAGATAGGCAATAACCATAAGCAACTTGAAAGTTAAACCTTTTATCTTTTATAAGGCAGTGATTAAGGTTAACAAGATACTAAGGTTTTACATACATGGCCACAAAGGATGGGCCTGATCTCCCTCAGGGTCAATGACTTGAACTGATTCAGAGATGCCAAGATATGCAGCCTCATGAAAATTCAAGGGACAGGCCATCAGGGCAGGGGAAGCAAGAAGTGCAGAGCCTTGAAGTTAGAGTAAGCTTTGCTGACTCAAGAGATGAGAGATACCTCCAGAGGTCCTGGAGAAAGGCTCAGAATTATGAGTGCTAAGGTTAGAGCGCAGCAGGGCTGGATCGTAAGGGACCTTCAGAATATTTGACTTCTCTTTATGATCTTTCAGCACGAGAGACACTGGCAGTGGAAATTTCATATTAGAGACTTATAGTTCTCACTATGGCTTCCCAATTCAACTTCAAGCAAGGATTTTAAGGGTGTGAGTTCATGATCTCTTAATTTAGGTGTCTCATAATTTAGGTGTTTGTCATTGGCAGGAAATATCCAGTATTTCATAGGTGCTCTTTTGAATGGATATATCAAGGCTGAGACATTTATAGATGATTGTGAGGTAAAGTCATGTATCTTACTCAATATGAATCTCTTTTTATTCAAAATGAAGGCATATAGAAATAATAAACTGTTTCATCTCTTGATAATATATTAAGTTGATTCACTATTGATTTATACATTTTTAGATCTGTCATTTTCTCCTTAATTAAACTTCATATTTACCTTTTCCTATTTATTACTTCATGAATTCATTTTGTGTGTCTGGTTGAAAAGCTCTAGTAAACTATTAAATGCACAGGTAAAAATAGGAGCACACGGAGAAACAGAATGACTACATATTTGTGAAAAATCTTTCCTTGTTAGAAAGGGTAAAATGTTGTCTGCTCAGTAGGTTTCCGTCATGGAATAAAACAGAAGTGCACTCATTATTTAGTTTGTAGGATTTAAGACAGATACCCTGAATACACACACATCGCTTCTTTTTCCCACATATCATATATAACAGGTCATCTCCAGATTCTCTTTGATTATTTGTCTTGGGGAAGGGAAGCTGTCATTTCCAGTATAGGCAAACCCTAATATTACTTGGAAAGAGCACAGAATAATCAACTGAACATAAAAGCAAACAATAAACCTACAGAAACTAATAAACCTTTTAAATATGAAAATGTTCTCAACTCACCAATGAAGGGATGAGGATTAGCAGATTGGATAATACACCATCCAACTATCATCATCTCCAAGAAACTTATGTCATACTAAGTGCATTTTAAAATTAAGATTCATAGGACGTAAGTTAATCTATATAGCAATTCGAACCTAAAGACAGCCTGGTGTGGTTATTTAAAAAGAATAGAGGATTTCTTGGTGTTGGGATGGTTGCTCAGTGGTTAAGAGAACATTTTGCTCTTGCAGAGTGCCAGGGTTCAGTTCTCAGTATGTACAAGATGGCTCACAACTATGAATGACTCCAATACCAGGGAATCCAATAGCTTCTTCTGACTTCCAAAGGTACCATGCACACCCATATTACATAGACATACACAGTCTAAGTATTTATACACATAAAATAAATCTAAAACATTTTGCAAAAAGCTTTTTCTTTATTTTATGTATTTGAGTGTTTGCCTACATATATGTATGTGTCCCATGTGTATGCAATGATCATGAAGTCTAGAGGGGGACATAAGAGAAACAGAATGTTTGTGAGCCACCACATGGGTGCTAGAAACTGAAGCCAGATGCTTTTGTTAAGAGCAATTACTCTTAACTGCTGAACCAGCTCTCTAGTTTTCTGTGTAACTACTTTAATATCTGATAAATCAAAGCTAGTCAGCAGAGATAAAGAAGACCAGTGCATACGTATCATACTTATAAAAGTGGGGGTGGGGGGAACATAAGCAGAATAGATGACTCAGTAGTTAAGAGCACTAGCTGTTCTTCCAGAGGACTCCAGTTCAATTCCCATCATCTCCAGTTCCAGAAGATCTGACACCACCTTCTGGCCTCTGCAGGCACTATATGCATGTGGTACACAGACATACACACAGATGAAATAGTTATACATATAAAATAAAAATAAATATTAAAATAATAAAATTAAAAAGGAAGCATTTTAACATGAAGATATAATGGTTCTTAATATGTGTACTCTAATTATTGAGAATCCTATTTTCATGAAACCAATTCATTGGTAGGAAAGGTCCCTACCTCTGGCATATTTGATAATTCATTCAAATTGAAAATCAACAATGAAACTGCATATATAAACTATTTCATGGATCATTGGGTGTGCTTAACATATATATGCATGTATACCCATATTAACATGTATTTGTATATATGACTTGAAAATAGAACATTATAAATGGAAATATGGGGCTAAGAGATGGCTCAGTGGTTAAGAACACTGGCTGCTTCTTTAGAGGACCAATGTTCAATTCCTAGCACCGATGTGACAGCTCACCACTGTTTGATACTCCAATTCCAGGGGATCCACGGCACCAGGCATGCATGTGGTGCATATACCTGTGCATGCGGGCAAAATATCCATACACACAAAAAAGAATAAAATAAATAAATCTTTTTATAAAAGAAATGGAGATGTAAAAGGGAGGAAAAGTATAAAGGATGGGATGTATAGGGTGATCCCTAAATAAGGCTATTTTATTACATTTACCTACTATGTGTCATTTATTCTAGAAATTAAAGTACTATTAAAGGCTATTACAAGCATCCTGCTTCAGAAAGGGGAGAAATGGATTAAAAAATCTGATTTAGAAACAAAACTCCTTGAAAGGAAATGCATTTTATTCATTGTGAACCCCCAGGATAGTTTTGGTCACTCAGTAACTTCGTTGAATGAATGAATCATCTGAATGAAGCTTTATTTGTTAAAAGTGAATAGCTACTCTCCAAATAAAATATAAATACAAGCAGTCTCTGTGTGGATTTCAATTCACCTGTAGGCTCCTAGATGATGGCAGTTGTTTATATAGCACAGGAACATTTCTCTTACCCACCAGCTCTGACCCTGAAAATGTCTGTTACCAATAACTGGAGTCTCTGATTGTTCATAATAACCCTGTTCTCCAAGCAGAACTAATCAGTGACTTGGAATCAGAGAGACAATTTTAAAAATGAGACTGCCTACATTGATCCTTACCTGGCCATCATCTTTGCATTAGATTAGACAACAGCAGTATGTTAACATCAATCAATATTATGAATATAATTTCCAAACATGAAGCATGATAACTGACCTATTGTGATGTTAATTTTCCCCTAATGCCAGTGGTTAGCAGTGAAAAAGTTCATAATACCTTAAGATATGCATAATTCAACTTCAACTGGCTTCTTTTTCCTTTTTTTCTTCCTTCCTTTCTTTCTTTCTTTCTTTCTTTCTTTCTTTCTTTCTTTCTTTCTTTCTTTCTTTCTTTCTTTCTTTCTTTCTTTCTTTCCTTCCTTCTTTCTTTCCTTCCTTCTTTCTTTCCTTCTTTCTTTCTTTTTTGTAGATTAAATTTGCTCTTTGGCAATTTCATACATGTACATAGTACCTCCTGTTTAACTCTCAGCCTTCCCTCATCCCGCTTTCATCCATATTTTGCTCTCTGCTCCTTACAAGTCTCTTTTCCACATTCATGACTGCATCATTTGTGATCATCTGTTGTTATTTAGGACTGTTGTGTGGCTATGGAATTGAAAATATTTACTTAAACTTGGCAGCCTCGCCATTTGGTACACGGCAATGGCTGTCCTTCTCACAGAATCCATCATTTGCTGAGAGTTCCTCAAGGAAGGTTAACACCATATAAGGCCTGCCCCCTCCTAATCCATGATTGGCTGTTAACAGGTCCATTTTTGTGCAGGCAATTACACTGACAATTACGTTGGTGTAAGAACATTTACAATGGTTGTGTCATGCCTGAGGATAGCACTTCACATCACTTCTCCCTATCTTCCAGGTCTTACATTCTTTCTGCTTTCTCTTTTACAGTATCTCTGAGACTGCCAGGGGGTGGTATAAATGTTCTGCTTAGCGTTGAGCATTAAATAATTCTTCACCAACAACCTCGAATATCTGCATTCACTGTCATTCACTGCAAAGAGAAGTTTCTCTGATTCAGGAGGAAAGTGGCATTTGTCTATTGGCATCAGCATGAATATGGAAAAGGCATTTTGGAACTATGTTAATTTAGCTAAAAGACAGTAGTGAGGTCCCCATTAGGTCTATGGCCATCACAGGCATAGGCTATTTACTTTTCTTACAGTATCAGAAATTTGTTCTTTCCGTGGAGAAGGTTTCAAAGTCAGAGACAGATGTGTCACTGTTGTACCTGTACTAGTGACCCATTTTGCCTGGAAAGATGGCGTTACAGTTCATAGGGTTCACCGATGAGGAAGACTGCTGATGACTTGTCTTCCCCAGTGGCGAGCATGACACCTTCTCACACTATAAAAGCTAGGAAGGGTTTGGAGAGTGACAACTACTTTCTGATTGGATGTAAAGTCTTCCCCACGAGACAAAAACTCATGCATGTTATTATTGTTAACTTATTGGTGAAATTATTAAGGCCACTCCACGTAGTTAAAAGGAAAATTTATTTAGTGGGTAACTTACAAATGAAGGGATAGGTAGGTCACGGGGTTTGGGGAAGGTGTATCACAATCCAGCGGTGTTCTCTAGAGCTCTGCTTGGTCAATCTCTACCGTCCAGGGTCCAGGAACAGAGAGAGAGCTGGCCCATCCTGATCTCGGGTCTCCAGGGTCTTCCCTTGGCCCAGCCTTGTAGGTGTGACAGTTGTCGAAGCCTCAATGGGGGTTGGAACTTCCAAATTAAAGCTGGAATGGCTACCCACTACATTAACTAGGCAAAATACCCACAGTTGGCTATATCCTACATCATAAGGGAGAAACTGATACTGCCATTCTGCTAAATGAATTATTAACCTGCCCAAGTTCCTCTATTCATACCCATAGATTTGTACATCTCACAACCCTTATAAGAGAAACTTCTCTTTATAAGCCATGAAGTAGTTGTGGTACAGACCAGTTCATGTACCATGGGGCACACTCAGATTAGCCTGACTCTTGAAGCCTAAACACTAAATCAAATGCACATGATGTTATTCATGGGACTGTACAGATAAAGAAGCTAATATTGATTCACTATAAATCTACTATCCTAAGTTATAAATTTTAGTAAAATAACATGTAAATATCCCTTAAGAAAATTACCCTTAAGTCTGATGCTTTAATTTGCTATACATTTTAATTATTCACAAAGTTTCTAGATGCTGAAATAATGATGCTATGTAATTTCATAGTGAATTATATGGAAATAAGTCTATAAATATAGCCTTTGGATTCCTATATCCATTGACCAAACTTTAATATCAAATACAAGACAATTAATTTTCTTGATAATCAAATGATTTTGAGCTAATAAAATATAACTTGATAAAAGTGAAAGAGAAAATATCAGTTTTATTTTTATTCAATTTTTAAACTTGTTTGTTTTCATTCCATGTGTATGTATGTGTGTCTACAAGTATGTATATGCACTGCATGCATACACAGTACCCACAGAGGCCTGAAAAGGGCATCAGATCCCCTGGAACTGGAGTAATAATAGATGATTGTGAACTGTCTCATGGATCCTGGGAACCGAACGTGAGTCTTTTGCTCTTAACCCTTGACCTATCTCTCTAGCCCCTTTAAAAGTGTGTGTGTGTAAGCATATATATATATATATATATATATATATAATATATGATATATATATGTGTGTGTATGTGTGTGTATGTAAGATCCTAAATACTATGTAATATCTTTTATTGAGAACTTCAAAGTTTAAGATATGACCATTCAAAACCTATTTTTAATTTTTTTCTAAAATACTTTTAAATTTTGATAAAACTCTAAAACTGAGAGAAATAATACATTAACAGAAATGGAGTTAATTATAAAATTTTATGAAAGCACAAATGATTCTAGATATGCAAAGCAATGATTAACAGAAAAGAAGTTCTAGAGATATCACAATACACTGTCTTAAATTATATTTCAGGGCTCTAGTAACAAAAATAGTATAGTCCTGGCCCCCAAATAGACATAGGCACCAATATTATAGAGACAATGAATCAGAAAGAAGCCCACACAGCTACAGACACCTAACTTTTAACAAATATGTCAAAAACCATATGTGGGAGAAGAGAACCTCTTTGAGAAATGATAGTCAGAATAGACATACACACACAGGAAAAACAAGGTAGATAAATATCTATCACTCTAAACATACACACACACTCACACACACACACACACAATCAATCAATCAATTCAAAATGAATCAAGGACTTTAATTATATATAAAACTTGAAATTCTGAAACCGCTAGAGGTAGATACTTT